>NC_037541.1:13792796-13819391 GCF_001531365.2 Cynara cardunculus var. scolymus | reverse complement strand
GAACCCGAACCGAAAATAAGGTGTTTATGCAAAACCCGAATGGTTGGAAATCCGAAACCGAACCCGAACCGAAAATAAGGTGTTTATGCAAAACCAAATGCCCCGAAATCCGAAAACCGACTTTTAGGGGAAAATTTGGGTTCAGGTTGGGTTTGATTATTAGCCACCCGATCCATCTGAAAACCCGATATATATATATATATATATGTGTGTGTGTGTGTGTGTTAAATCCTATATAAATATATTTAGTTATCTAATTTTCTTTTGAAAATTCTAAAAATCCTAGTCGGTCGTGTTCTTTTCTAATTTCTAAACAGACTATCGATTTATTAATTCCTAAATCGATTGAATATATATATAGGGTTTATTTCAAATACAACATATCGCATTTGTACAACCAATGCAACCCAATAAATTGAAATATTTATTGAAGTGATTAGAGTTCATTTATTATGATTTAAATATTTATGGAAGATGAATACGGTTCATTAATTATGATTAATACTTTATATTAGGAAATAATCAAAACTTCCATAAAATCACATATCAATCAAATGAAATCACATATCAATCAAATGATATGGACGGTTGAGATTAGGTTGTATTGGTTGCACAAATGACAAAGGTTGTATAATAACCAACCTCTATATATATATATATATATATATATATATATATATATTCAATCGACCAAACTCAACCTGAACATGAAGCAATCCGACATTCAAAACTCAAAAATCAAGGCTTGATTTCCATATCCGAAATCCGTTCGAATTTTTTATTTATCCACTCAAATCCGCTTGACCCGCCCGATGCACACCCCTAATTGGACACGAGTAAAAAAAAAAAACGGGACAAACACTTTTAGTATACTTAGACTTCTAATCCATTGATATAAAATCTAAAAAATCATGTACTTTGTATGAATTTAGGTAAGTTTTTAATGGTAAAACAACGTTTTTGGGTTCGTTAATCCATGAGCAGGTTGTCCCGTTCATATGATGAGTAATCACAAGTTTTCAAGCTACATAAACTCAAAAGGGTTTGCGTTTATTATATTTGGCTAATCTGACAAAAAAAATTGGGGCCGAACACACACAGATGATCATTTCTTCTGAATTAAAACTAGGGTTTGTGGTATATGATACTTTATATTAGACGTAATTAGATTTAGAAATTTGATGATTAGTAACTGTACATCCATATATGCATATAGGTTTAGGTTCATGTGAGACCAACCTGTTTTTGTAAGACCAATTTTTAACACTTGAAACTTTACAGTAAAATGCTATGAATGTAAAAAAAAGCCGAACCTTCGGCAGCAAAAACACTTCACAACGTTTTACTGTGAAGTTTCAAGTGTAAAAAAGTGGTCTCACTGGTGTCATGAAAATATGTTGGTTTCACGTGATCTCAAGTCTATATACACTATTAAAAATATGTATTTTGTCGGCGAGTATATTCATCCGTACATATATACTATCTATGCAGGTATATACATTAATGCATATAATCAGTGTTATTGTATATGTATTAAATGAATATATACGTTTTCACAATTCTCAATTTTTTTTACAGATCCTCATTTCAAAATATAATGATCATCGGTTAACTTGGGTCAAGTTGATCCGATTAGATCTTTGACTAGTCTCTAAGACTCTAAACAGAAGGGGTGTGCACCAGGCGGGGCCGGGGGGGGGGGGGGGGGGATAAAAACTTGAGTAGATATGGAAATCAAACCCCAATTTTTGGATCTTGGAATGTTTCGGGTTCGGGTTCGGGTTGGTCAGGTTTCAGGTTGAGGTCGGTCGGATTCGGATTTTGTTATAATGCAAAAAATTTATATATCCAATCGATTTAGAGGATTGATAAATCGATAGTATGCTTAGAAATTAGAAAAAAATACGACTGGTCGTAAATTTTTAGAATTTTAAAAAAGATAATTAAATAATAAGTATATTTATATAGCATTTAAAATATACATGTATATATATTTGGCGTTTTCGGACGGATTGGGTGGCCACAAATCAAACCCAACCCGAACCCAAATTTTCGCCAAAAAGACGATTTTCGGATTTCGGAGCATTCGAGTTTTACATAAATACCTTATTTTTTGTTCGGGTTTTGCACACCCCTACTAATTGGTCTCTTTCCAAATTAGTCATTGGTCAAAAACCTGAATCGATCATCGTCTCGAGGACTAGACCAATCCCATAACTGGTTCTACCTGTCTTGTTTATATTCACTTCGATCCTCACCCTAGATTCAGTTATTAGCCCTTTTGTGCATTTTTAATCTTGATTAAATCGAAAAATACTACATTCAATAACTTGTTATCTGTCTAAACAAAGAGTAATTATGAAATCGAACATTTTTCATTTTAAAAAATTATATTAAACATAAAGAAAAAAACTATAAATAAATAATCAAAAAAAATTTCATTTTTATTGGGCCCATAATGTAAAATCATGGGCCTAGAACCTGGCCATCAGGGTAGTGATGGCCAATGAGTTCGAAACTTGTTATGGTTTGATGGTTCGAGACAGGTTATATCTTTACGGAACTTTAGGGTCCGGCCCGTTTATGTATAGGCTCAATTTAAAAAAATAGGTTTTATAAATTATAATACAACTTTTTTCAAGTTCTTTTTTAAAATTCTTAAGGGTTTTTAAGTTTTTCAAAATTTTATCTATTTAAATTACATTTTATAATTAAATTTAAAAAATCATAATTAAAGAAACATGTGTAAATAAAAATAAAAATAAAAATGTATATATATATATATATATATATATATTAGTATTTGACAGAAATTCTTAAAAATTATTTTTTATGTATGAAGTTCTGTATATTGATGCATATTACTTAAAATTCAAGATTACAAGCAAATTACGCATAAGTACAACTTATTAAAGCTACATGTTTAAATTCGTGTAAATAATTGCGGATAAACATAATCAAATATAGGATAAACATCTCATTTTAAAAATTCTAAATTATAATTAGGATAATTATTGAGTTGCAACAAAATAATTAATTATTATCGTTATAAGAAAATTATATTATTAAAAAAATATAAATTACTTCGTTATTTAACCTAAATTAAATTAGTAATAAAAAAATTGAATTAAAAATTACATTAAAATAGGAATTTTAAATAGTTAATTTGATATTAATATCGATATATTTTTTGTCAAATTTTTATGATATTTTCAAATGTATATTTTATTAAAAAATAAAAACATTATCATTTTTTCAAAATAAATTAAGACCATACTATAACATCGACTGAGATAAATAATAAAACGAAACATTAAAATCGAGATGTATCTCGCTGCATTGCGCGAGTACCCTTCTAGTATATATTAAACCAGGTCGTGGCCGAAACCCAGAACCAAGCCTAGATTTGTCCTAGGATTTTGGGCCGAAAGTTGGAACCACGACCAACTGATCCAGTTCTGAAAGGGCCAATGGGAGCTAGTCCAGTCCAACCTAGAATCTTTTTTGCCATCTCTATATTAGAGATGGCCAAAAATCGGTCCCCAGTTGGGCCAGGCCCAAATCGATCTTGTTTCCCTACAGTATTTTCGTAACTGCTCCTAGTCCCAACCCCAAACAGTGTTTCCATAAACTCGTAATATTTTTGAAAAAATCAAATTAGGCCAGACCTTCATTTTCGACAAATCAATAGCCGGTTCCGAACCGCCAATCCCAAACGACCCCGATCCTCTGCTGGTCTGGACTCATTTAGCCATCTTTGCTCTAGACCAGAGATTAAGGCCCGGTCCAAGATTAAGAAAAAGCCCAATAGGCCCAAATCACTCACTACCACATAAAAGGAATTGGTGAATGTCTTATTTTTCATCATCAAATTTTTCTTTTTTTCAAAAAAAAAACCCAATTCTACACATCCACATTTTTAATTTGCCCTTCTCTACACATATCCAAATCCAATATAAAATAGAAACCTCTTAAATATTACATACTCTGAAAACCAGTTTTTATGTATTGTTTCACAGATAAAACAATACGTATTTAAAAATCAGATCCGTAAACATCAACCAGAATCATCCAATGAATATGATTTTAAGTTATGATTCATGTTGTTTCACATGTGAATACGAGGTGTTGGTTAGTTTTTTAAAAGACTCTTATTTACCATTTGTGTCTCTTATTGAATCAGAGGTAAGACTATTCAGACTGTTATTTGTTATGTGAAAAGAGCTTAAAACCTCTTATTGGACGATAAAACTTGATGTTCAATGACATATTTTTATTAGACATCCAGGGACGAACCCAGAAACTTTATCAACGGTGACACCATTTGGCTATAAGAAACAATTTCAAATGGTGACACTATTTGACTATACAAAACAAATGTAGGAAAAAATTTCAAACTGTGGCACCATTTGACTAAGAAAATGACACTAACAGGATTCAAACTCGGGTCGGAAGTGGAATAAAATTCTTGCAAACCAACTCCACCAAAGAAAACTTGTTTACATTGTAGTTTCAAAATACATACGGTGGCACACAACAAATTAATATGGTTGCACCTTTCACGAACCTAAATTTTTTTCACCCTTCAACGGAGAAATAATATGATGGCACGTGACACCGTTGGCACCACTGTAGGTCCGTCCATGTAGACGTCTGACATTTTTTATTAGATTTTTTTTGATGTTTTATTGTAACGTTATATTTTTTTTAGGTTCAGCAAATGATGTTGAAAACAGAATTTTCGATGATTTTATACTGTTTTTAAATGTTTTAAACCGTGTATTATATCGTATTTGAGTCATTGGGATCATTTGAAATCACTCAGTATTATAAAAACTGTATCTAAGCCCTTGGATAAGTCTTTTTCTTTGTCTGAGATCTCGTCAAACCTTCATAACAAATAGACACCGTTCTTTTATAGCAAAACACACCAAACATCCAAAGCAAAATGTCAAACCGTCACGTGAACGACACTTCCACATGAGAAAAGACAACATCTACATTCAGATAAAAATCATACTGAACATATCGAACATTCACAGAAAAACATACTAAACGATGACACCTTTTGACTACAAGAAACAAATGTATATATTTTTAAACGGTGACACTATTTGACTAAGAAAATTACTTTAACAAGATTCAAACTTGGATCTGGGATAGAATAAAAGATTTGCAAATCAACTATACTAAATAAAACTTGTTATAATTGTAATTTCAAAATACATACGGTGGCACACAACAAATTAATACCGTTGCACATTTCACAAACCTAAATCTTTTTACCCTTCGACGGAAGAATAATACGATGGCACGTGCCACCTGTATGCACCACTATAGGTCCGTCTCTGTTGAATCTCAAAGGATGTGGTGAAAATCCCATTTGCTCGAGTTCAATTCCAACAATTGTAACCATCGAGTTTATCAAAACTACGACCGTTATTTACCGGATTAATCTTGACATACGAGACACCCTAAAAAGAGAGATTTATTTTTCGTGTATATATATATATATATATATATATATAGGGGAGCGATCAAATGCAAACCACTCAATTTGTACAAACCGTGCAAACCGCATTCAACCAATCATAATTTTTCATTTTTTTCATTTTTTTGTAATTATGAGAGGTTGATTAATCATTTTTATTGTGGAGGGTGTTAATCATATATATTATCATCTTTATTATTTTAATTTTAGAGAAATACATGAAACAGTTTCATTAATGTTAGAGAAATACATGAAACAGTTTCATTAAGTATTATATGAAACAATTTCACAACCATATATGAAACAACTTTATCAAAAAAAGTATTATATGAAACAATTTCACAAGATTAAACAATTTCATGAAAAAATTTCATAAGATTAAACAATAAAATCGACAGATGAAGGTGGTTTGCACGGTTTACACAAATGAGGGCGGTTTTCATATGATCACTCATCTATATATATATATATATATATATATATATATTGCAATGATTGAAACATGTCTTTTTCGTACAATCTCTCACCACTCTATCTATCTCTCTCATTTATTGTTAAACCTAACCTTCAAACTTAGCTGAAAAGATGAATTTGTTGATGTTACGGCGGTTTTGGGTGGTTCCGGCGGTGGTGACGGTGGCATTGTCGGCGGTGTTAATGTGTGAAGCAGGATGTGGTTATGAAGCTATCTTCAATTTCGGCGACTCAAATTCCGACACCGGTGGTTTTTGGTCGGCGTTTCCTGGTGCTCCACCGCCAAATGGTATGACGTATTTCAAACGTCCGGCAGGTCGGGCTTCCGACGGCCGCCTCATTATTGACTTCATAGGTATATATAAATATATTGTGCTTAAATATATATATATATATATATATATATATACACACACATATAGATAGATAGATTTCGGATTACGTGAAACCAGTATGTTTTTGTGAGATCCGTGATTTTATACTTGAAACTTCACAGTGTTTTTGTTGTCAATGTTCGACTTTTTTTTCCTTCACAACGTTTTGCTGTGAAGGTTCAAGTGTACAAAGGTAGTCTCACGAAAACAAAAACAAACTCATCAAGATAAAATGATTTAAAATCATGATATTTTTCAATTTCATTTTTTTATAGCTTCAGAAAATTAATAGTCAAGATAACTTTTCTGAAAACTGATTTAAACCGTTGGATTGAGATAGATTCAATAAACGTGATTAAAAAGGAGATGTTTGTAACTACTTTTTTTTTCTCGAAAATTGGTGATATTAACAAAAATTAGAGGGAAACAATTTATACCAAATAAATGATTCTTTATTATCTTTAATTTGACATCTGATCTGATATATTCTTTCATCCATTTTTTCTCGGTTCTTTGGTTTTTATGGATTTTTTTCGATTTTTTTCTTACACACACACACATATACATGTAGGATTGGGTTCATATGAAATACGTGAAACCACATTTTTACACTTGAATTTCATAGCAAAACATTGTGAAAGTAAAAAAAATCCGAACATTCACAGAAAACACTATGTGAATGTTACATCCACAGTATTTTGCTGTAAAGTTTCAAGCGTAAAAAAGTGGTCTCACATATTTCACAAAAACAATATGCTCTCACATAATCCCAAGTCTATATATAGGGGCTTAGTTATTTGAGAACTCCTAAATTTGTGATATCCGTAAGAACTTATATCTTAAAGTTTTGTTACGCATGATTTTTTTCATCTATGTATAGTATTTAATATATTAATTAACATATATTTGTTTTAAAATGTATTTTTCTTTCATATGTATTCAGTTCACAATATAAAACTTTTTACATGTAATTTTTGTTGTGTGCCAAAAAAATTCATATTGTAAACCGAATACATATCAAACAAATATATGTTAATAACTACATTAAATATAATAAAAAAATAAATACAAATTACAATAATGTGAAAATTTCATAGGGAATTGTAACATTATTAGAAGACAAAGTAGCTTATCCCCTATGGTCCAATGTTTGGGGAAAATGGTTTTGATTTATTTCTTTTAAACTGGTTCGGACCTAAATAAGGTCCGAATCTGATTTACTGTGGACTAATCGGGACCATCGGTCCCAAATAAGTTCAGTTGTTAACGTAATCAATGTTGGTTGTAGCTCAAAGATTGGGAATTCCATTAGTGAGCCCGTACTTGAAATCAATCGGATCGGATTACAAGCATGGTGTGAATTTCGCGACACTGGCGTCGACAGTGTTGCTACCGCAGACCTCCTTGTTTGTCTCTGGACTGAGCCCTTTTGCGTTGCCGATTCAACTGAACCAAATGAAAAACTTCAAGGCCCAAGTCGACCAACTGTATGATCAAGGTAAAAAAATATATATCTGAAAAGATATTGAATTCTAGACAAATTATGATCAAGTTCTGTATTTTCAGGGTCGTCCAATCTTCCTCCACCTGATATCTTTGGGAAATCGCTCTATACATTTTACATCGGTCAGAATGATTTCACATCTAATTTAGCTAAAGGTATTGACGTAGTCAAGCCGACCCTTCCGCAAGTCATTTCGCAAATTACAAGCACAATTAAGGCAGGTGAATCTTCGAAATCAAGTTTTTTGTTGAAGTGTCACATCAGTTAGACACAATCCTTTTAACTTATATATATATATATATATATAGAGAGAGAGAGAGAGAGAGAGAGAGRGAGAGGTGAGTTATTATGCAACCCTTTACATTTGTACAACTAATACAACTCAATCTCAACCGTCCAATTAATTTGATAGTTATGCGATTTCATAAAAGTTTAGATTGTTTCATAGTATAAAGTATTGATCTTAATTAATGAACCCTAGTCATCTTCCATAAATATTCAAATCATAATAAATGAACTCTCATCATTTCCATAAATATCTTAATTGACTGGGTTGCATTGGTTGTATAAATGTGATAAGTTGCATTTGAAACGTCATCTCTCTCTCTCTCTCTCTATATATATATATATATATATAGAGAGAGAGAGAGAGAGAGATAGAGAGAGAGGAGGGGGGGGGGAGGTTTAAGGGAAAATCCCCAAAAAAAACTAATGCACACACTATGTGCATACAAGTAATGGAAGATTTTTTCAGGTTCGTATGCACAAAACAAATTACTTATATGCACACATACATATCATATAGACAAACAGTTAAGTGTGTTCCTCAAATTTTCATTTTTTGTGGTTTTTCAATAACCTAACCTTATATATATATATATATATATATATATATATATAGAGAGAGAGAGAGAGAGAGAGAGAGGCTTAATCATTTGAGAATCCAATAAATTGTGACAACCTTAAGAACTAAGAACTGGTGCATCGTATGCTATTTCACGTGATTTTTTTCATCTATGGCTTGGATTTAATATATTAATCAACATATATTTGTTTCACAATGTGTTTGGTTCATATGTATTCGTTTCACAATATGAAACTTTTTAGTTGTATTTTTTGTTTCACAAACGCATAAACAACGTTCACACTGTGAAATGATTATATGTGAAACAAACACATTGAGAAACAAATATATGTTAATTAATTATCTAAATTGAAACCATAGATGAAAAAGATCATGTGAAATAGCACATGATGCACCAGTTCTCACAAGGTTATCATAATTTAATAGGTTTTATATATATATATATATATATATATATATATATATATATATATGAGCCTGCTTTCTCTCTTAAGGCCATTTTTAGAGTGTGATCTGAATGGGTTTCACACATCTTCACATGGTATCGGAGCCAATGTCTACCACCTTTAGGGACTCGACACTTTGGGTATTGTCTCTATCCGACCTCTATTGGAGGGGGATGTGTTGGAGTCTCACATCAGCTAGACACTGTACTTTTTCCTTTATATATGTTAGAATCTCTTTTTCTTTATCCATTCAACGACTCTTTTAGAAAGTAATCTGATTTATCTGTAAGCAAGCAG
This sequence comes from Cynara cardunculus var. scolymus, assembly GCF_001531365.2. Lineage (NCBI taxonomy): Eukaryota > Viridiplantae > Streptophyta > Magnoliopsida > Asterales > Asteraceae > Cynara > Cynara cardunculus. The sequence continues at coordinate 13,809,940 of NC_037541.1, read as the reverse complement.
GAGTTGCATGGATTAGGAGGTCGTACGTTTTTCGTCCAAAATTTGGCACCGATCGGATGCTACCCTTCATTCTTGGTACAACTCCCTCACGACAATAAAGATATCGACGAGTTTGGATGTATGATCCCGTTCAACAATGCCGTAGTCGAATACAACAAGATGCTCCATGACGCACTCAACCAAACCGGAAAAGAACTCTCGGATGCGAACGTTATATACGTCGATTCTCACAAAGTGTTGCTCAAGCTTTTCCGACATCCCGCTTCTCACGGTACGACTACTTCACCCCTAATAACATCTCAGGTTCGTACGCATATTTACCGATATACCCCTTGTGTTTTAAAACTGATACGTCGATATAGGTTTGAAGTATGGTACATTAGCGTGTTGCGGAAACGGGGGAGGTCCATATAACTACAATCCGAAAGTGTTTTGTGGGAACAATAAGGTTGTAAACGGACAAAATATCACCGCGTCGGCTTGCGGTGATCCCGAAAACTACGTGAGCTGGGACGGAGTCCACACGACAGAGGCCGCAAACAAGATTATCGTTGATGCCATCCTCGGTGACGGATTTACGAACCCTCCTTTTGAGATCAAGTGTACGTAATTCGGCGTTCGGTTTTCGATTCGAATAAAATAAAACATAATAAATAAAAAAAGGAAATAAAAATACATAAATTTCAAGGATAATAATCATTCTCAATAACAGGTTGAGTCCTAATCCACAAAGCAGATGGCATTCTACTGTGCCCAACATATTTTGTATCCAAAACCTCTAATTTTTCTGATTGTTTTTCCATTTTTCGAATTCTTTTCCGTTTGACGAACCGAATTACGTTAAATAAAACGAACCCAACCGACAGGAATCCGACGCTTCCGACGCCAAACCCGACCACCCACCATTTCCACATCCGATGTGACTGTGGGACCCGCACAACGATTGCAAAATGCCCTTGTCCCCATACCGCACATGTATGGGACAAGGACATGTTGGTAATCTTAATCCTCCCGTTCGAGTAAAACTTGATACATTTCCCTTGAGGTAGCCAAACCGACGGGAAGTGGACCATGATCGGGTGTCGGATGAGCGCTAGCTTCAACTTTGTCGTCGTAGAGGTGAAATGACCATTTTGCCCTCTCGTGTGTCGTACGCCGTAGGCGCTAAAACCGAGGATCGGGGTGACAAAAGTGTAATGGGGCATATCGTAATAATACGACGACCAATTTCCTAGATTTGAAAAAACTATATCTAGCCATGTAACGTTCGGCTCAGGAGTTATTCTCGGTGGAACGTCGAAATAACTCAAATTAGCCCCTTGGGCCCAAACGCTCGAGGTTTGCAGCTGAACGACCGAAGCCTGCATTCCGGCGAAATTCGAGGGTAGAGATACGTTATACAACGTGCCCACGTGAGGATTTTTTGGGATCGATTTCTTGGCGTGATCTTGGAGAAAATCGTCCAATGATTGTTGAGGATGGCGGGCCATGGCTTGGATCAACCGTAACGAACACAAACAACAAAAAGTCGCGAAATTGATGATGAAGCTTGTTTTAGACCCCATCAACATCAAAATGGAACACCGGCGTTGCAACGATCATCAAACGAAACCCAGAGAAAGAATTAGATCAGTATCCTGGTAACGATCAGGGTCCCGTAAATCGTTCAAGATCCGACCTTAAGAGACACAGATACGAATGTTTTTCATAGTATTTGCCAAAATGTTAGGAGGATGTTTTAGGTTGTTCCGGTGATGGTGGAAAACAGAGAATCGAATTCTTTCTGTCTTTTAGGTAAAGAAAATAACTATATATATGTTATCATTTTCAGATCTTATTCTGGGTAGAATTTACTGAGTTTGTTTGATTCAGATCCGTAAGTAAATTTACGAATAAGGTGTGAGGGTGTCTTCAAAGCCCTAGATCATTTGATAAAGTCAAGGGTAGTAAAGTAATTTTACATTTAAAATATATCAAGATACAAAAAAGTTAGTCTGCGTTTTTTTTTCTCAATTACCGTAACAAAGTTTCAAAATTTGCTATTTAATGTAATTAAGTTTCAAAAGTATTTTGATCTTGTGATGTTTGATGACATGGATGTCAAAGTACTGTTCATTTCACTGTAACTTTTTCGTAAACTTTCTGTAAACCGGTATCGTCATCATTATCATTAAATGTTACAAGATCAGAAAGTTACCCGTCAAAACGGGTATGTAATAGAAAATTCCGAAACTTTATTACATCAACTGAAGAAAAAATTATCCATCATATTACGTAAAAAAATCTAATTCAAACTTTGCTGTATTTTGATACAATTCATACTCGTAAAAATCAGATCCAAATAACTGCGAAAACACATAATCATTTACAGAACTTATAAACTTGTTTTCATGTGTTATTTCAAACATGAAACAACACGTGTGAAAATGCAGTGTTTATGCATTGTTGTTTCATTCGTGAAACGTTCAGTACCATTTTGTATAAAAAACAGTTATGAACGTTTCATGTTTGAAACAGTACTATATAAACACTGTTTATATATATATATATATATTTATATATATATATATATATATATATATATATATATATCACTTATGTATGAAACAACACATTAAAACTGGTTTATAAATTTGTACAAATTATTTAGAAAATTCTAAGAATTAATACTTTGAGGACCCAAAAATTTAAGGCTAAAAGAAAACATGTAGTATGAACCTTTCAAACGTGGATTGTGAAGATAAACAAACAACCAATCGGGAAGCTTTATTTGTCCACGTGTCATAATAAAATCTTGTTTTTTTGTTTTTTAACAATAAAAACTAAAAAAAAAAGAAAATTAAAGAAACAGAAAAACGAGCTCGGAAAAGATAACTTTGTGAGGACAGCAATGGCGACTACGGTCTATGCGGCGGCAACTTCCACCTCCATGGCGGCCACCGCCGTCATGTTACCTCGTCTTCCTACTAGAACCACCACCACCGCCCGTTGCTCCGCCGTACCTAACCTCCCAACTCGTTCGTTTTCAACGTCCGTGAAGCAGGTTTCAGGTATACATTATCCATTTGTTTGTTTTGTTTTCTCTTGAGCATTTCGTCGAACAGTTTGGTGCATGTGAAGATTTTGATGTTGTAGATGCTTAGATTGCTGAAAATAAGGCATAACAAGATTTTGGGGTTTAACTACAAGTGTGGTGACCGATTGGTGATAGGTTTGAACTTGGCTCCAAAAGGTCAAAATAGCTGGAGCTCTCAGGTTCAAATCTAATAAGGAATAAAAATCCTCTAATGGCCACGGAAGTTCAAATGCGATGACTCCGGGATATCTGCAAAGCAGGTGGTCACCCTAGAATTAGTTGGCTAACGTAGCGGGTTAGATATCCAGATTAATTAAAAAAAAGAATTTGGGGTTATAGGAATTGATGATTGAGTTTACATCACTAAATTAGTGATTGTTGGATTGCGTATGTTTCATGGCGGACCATGGCGGACCCAAGATTTTTGCCGAGCAGGTTGCACATTTCAGGGATCAAAGGCCTATAAAGTATACTTTTAGCCATCCGCCGTTTCGAGCGAATATTTTAAGTTTTTGTTGGTTGATTTCGAGGGTCTTTTCGGTTTTTTATTTCAAGACTTCTCCAGATGGTTTCAAGGGATTTTTTTCGATTTTTTGGTTATGTCCCGTGTATTTTCTATTATCCCAAGCACCTCTTTGATTCTTTCTGCTATTAGTGGGTGCACCTCTCGTAGGTCCGCCCCTGCTATGTTAGTTGTTAGAATCCCACATCGGGCATATTTAAACTATTCTCCACAATATATGTTGGAACCTCCTTTTTGTCTCTTTTAGGGTTATTTCAGAAAGTAATATAACGGGGTTCCATTATTCTTACATGGTATCAGAACCAAGGTTTACCGCTCTAGATACTCGACATTCTTGAACAATTCACGCTTGCTAACCTCGTTTGGAGGGGCGTGTTGGAACCTCTTTTCTTTCTTCGAGGGCTGTTTTATAGAGTAATTTAGTGGAGTTTCACATACTCTTATATGGTATTAGTGGCAACGTGTTAGAGTCCCACATTGACTAGACTTCACTTTCTCTTCGGTATAAGTTGGAACCCCCTCAATTTCTTCTCAAGGCTCTATTGGAGGGAAATCCGTATCCCTGCAACTTAGCGACAAAATAATCACTTTTTTTGCGTTTCTTGAAGCATCTTCACTTAATCACCTTTGTTTCTTGAATTTTTCATATTTTGGTAAATGTGGATGTCCAAACTAGCTTGCACGCACCTCAACTAATCCCATAGGGCCTGAAGATAACAGTCAGGAAAATCATCAATGATCCTAAGGAGACCGACAACATATGAGTTTTGCATCTTGGGTTCAATGAAGAATGGTTTTCATGAGTAGTTTTATCTCATTTCTATTTCATGTTCCTCTACATACCAGAGTCGAAGCGGTCATCTTTGTTCCGGATCAAGGCCTCAGAAGATGCATCATCCGCGACAGATCCTAATGAATTGTTCACCGACCTATTGGAAAAGGTGAACATGGCACCGAATCTTTTTCGCTTTATATCTCCTTGTTATGCTTTTTCTCTCTCTTACACACTTTTCACAAGTTGGGGGTCTTCACAGAAACAACTGTTCAGGTCTACTTACATCTTACCATCCCCATGCCCCACCTACGGGTGGGATATACTGAGTTCGTTTGGTTTGGTTTGGTTTTAGTTTTGGTTTATCTCCTTGTTATGCTTTCTCTTTTGGCAAGATTTTCATAAGTCAGAGATCTTCATGGAAAAAACTGCTCTACTATTTGAGATAGAGGTCAGGTCTGCCTACATCTTACCATCCCCAGATCCCCCACCTGCACCTGCACCTGCACCTGCACCTGCACCTGCACCTGCACCTGCACCTGCACCTGCACCTGCACCTGCACCTGGGATACACTGGGTTTGCTTTGATTTGGTTTATCTTCTTGTCATGCTTCTTTCTTTACAGTTCTTGTTTCTTCTTCACTTTGTTGTTTGCAGTGGGATGCACTTGAAAACAAGTCTACAGTCATAATCTATGGAGGAGGAGGAATTGTTGCAATTTGGTTATCCTCAATCCTTATTGGTGCCATTAACTCCGTTCCACTGGTAAGTAGTAGCGTAAGCGGTTGTCCTGTACGTTTCAGTAGATTAGTTGACTACAATATTATATGTGATTGACTACAGTAGAAAAGGTGTTTTCGTTTTTTCGTAAAATGAAGGTGTTTTAATTAAATCCCCTTTCTCTCTCTCTCTCTCTATATATATATATATAGAGAGAGAGAGAGAGAGAGAGAGAGAATTTGGTTCAAACAAAAACCAAATAATAGAACACGAGAAGGGCCAAATGACATAAATAGCAATCGCAATGACGAGAGCACCAAAACTTTTATGTGGAAAACCCTTCGATAAACCAAATCAAACAAACCCAACATATCACACCAAATATAGTGGCCTTGGGGAGAGATTATCTTGGTTGTTTTCTTCATACCTCATGGTAGTAGTCGAGATGCGTGCAAGCTAGTCTGGACATCCACAGTTATAAAAAAAAAACTAGGCTGCATATCGGTTCCACTGATTTTTTTTTCATGGTTCCGTTAAATTTTCAGCTTCCGAAAATAATGGAGTTGGTAGGACTTGGATATACGGGATGGTTTGTCTACCGATATCTACTCTTCAAGGTAAGAATCCTCTCATTCCTGGACCGAATAACTTGCATCACACACAGTTCACGAAAATGTCAAGTGGTGGTTATGGGTACGGCTGGTCCTGGAACCGGGCTGGTCCTTGTTGGATAGGACCTTGACCGGTTCCTCTGGTCCTCAGCTATATGCGTACCAAACCTTGAGGATCAATTGAGCTAAGCTAGGCCTTGAGTCCTAATACGTCGTCAGTTTGAGTCTCCTTGGGATCATTGAGGATTTTTCTGGCTGTTTATCTTCATGGGCCTATGGATTAGTTTATATGCGCACAAACTGGCCTAGAAGCCCAGAGTCACCAAAAAGTATATCTTCGTCTCGTCTTAGAGACCATACTTTTGTTAAACATTGGTCGTTTTTGTACTCCAGTCGAGCAGAAAAGAGCTAGCCACGGATATCGAGTCCATAAAGAAGAAGATCGCAGGGACCGAGTAGATGATCGTGGTTTCGATCTATAATCCTACATTTACTTTGTTCATCGCGTTGGAATCGATCTTTTTCTATATATATATTTTTTTGAAATTTATGTACAAGAGGCATATATGGTCTTGTAATGTAGTATAGATCTTCTATGGAATTTGTATGTAATCCTATTATTGTTTTACTCCCCATAAAACTTGAAAAGTTTGGGTAAATTGCGTCTTAGAGACGGTTTACTGAACGCTTATTCGATAAGTGTTTAGTGGGTCATTTTCCTTACCCAGTAAGAGCAATGATAAAAGATAGTCTCACCCAATAAGCACTTACGGGATAAATTGTTGCATACGGTACCATTTTGATGGACTACAAGACTTACCCGATAACAAAGTTAGAGTGTTCTGTCTTACTGGTATGGTCTTATCAGGTAAGCGTTGGCCACGTAAATCGACAACACTGAAGAATCAAATCAGGACCAGATCAGTATCTTTTTCTTTTGTCCAACTTAAAATGACGTCTTTTGAAATTTATATTCTAGAATCATAAAATTCGAGTTTGTATTTGGTTCATGGGAAGACCTATGAAGGAGAAGGGGGTCTCATGCACTTGCTCAACTGATTTTGGCAAGTAGTTTTTTGGGTATAAAATGTGTATCTGTTAAACTTTGAGGAGTGCTCCATGATATTAGAAAATATAAAGTATATAAACCAAAAAAAATAAAAAAGTCTGTCAAAATCAACCAAAAAACTTAAAATTCCTCGAAACAGTGGATTTCGGCTAAAAACACACTGGTTTACGCTTAAAACGTAGTCTTGCATCTTGCTCAAAGGTTGATTCCATTTAAAAAATGTATTTATTTCTCAAATCGACACGATTAACATTTTCCCCGGGTCTAACTGCGTTGACTCTTCCACATGATCAAAAACCTTGATTCTACGGGCGTTTGATTCACTTTAAAGGTGCACCTGGGCATAAAGTTTTGGGTCCTCTGCTACATGAGTTTCTTGTTCCTTGACTTCACCGAAACTGAACAATTTAGATTGGTCCAAATTTTGGTTTTTTAGTTGACGTTTGGTTTATAGATTCTAAAAGAATCTGATGCAATTGAAATATTGAATTTTTTTGACCAAATTTCATTTTCTTTTAAGAAAAGGTAAATTACATGAAAGAGTAACGTACTTTAACTTTATTCATATTTTGGGTAACGTACTTACAAAACTTCCATTTTGGTAACTAAGATGTAAAATTTTAAATATTTAGGTACCCGGTTGAAGTATTAAACGGTTATCATGCTGATGTGACGAGTGATGCAGTATCTAACTCAGTATTATTTGCTGACATGGTTAATGACATGATTTTTTTAATCTAAAATTACTTCAACCGATTATCCGGATACCTAAATGTTCAAAACTTTACATCTCATGTACCAAAATGAAAGTTTTAAAAGTGCGTTATTCAAAATAGGAATCAAGTTAACGTACGTTACTTTTTTCATGCAATTTGTCCTTTAAGAAAAAAATCTTTAAAATCTATTAAAAAATTAAAATAAAGGACTAAAAGTGAAAATTAGACACTTAAAAATATTCAATTCGATTCAATTTGACATGAAAACTTTGGTATCAAAAATATAGAAGGACATACTTGACATTTTTTAACCCTCAAAGTTTCCATATCCTCATTTTCAACACCCAAAGTTCCAATATTTTCATTTTTAACCCCAAGGTTCTGGTATCCGAATTTGTAAACCCCAAAGCTTCCGCATTCTCATTTTCAACCCCCAATGTTTATGTATTCTCATTTTAACCCCATATCTTCAATAGAATTTTTACAGAGGTTTCATTTCATCTTTATACTACTAGCCTCTACTAAAACCCTAGTTCAATTTCTCCGATTCCATCACATCTCCACCGCCACCAATCGCCGCCGCAGTGAACTGCATTCTCTCGTCGGAATGATGCGGATAACACAAATGAATAAATTCAAGCCACTGACCTCATCAATCGAAACCCTAAGCCACCGATTCCTTCAACGATGTTCCGTCAGTGGAACTGCGAAAGGCAAAGGGAAGGTTAAGCCTGGACAAACCCTAAAACGATCGAAAATCACCGTAAAAAAAGGTCAACAAGTACCAGATCCATCGGCGACGAAAGGTTCGAGAAAAGGCCAACTCGAACAAATGATCGACGATTGCTTGCAGGCGAAAGCTCCGGTGAGAGTTTTGAAGCCCAAGGAACGTGCGAGAGAAGCTGAAAGGGAGAAAATGGGATTGATATCTGAAGCTAGAAAACAAGAGATTGCCTATTTTAAGAAAACCACCAAGAGTAAGGCTGAAGATGAAGATTTATCAGGGCTAATCGGACCAAAAGGTTTGGATCTCATAACTTTAGGGATTGTTGATTCTGATAAGATTCCGAAATACGATCTGACAGTAGAGGATGGGAGGAAGTTAGCTAAGGAGTATAGTAGGGTTTTGATGAGGAAGCATAGAGCAAGGCAAGCAGCTGAGACAGGGTTGTTGAAATGCAAGAAAGAAGCTATCGAGGCGTTGCCGGAAAGTTTGAGGGAAGCGGCGATGGTCCCGGATTTGGCTCCTTTTCCGGTGAACAGGTTCATGGCGACATTGACGCCTCCCATTGAAGGGTATATTGAGAAGATAAATGAAGCAGCAAAGAGGCAAAGCTCGGTTAAAGGAAAGCTCAGATGAGGGAAAAGGTTAGGATTATTGGCTTTGATTTGTTAACTGTTTGTGATATATGTGTTTGTTGAATTGATTCTTTTGATTATGGAGTGTTGAATTTGATTTGTTCTTCATGTGATTGTTAATGGAAATGCATATTGGATGATATCATGATACTTTTCTGAAAATGATAGGGTGGAAGAAGCTACACAGATTAGTCTCATTTGATGAAGTACCAACTCATCTATGGGTCTTTTTGTTAGTAGATTAATGAGCTTAATGGGACTCACATCTTATTATACATGACTGTTGTTCAATAAGCTTTTAGAGGGGAGCTTTATGCAGAAAGTCAAGTTTTTCCGAACATGTCATCCCAATAAAAAAAAACATGCTTCTTTCATCTATGAAGAACTCTCCCAAACAAAAACCTTCTCAATCCCTACAGACAGATTAATCCACATTGACAACTTCATCCATATAGGACTTAATGGAAAACCAACCAAACAGCCTCTAGTCGGTAAAGACATCCCTTTTACCAAGAAAAAAATTGTTTTCCCCTTAAAGAATGCTTTCTAGTCCATTCCATTTCTCAACTTGTACCCCCTCTTCCTCTGCTTCTAAGTTCCTTCGCTGAACGCGTTTCTTAACAACTTGACGACTTATAGGACAGCTCCATACCACTTACCGCTTTCCAATTCTATCCAGTATGGAGCCACCTTCTTCACCTGACATGCCCACTTCCTTTTCGTGCAAGGGGGTGATGACCCGTGGTATCACCCAAGCAAGACCGTAGAGCTGGAGTTTTTTAATCCCAAACTCGTCCATATTTCAATTGCAGTCTTCTTGTCCATAGCCTGCTGAGTTTCGCTGTGGGCTACTGAGTCAGGATAAGAAATTGGATTTTTCTCTATCTTTGAACTTTTTATATAATGAGCCAAATTAGGAGGCCATAATTGATCAAGTTTTATTAATTTGATCATGATGATGATTAGTTTTTCTTTATGCCTATGTTTTACGGCCTAAAGATTGATTCTGTATATAGTCTTGTGTTTATTTTGCTATGATGGAACATAAAGGACATTGATGTTATCAATGGTATTTGATTTGATTCCCAAATGGGTTATATGATCTGGGGGAAACTGAACTTTTTTATAGCCTCTGTTGCTTTGATGCCCAAATGGTTATAAGCAGTGAGAAATGACCCAAAAATTCATAAAATGGTTATTGCAGTATGTTCATTGACGATATTTTTTTTTGTAATTTCATTCTGCAAATGACATTAATGTCCCAAAAGCAAGTTGAAATGAGCTTTTGACATGGTTGCAGTTAGCTTTATTGAGCATCCCTCTTTTTAGGTTGTAAGGTCTTGATCTGGCAATAACCTCCACATGAACAGGTTGAAATGGCGTAGAATGCGTTTGATTTCGGTAGTAGCAGATATTATAGATCTATGTAGTATGAATAGATAAGGACAGATAAGATTCTAAGCGATTGTACTGAGATTTATTGACAATGATTGGTGTTACATGATTTGATTTAGAATAAGATGTATGCATGCTGATTATAAGATGATTGTGATCTGATATTTCTTGCCCAAATAAGAGACTAAGGGGATGTTTTACTTTCTCTTTTTTCCATTAAGCCATATGTATGTGTTGAATTGTCTGTCTAGATAAATTTGTCGGTTTGAGACCCATGGCTTTGAGGGAGGCAAAGAGAGTGTGTTGGATTGCATTTATGATATTAATTTGTTTGAGGTGGCTTCATGGGTCAAATGAGGGTCCGGCGTATTCCATATAGTCATTTTGGTTTCATGGCTTCACGTTGGATTAAGCCACCCAGACCATTAGTCTTGTTTGCCTAAGCGAATAAGCCACCCAGACCATTAAGCTGCAAGTAAACAGTCTCTGACCCCTATCCTGCATTGCAGTATCGTTTGGGGCTAAAATATAGTCATCAGTTATATCTTACTCTCTACAGTTGTTTCCTTGATTCATATTCATGTTGTTTGTTTTGAATCTCGTTTCTTAATTGATGCAGATGATTTGTATATGGTGGGTACGGCTGATTTTGGCGGCGGAGTAGACGGTTTGAACCGACTAGAGATAAAACGGTGTCGAATTGAGGAATGTTACCAACTTTAGTTCGGTATCAACTGATTTACTGTTAGTTTTGTTATAATATCTTACTCCTTATTTTGGTTAGGGTTGGATTGTTATGTTGCTGAACCAGCCATTCATCAATAAATGAACTTGTTCAGCTCTTCTCAAGAAATTGGTTCTTTACGACGGTTTCTCCTGTCGTCGTTTATGCTTGTATTTAAGGATCTTGACAACCAATAGTACTTGTTAATTTATAATTTTATATACAGTAAATACTCATGCATACTTCTCGCTTTTGATGAGGCTTGAACCGTTTCCATATAGGCTTGAGCTCTACCAGTAACTTGGGTACTGTTGAGCCAATGTTGCGTTTGTATAGAGATGCTTAGAAAAACTCAAGACCAACGGCCAACCTGAAGAGCTTGGGCTTAGTAAGCCGAGTCCATGCTTGAATTTAGAGTTCTTTTTCAAGCCCGGCTTGAAAAAGCTAGAAAATCCTAGTTAAGCCTGAAAAAGAAGCCTCGAAAGGCTGGTCTTAAAGAGCCCGATTAAACCCTCTTGCAACCCCAAAGCCGGCTGAGGGTTTTGGTTTGGTTTTTCATCAAGTCTTGTATGAATAAAGCTATATGTGTGAATTCATCTGTCTATATAGACTGCAAAGATTTTTATTTGGATTTGAATGAGCATGTTTTTTAATTCGAAATGATTGGTTTGGAAAAAACTTTGATGTTCTTCATAAAATTCCCCTAAAAGCTTATTGAATAAGTTATTTTCTATATTATTAAGCCACTATCAAGCAGTTATATATAACTGACCGAATAAGTTGTGAGTTCCATTAAGCTGTTAACAAACAGGATCCAAAGATTAACCTTTATATTAAGTAGTTTTATGGAAATTCACTTACAATGACTCCAAATTATTCGTGATTGTCTGGAGATTAGTCGTTCTATTAAGCAGTTTTATGGAGGTTCACTTACAATGACTCCAAATTATTCGTGATCGTCCGAAGATTAGTCGTTCTATAAAGCAGTTTTATGAAGGTTCACTTACAATGACTCCAAATTATTCATGATCGACTCGAGATTAGTCGTTCTATTAAGCAGTTTTATGGAGGTTCACTTACAATGACTCCAAATTATTCGTGATCGTCCGAAGATTAGTCATTCTATTAAGCAGTTTTATGGAGGTTCACTTACAATGACTACAAATTTGAGGCTATTTGACAGTTACTGAATGGCTTGGTGCAGAATGATTAAGAAACCCTTATGATATAGTGCAAAATGAAATATAATTGTTTAGTAATTATTCAGAATAAAATTAGGGTGTTGAATGGTTAAGAAATGCACAAGATATAAAATCATTCAGAGGGTTTTAGAACCATTAAGAGACAGACTTTATTTTTTGTCAAACAAGATTCACTTTTTAACGATTCAAATGTTCTCTCTTAGTGAAACTATTAAGAGGTAAACAAACAACCCTTATTCGTAATTGTCCTAAGATTAGTCGTTCTATTAAGCAGTTTTATGAAGATTCACTTACAATTCACTTCCAATGACTCCAAATTATTCTTGATCATCCGGAGATTAATCGTCCTGCAACCCCATGATGATCAAAAATATTATGAAAGCTCATTTGATCAAAGAACCTTTTGGCAACTGAGCTACAAGCTCGAGGGCGGTTCGGTTCGGTTCGGTTTGGTTTATTAAATCTTATTTGGTTAGGAATTTCACACAGGGAAAAGATTAAACTGAAGATGGCTACAATAACTTGGCCAACATTAACACATATCAAGAGAAGGCCATAAAATGGCATTCATATGAAAATGATACAGATAAAAATATTTCACAGGAAATTCAGATTCCAAGAGCTCAGAGATTCTACAAACCATTAACTTTTCAGAACTCGATTTCGTTCATTCCATCCCAATTTGAAATCTGCGGAAGCAAAAAACATTCACAAATTAGACGAACTAACTCTGTATTTTCCATCAACAACAAAGAAATCAGGCATCAAATCCGAGATTTTGAAATCAATTTTGTTACAAAATCACCAGTAAGTTTTCTATTTGAAATCTGAGCATGTATGTCGAGAAATTTTTAGTAACGAAGCAAACAAAAACATGAAATTCAAACCAAAAAGAGGATTAGATGAATTACTAACCCTAGATTTTGTCGATGTGATCATATCCAAACTCGACATAGTATTCACCAGCGCCATCCTCCTCGTCATCAATTTCACCAACAATACCTTCACTAAGCCTAATATTATCCGGCAACTCACCGTACGCCTTCAACAGCCTCGCCTCATAACGAAAATACCTAAGGATAACATCCGCCTTATCGTCCTGGTAATCACGAAGTCCAACGAGAATGATATCTCCCGCGGAGATCCAGACCTTCTTGTGCATCTTACCACGGATGTGGCTAAGACGTTTAGTGCCGTCAATACACATGGCCTCACAACGGCCATTTCCGAGCATACGGAGCACTTGAGCATACTCCTGGCCCTCTTCCTTGAATACGAGCTCTCGCTTCTCGTCGTCAGCTTCGTTCTTCCCTCTCTTGCGATTTTTACCTCCCTTTCCCTTGTTCTTCGGCATTGATGATTGATGAAAGTKGCTTTTTGATCTAGACACTGAGTGTGATTGTGTGTGTTTTTCTATTCATATAGACTATAGAGTCCGTGGCGGTATGTGTAGATACGTGGCCTGCAAGTAAAGCAAATAACGTGTGGAATATTTCGCACCCTTTTAAATAATTGATTGTTTTAGATTTATGTCTTGTATCGATAAAGTTGTCTGTATGATATATTTGAGTAGATAAATGATAAGGTAGTTTTCTGGAATCACAATTGTTTAGATTRTGTATATCACTTTTCGAATCAGATATTCCGACTCTATAGCCTTGGGTTGAACGGAATTCTGAATATGAGATAATCCAAGAAGTAACAATTTAATTTCTTACGCACAGAAATTAGATTATGTTACCGTTGGTTTTTGTATATATCAATCCTTAGATTTGAGAGCCAGAAACGAGGGTTATCTATAGAAATCAGATAAGACCAAACAGTTACGAGAAGGTTAACAACAGTTAAGAACCAAAAACATCCGTTATGAACTAACCATATGTCAAGAACCAAACGGATCAGTTCTAACAAGCTGCCTACTGAGGTTGTGATGTTTTCCATAACACCTTCTTCCATAGAAACAAAAAATTTGGTCTAGGGCGCTGCACTGAGCCTCGCGAGGGCGGCCCCTCTCGACCCCGCCTGCTGACCCAGCAGTGAGACCCCTCGCCAGGGGCACGGCCCCCTTGACCTCTCCCTTTTGGTTATATCGGGATCAATCTAGTCTTATACAAGTGTACACTATGTACCTCCTAACTTGCATAAAAAACTAAGTAAATATCTCTTTTAGCTCTCGTATATTTACCTCTTACATTAAATGAAACCGATGACACTAAAATCACTAACATAATGTCGGGGAGTTTGGTTTGGAAGAATTTTTTATAGATGAAATGAATGTGTTTTTAACTTAGAGTGATAGGTTTGGGAAAAGAACTTTGTTTTATCCCTAAAGTTCTCCTAAAAACTTATCGAATAAGCCACTATTTGTATCATAACGGATTTAGTATGTAAAAGGTGGGGGTGGCTCCCTATTAAAAAGGAAAAACTGCAACAAAATGAAACTAACTTTAACTTAATTCCTATTTTGGGGAACCAACTTTCAAAATCGTCATTTTTGGGAACCAACTTGCACCTGATTCCTATTTTGAGGAACTAACTTTCAAAATCGTCATTTTGGGGAAACAACTTGCACCTGATTCCTATTTTGGGGAACCAACTTGCAAAATAATCATAGAAAAATAACTAAAATTCTTTTTTTTTCAAAAATTAATGCAATAAAATCTATTTTTCATTTCAAATCTCGTTTTTTTTAATTCAGATATCAAATTGAATATTTTTAAAAAAAATCCAAATTACCACAATAAAAATTATTTTTTACTAATGCAAAAAAAATCAATTTAATAGAAAAAAATTAATTGATGCAATTGGTTAGATATAAAAATCTTGAATGTGATATTTAATATTTATTTTTTATTGCATCAATTAATTTTTTTCTATTAATTTTTTTTTTTGCATCAGTAAAAAGCTATTTTTATTGTGGTAATTTGGATTTTTTTTAAATGTTCAATTTGATGTCTGAATTAAAAAAAACGAGATTTGAAATGAAAAATATATTTTATTGCATTAGTTTTTGGAAAAAAAAACAAATTTTAGTTATTTTTCTATAATTATTTTGCAAGTTGGTTCCCCAAAATGACGATTTTGAAAGTTGGTTCCCCAAAATAGGAATCACGTGCAAGTTGGCTCTCCAAAATAAGAATCAGGTACAAGTTGGTTCCCCAAAATGACGATTTTGAAAGTTGGTTCCCCAAAATAGGAATCACGTGCAAGTTGGCTCTCCAAAATAAGAATCAGGTACAAGTTGGTTCCCCAAAATGACAATTTTAAAAGTTGGTTCCCCAAAACAGGAATTAGGTGAAAGTTGGTTCCATTTTGGTGCAATTTTCCCTATTAAAAATACCTTGAAATAGAAAGAAAAAAAAAACTTAAAAACACCTCAAAATAACTTTAAAAATCCCTCAAAACAACGGAATTGAACTAAAAACACATTGGACGACTTTGTAGGACTTTAATCTACTTAAAGATGCCCCACTAGGGGCATGAATCTCAGAGTCCCAACCGAACCCATATGAAACCCGCCCCCTAAGGCACCACAAATGAAGGGCCATTTCATGAACCAACTCAACGGCCAAGGCAAAAGAAGGAATTTAAGCTCACATCTCATGGGATTCGAACTTGAATTTGTTGTATACTCAAACAAAATCACTCTGTCACTTTGTCAACTAAAGGGCCGTTTATTAAACGCTTATCCAGTAAGTACTTACTGAGCAATTTTCTTCACCGAATGAACATGGCAAGGGGCAAAAATCTTACCCAGTATGAATGATGATAAGAATGGAGTCTTACCTGGTAAGTGAGGGTGACAACTCTTATCCGGGTAAACGTTTACCAGGTAAATTGTTGCATAAATACGTTTTAATATACTATAATTTTACCCGATAAAATAAATTATAGTGTTGTCTCTTAACAGTAAGTACTTACCGGATAAGCATTTAGGTAAACGGCCCTAAGCTTCATGCCCGTGGAGGCTTCAACAATACCAATCATAACTAACATTACAAAACCATCAAAATTTTGCAACGAAAAAAAATTCGGCTTTTTCCCACGTCACCATTTTCTTTGCAAAACAACATTTGATTGAATATTGTTTAAATACGACGTCATTTTTCACAAAAAGGAAAAGAAGCAACATAAAATCCAGATTCCAAATTTACATTTCCTTTCTCAAAGCCATTTCATCGTCACCGGTATTTAACGTTAGACCTCCGTAATAACTAACCGATTTCAATGTCTGATCGTAAATATTCATGCATACTTCTCACTTTTGATGAGGCTTGAACCATTGACCTCCATATAGACTTGAGCTCTACCGGTAACTTGGGTACCGTTGAGCCAATGCCGCTTTCGTATAGAGATGCATAGAAAGACTCAAGACCAACGGCCAACCTGAAGAGCTTGGGCTTAGTAAGCCGAGTCCATGCTTGAATTTAGAGTTCTTTTTCAAGCCCGGCTTGAAAAAAAGCTAGAAAATCCTAGTTAGTTAAGCCTAAAAGAAGCCTAGAAAGGTTGGCCTTAAAGAGCCCAAGGGTTTTTGTTTGGTTTGGTTTTTCATTAAGTCTTGTATGGATATAGCTATATGTGTGAATCCATCTGGGATTTGGATGAGTTTTTTCATAGATTGAATGAGTATGTTTTTTAATTGGGAATGATTGGTTTGGAAAAAACTTTGATGTTCTTCATAAAATTCCCCTAAAAACTTATTGAATAAGTTATTTTCAATATTATTAAGCCATTATCAAACAGTTATATATAACTGAACGAATAAGTTGTAAATTCTATTAAGCTGTTAACAAATAAATTCATCTACTACGAAGGTGTAGATACGTGGCCTGCAAGTAAAGCAAATCACGCGTGGAATATTTCGCACCCTATTAAATAATTGATGGGGTTTTCTATATTTTCTATACCCCACCTATATATGATAATTAAAATTTGTTTATTTTATTTTTTAATATTTTTAGTTTTCACCTTTCAACT
>NC_037541.1:13771280-13791137 GCF_001531365.2 Cynara cardunculus var. scolymus | reverse complement strand
CCCCCCCCCTTTTGGTTGTATCGGGATCAATCTAGTCTTATACAAGTGTGCACTCTGTACTTCCTAACTTGCATAAAAAACTAAGTAAAGATCTCTTTTAGCTCTCGTATATTTACCTCTTACATTAAATGAAACCGATGACACTAAAATCACTAACATAATGTCAGGGAGTTTGGTTTGGAAGAATTTTTTATAGATGAAATGAGTGTGTTTTTAACTGAGAGTGATAGGTTTGGGAAAAGAACTTTGTTTTATCCCTAAAGTTCTCCTAAAAACTTATCGAATAAGCCACTATTTGTATCATAAACGGATTTAGGAGGTGTTTGGAATTGCTTATTTGAAACAACTTATGCTTTTCTACAAAAGCACTTATCAACTTATTATAAGTCAGGAGGTTTTAACTTCTTCAAAAACTCCTTATTACCGGTTCGGCACCGGTATAAGTTGTTTATCCAAACACTCAAAAGTGCTTATTACCGGTGTCACACCGAAATAAGTCAATAAGTTATTTTTATAAGCAATCCCAAACACCCTCTTAGTATGTAAAAGGCAGGGGTGGTGTAACATCCAACTTTTTAAAAGCCCATTTAAGTTGCTAAGCATGTTTAATTAAGTTAGTATAGTATTTTATGGATTAATACTTACTTAAGTTAGATTGGAATATGGACTTCTGGATCGAGTTAGAGGCTGGAATTTTATATTTAAACTTCTTATATATCAATTATGAGATCTGGAAAGTTTCGTGCAAAACGGAGTTGAAACGACCAAGTTACGCATGAGGGACTAAAACTGTCAACTATGGCAAACTAGGTTGACTTGTTGACCAAAACAGATCAAAACCATGCCTAGCTCTCCAAATCAGTCATATTTTCTCACCGCTAGAACTCTCACACTCAAGGTGCGATTTACACACACTTAAGACTAATCCTTCAACCCTTGAAGATCCGTGTTAGATTCTTGAGAATTATGTGCTAATCATCAAAGGTATGCTTCTAATTGCAAGTTATTTCAAGTAGAAGTGTTAATTTAGAGGCTAGGTTCTACATTTGAAAGATTAGAAATGATAATGTTGATTAATGTGTGAATCTGAAGCTAGATCGGGTAAAATCTGCAACATGCAGTGAGTTATAAAGCTGGATTTTGACAGCTTTGATGCTGCTGTGTAAAGTTCATAACAAATCACAGAAAAACCTTAAAAATGTGAGATCAGTTTCATTAGAAAGCTTTAAGAGGATACTTTATTTAGTATTTTCACGTCAATGGCTAAATCTGAGTCTAAGTAAAACAGGGGTTGAACAGGGGGCAGTACAAGAAAGTGTAAATAGGATAATCAAGATCTAAAGTGTATAACTTGAGGTTGGGATATAGTTGGTTATTGATTCTTGAAATGTTTACTCCAGGGGCTGTTTTAAAACTATTTAGAGCCTTTGAAGGTTTAATGCTATTGTTGGTGGGAATTGGATGTTACCGCATTCGGTTGTTTATACTGAACTTATAGTAAAGCACTGTGAGTTTATACTGAACTTATACTTATATATAGTATATGTATATGAATTCTTACTGAAAAGTTGCTGATTTTGCATGCGTTATTTTGTAAGGTGATTTTTCCCTAACTCTGTTTTGGTATTCCTTAGTCTTTTTGCATTGTGGTTGAGCTCGGATCCGAGACTGTTTATTTGGCCTTTTGATAAACCATGATCTATGGGTATTACTTCGTGTGATATGTCGTAGCATGGTATATGTCCACGTATCCCAGGGAGGAGGAGGTTGGGTGTGGCATACCGATTGTTGTATTCACGTATCCCGATTGGTATGGAGCCGGGTGTGAATACTTTGCACGGGCCCTGTAGACGAAGAAGGGTGTGGTGCACATGTACACTCTATTTTGGTAGTGATACTTTTGGTATTTGATACGTCTTTGGTGCTGTAATTGATCTTCATTATCCTAAAAAGTCTTAAAAAGCATTGTATGCTAAGGATGAAAGATCCAAAGTTTTTATGCGGTGATTAAATGGCCAAGTATGGAGGTCCTTCGGGACCAGAGGCTCTGGCCGACCAGAGCCTCTGGTTGTATAGACCAGAAGCTCTGGACTTCAAGTCCTTCGGGACCAGAGGCCCTCTGGCCGACCAGAGCCTCTGGTTGTATAGACCAGAAGCTCTTGACTWCAAGTCCTTYGGGACCAGAGGCYCTCTGGMCGACCAGAGCCTCTGGTTGTATTGTGCTATGGACTTCAAGTCCTTCGGGACCAGAGGCCCTCTGGTTGTATAGACCAGAGCCTCTGGTTGTATTGTGCTATGGACTTCAAGTCCTTCGGGACCAGAGGCCCTCTGGTTGTATAGACCAGAGCCTCTGGTTGTACTGCGCTTTGAACGAAGTTATGGCAGATTCTTGGAGCTAATGGTCTAATATTTGTATTTTTTTTATAAAGTATAGATAATTATAAGTTTTGGTATAATCTCACTAAGCTTTGTCGCTTATTCTTTTAGAATAAAATTTTCTTTCAGGAAAGCCGGTAGCTGTGCAAGGAAAAGATAAAGCAGTTTAGATCTGCTTGTAGGATTCCAGATCCTGATTATCTTTTGGTACTTGTTGTGCATATATCGTTTGAGTTGTAACTATGTATACAATACTTTTGGGTAGATGTATTTGTATTTTTGGACCCGACCTATAGTACTGAATATTATCAGTTGCAGGCTATGTTATTTCATTTTTTGTGGAAAATCTATAATATATATATATATATATATATATATATATCCCGTATTTTGCTTGAAGATTGTTTTATGGAAAATCTTTTGGATAAATAGTTTCTTTTTATTAAGAATTAGCGCAACTGATGTTACAGGTGGCCCCCTATTAAAAATACCTTGAAATAGAAAGGAAAAAAAAACATAAAAACACCTCAAAATAACTTTAAAAATCCCTCAAAACAACGGAATTAGGCTAAAAACACATTGGACGACTTTGTAGGCCTTTAATCTACTTAAAGATGCCCCACTGGGGGCATGAATCTCAGAGTCCCAACCGAACCCATATGAAACCCGCCCCCTAAGGCACCACAAATGAAGGGCCATTTCATGAACCAACTCAATGGCCAAGGCAAAAGAAGGAATTTAAGCTCACATCTCATGGGATTCGAACTTGAATTTGTTGTATATACTCAAACAAAAGCACTCTGTCACTTTGTTAACTAAGGGGCCGTTTATTAAACGTTTATCCGGTAAGTACTTACTGAGCAATTTTCTTCACCGAATGAACATGGCAAGGGGAAAAAATCTTACCCAGTAAGAGTGATGATAAGAATGGAGTCTTACCCGGTAAGTGAGGGTGACAACTCTTATCCGGGTAAACGCTTACCAGGTAAATTGTTGCATAAATACGTTTTAATATACTACAATTTTACCCGATAAAATAAATTATAGTGTTGTCTCCCAGCAATAAATGCTTATCGGGTAAGCATTTAGATAAACGGGCCTAAGCTTCATGCCCGTGGGGGCTTCAACAATACCAATCATAACTAACATTACAAAACCATCAAAATTTTGCAAAAAAAAAAAATACGGCTTTTCCCACGTCACCATTTTCTTTGCAAAACAACATTTGATTGAATATTGTTTAAATACGACGTCATTTTTCACAAAAAAGAAAAGAAGCAACATAAAATCCAGATTCCAAATTTACATTTCCTTTCTCAAAGCCATTTCATCGTCACCGGTATTTAACGTTAGACCTCCGTAAAAACTAACCGATTTCAATGTCTGATCGTAAATATTCATGCATACTTCTCACTTTTGATGAGGCTTGAACCGTTGACCTCCATATAGACTTGAGCTCTACCGGTAACTTGGGTACCGTTGAGCCAATGCCGCTTTCGTATAGAGATGCATAGAAAGACTCAAGACCAACGGCCAACCTGAAGAGCTTGGGCTTAGTAAGCCGAGTCCATGCTTGAATTTAGAGTTCTTTTTCAAGCCCGGGTTGAAAAACAGCTGGAAAATCCTAGTTAGTTAAGCCTAAAAGAACCCTAGAAAGGCAGGCCTTAAAGAGCCCAAGGGTTTTGGTTTGGTTTGGTATTAAGTCTTGTATGGATATAGCTATATGTGTGAATTCATCCGGGAAGATTTTTATTTGGATGGGTTTTTTCGTAGATTGAATGAGTATGTTTTTTAATTGGGAATAATTGGTTTGGAAAAAACTTTGATGTTCTTAATAAAATTCCCTTAAAAACTTATTGAATATGTTATTTTCAATATTATTAAGCCATTATCAAACAGTTATATATAATTGAACGAATAAGTTGCAAGTTCTATTAAGCT
The DNA here is from genome assembly GCF_001531365.2 of Cynara cardunculus var. scolymus. NCBI lineage: Eukaryota > Viridiplantae > Streptophyta > Magnoliopsida > Asterales > Asteraceae > Cynara > Cynara cardunculus. Next base: position 13,786,820 of record NC_037541.1, on the reverse strand, counting down.
GTTAACAAATAAATTCATCTACTACGAAGGTTATTTATAAATAAATTATAAATATTGTATTTAAAATAGTTTAATATTTTTTACGTGGGTCCAGAATGTTTTTTTAGGGTGCGTTTGGTACGCAGACAGGACAGGATGGGACAGAACAGGACAGGACAGGACAGAACAGCTGTTCAGCGTTTGGTAAGACATGATAGGACTGGACAGAACTGGTTAAAATGACCAATTTACCCCTATTGAGTCAATCCTAGAATTCTAACCACCATGATCAAATTAATCTACCATCAGATTCTAAACCCTAAAAACTTCAACTTCAATCAATTTTACAGTGACAAATTTCGATCAAAACCCTAATTTGAATTGCTAATGATGCAGATTACCAAGCATTACAACCAGATCCATAAATCGATTCAAACCCTAATCGATAGAAACAGCAAACAGATCCATAAATCGATTCAAACCCTAAATCGATTCAGGCATTACAACCCTAAATCGAATCAAAACCCTAAATCGAATCAAGCATTACAACCCTAAATCGAATCAAAACCCTAAATCGATTCAAGCATTACAGCAAATCATACACATAAAATCGAACAACAAATCGAATCAAACAGTCGAGTTAGGGCAAATCATACACAGCAAATCGTCGAGAAGGAGATGAAGGTACAGCCGTCGAGATGAAGGAGATGCCGGCGAGATGGAGCGACGGGGAAGACCGGCGAGATGAAGCGACTTCGTCGGGAAGGAGATGAAGGTACAGCCAGCGAGATGGAGCGACGGGGAAGACCGGCGAGATGAAGGGACTTCGTCGGGAAGGAGATGAAGGTACAGCCGGCGAGATGGAGCGACGGGGAAGACCRGCGAGATGGAGCGACGGGGAAGACCGGCGAGATGAAGCGACTTCGTCGGGCGGCGAGATGTTTGTACAGCCGGCGAGATGTAGCGACCGACTCTGTGTAGGCGATAGGAGGGAGGGTTCAGATGGGTATATTAGTAAAATGCTACCTTGTTCCACTTAGTTCCAGGGGTTGAGGGTGGACAAGCTTGTCCCACACGGGTTCCACTTAGTTCCACTTAAAAACACACCAAACATGGGACAAGTGTGTCCTGTCCTATCTCACCATGTTCCACGTACCAAACGCACCCTTAGTGTTGTGGGTTGAAGTTGGTTTAATAGAATAAACCTTTCCAATAGTCTTTTTTTTTTCGTTAAAAAGTGGAATGCATATTTGCTATAACGTTCTATTAAGCTGTTTTATAGGAGTTTCAGGAGTTGTTTGTTTACTTCTTAATAGTTCAATCTCTAAATCTTTAAGAGTTGAATCTTGTTTGGCAAAAAAAATTTGTCTTTTAATGGTTTTAAAACCCTCTGAATGATTTTGTATCATGAATCTTCGTTAACCTTTACGAGCCCTAACTTCATTATATACAATTACCAAACAATTATATTTCATTTTGCACTATATCATGAGAGCCTCTTAATCATGCTGACCACTTAATCATTCTGTACCAAACCATTCAGCAATTAGCAAACAGCCTCTCACTTACAATGACTAAATTATCTCTGATCATCCAAAGATTAACCTTTATATTAAGTAGTTTTATGGAAATTCACTTTACAATAACTCCAAATTATTCGTGATCGTCTGGAGATTAGTCGTTCTATTAAGCAGTTTTATGAAGATTCACTTGCAATGACTCCAAATTATTCATGATCATCCGGAGATTAATCGTCATGCAACCCCAGGACAATCAAAAAGAGTATGAAAGCTCATTTGATCAATATTATTATTTTACTTTGTTACTTAACTTTTTGAATTATATTTTTGAATATATAAAGTTCAGTTATTCGGAAATGAAATATTATTATGACATGATTATGTTTTAATGCATCAACTCTCACAAAATATACGATTACGGAAAATGAAATGAAAAAACAATATGACGACTGCATTCGAATAAACATTCAAATCTCTCACATGCTCATACGAATTGGCAAAATGAAATAGTCGAGATGCATGTAAACTAATCCAGAAACCTCATATAAGGGATGAGGTCTAGAAGGTAATATATACGCAAATTTTGTCTCTATCCGATATGATAAGAGAAAAAAATTTCCTTTAAACCCATGAAGTTGCAAAACGATGAAATCAAAGAAACAAACGAGCAAACTACAGATGATTGTGGGCAAACAAGCAAACAGAAACACAAGAAGATTGAGGGAATGGAGGGGGGGACTTGGGTTCGATGGCAGACAACTAAGGGGACATTTAGGGGTAGCTTACTCAAATGTTTACCGGTGATAGGAGTGAACACTATAATTTATTTTTCTGGGTAAAATTATAGTGCATCAAAATGATATAGTATGTAACAATTTACTCGGTAAGCGTTTACCCGGGTAAAAGTCGTCACTCTTATTTACTAGGTAAGACTCTCCATTCTTTCACCACCCTTACTGGGTAAGATTCTCCATCATTTTACTGCTCTAACCGGGTAAGATTCTAAACCCTTACCATGTTCATTCGGTAAAGAAAATTACCATTAAGCACTTACTGGATAAGCTCATAAGCGTTTAATAAACGGCCCCCTACAAAACACTTACCAGGTAAGCAAATACCGCCAAGAATCACCACGCTTGTTTACCTTATCGGGTAACATTCTCCATGATCAAAATGGATTGTTGGTAGATGTCGCTTACCTGATAAGCCTTACCAGTTAAAGTTTCTCCTTCACTTACCGGGTAAGATTCATGGTCTTCGTCATCACGAGATACGGTAAGTGACAGCCGGTAAACATTTGATAAACGGTCCATAATTTAGCAATGTACTAAGATGATGGGATGGAAGAGAGTTAAAGAGCTAGTAGTTGGGTTAATAAAATAGTCGGATAAACAGAGGGGAACTTTGCTCGATAGTTTATGAACGTCCACATGTTAGCTAGCATCTCTGTGCGACGTTGTGGGTCAAAAAGGTACGGGTATTGGATAAGCAACATTATTCTTATTGGGTCAGCACCATTTTCTTATTTGGCAAGAAGCTACAAGTGTTCATTAACTTCACAATTATACTTCTTAGCTGTTGGAAAGTTTCCTGGAGGAAATATTATCCAAAACCCTATTTCAAATGAGATATACCAAGCAAGTTCGATTCGGTTATTTGGGCAAAAGACTGATCACAAGCAAGTCGGGTACCCCAACTAGTCCAACATGGAACCCACCCCGGCACCATGTAATAAGGCATATCATGGCCTGAGACTCAGCGGCCAAGGCAAGCTCGAGGTTTGGTTTGGTTTATTAATCTTATTTGGTTAGGAATTTCACATAGGGAAAAGATTAACCTGAAGATGGCTACAATAACTTAGCCAACATTAACACATATCAAGAGAAGGCTATCAAATGGCATTTATATGAAAAGGATACAGATAATTTTTTCTTATAATCTTAACGACACTAAAATCTCACAGGTAATTCAGATTCCAAGAGCTCAGAGATTCTACAAACCATTAACTTTTCAGAACTCAATTTCGTTCATTCCATCCCAATTTGAAAACTGCGGAAGCAAAAAATATTCACAAATTAGACGAACTAACTCTGTATTTTCCATCAACAACAAAGAAATCAGGCATCAAATCCGAGATTTTGAAATCAATTTTGTAACAAAATCACCAGTAAATTTTCTATTTGAAATCTGAGCATGTATGTCGAGAAAATTTTAGTAACGAAGCAGACCTCAAAATTCAAAAGAAAACATGAAATTCAAACCAAAAAGAGGATTAGATGAATTACAAACCCTAGATTTTGTCGATGTCTTCATCTTCAAACTCGATATAGTCATCACCAGCGCCATCCTCCTCGTCATCAATTCCACCAACAATACCTTCATTAAGCCTAATATTATCCGGCAACTCACCGTACGCCTTCAACAGCCTCGCCTCATCAGGCATATACTTAAGGATAACATCCGCCTTATCGTCCTGGTAATCACGAAGTCCAACGAGAATGATATCTCCCGCGGCGATCCAAACCTTCTTGTGCATCTTACCACGGATGTGGCTAAGACGTTTAGTGCCGTCAATACACATGGACTCACAACGGCCRTTTCCGAGCATACGGAGCACTTGAGCATACTCTTGGCCGTCTTCCTTGAATACAAGCTCTCGCTTATCGTCGTCAGCTTCGTTCTTCCCTCTCTTGCGATTTTTACCTCCCTTTCCTTTATTCTTCGGCATTGATGATTGATGGCGGTGACTTTTGATAAAACCCTAGCTTTTTGATCTAGACAATGTGTGTGATTGTGTGTGTTTTTCTATTCATATAGAGTCCGTGGCGGTATGTGTAGATACGTGGCGTGCAAGTAAAGCAAGCCACGCGTGGAATATTTCGCACCCTATTTACCAAACATTTATTCCGGTAAGCATTTATCAGATCATGTTACCGTATTGAATGAATATAGTAAGGACTAAAAATCTTACCCGGTAAGAACGAAAGAAGGACCATAAGTCTTACCCGATAAGTATGGGCAACAACTCTTACCATGGTAAGCGCTTACCTGATAAATTGTTGCATATGATTTTGTTTTGGTTGAGTAAAATTTTACCCGGTAAATAAATAATAGTATTAAATTTTACCGGTAAGTACTTATTGAGTAAGTGTTCGGTAAACGGTCCCTTACTTTGTTTGATTGTTTTGATTTAATTCTTGTATTGATAAAGTTGTTTATATAATGTGTTGGGTAGATAAACAATAGGGTGGTTTTCTAAATCACAATTGATTGGACATCAGATATTTCGACTTTATAACTTTGGGTTGAATGAAATTCAGAATATGGGATAATCCAAGGAACAATTTAATTTCTTGGGCACAGAATTAGATTATGTTATCGTTGGTTTTTGAATATATCAATCCTTAGATTCGAGAGCCAAAAACGAGGGTTATCTATAGAAATCAGATAAGACCAAACAGCATTGAGAAGGTTAACAACAGTTAAGAACCAAAAACATCCGTTAGAAACTAACCATATGTCAAGAACCAAATGATCAGTTTTAACAAGCTACCTACTGAAGTTGTGATGTTTTCCATTAACACTTCTTCCATATAAACTAATTTTTGGTCTGGGGCGCTGCACTCTCGACCCCGCCCGTTGACTGGGCAGCGGGACCCTCGCCGGGGGCACCCCCTTGACCCCCACCTTTTGCTCATACAGGGAGTCAATTTAGTCTTATACAAGTGTACACTCCGTACCTTCTAACTTGCATAAAAAGACAAGTAAAGATCCCCTTTAGCTCTCGTATATTTACCTCTTACACTAAATAAAATCGGTGACACTAAAATCAACATAATGTCGGGGAGTTTGGTTTAGAAGAATTTTTATAGATGAAAGGAATGTGTTTTTAACTGTGTGATAGGTTTGGAATTAGGCATTGGACAACTTTATAGGCCTTTAATCTACCTTAAATATGCCTCACTGGACCATGAATCTCAGAGTCCCAACCGAACCCATATGAACACCCCCCCCCCCCTCTCTGGCACCACAAATGAAGAGGCATTTAGGCAAAAGAAGGAATTCAAGCTCACATCTCATGGGATTCGAACTTGAACTTGTTCTATATTCGGACAAAATCACTCCGTCCCTTTGTCAACTAAGCTTCATACCCCGGGGGCTTCAACAATACCAATCATAACAAATACGGTTTTTTCCCAAGTCACCATTTTCTTTGCAAAACAACATTTGATTGAATATTGTTTAAATACGACGTCATTTTTCACAAAAAAGAAGCAACATAAAATCCAGATTCCAAATTTACATTTCCTTTCTCAAAGCCATTTCATCGTCACCGGTATTTAACGTTAGACCTTCGTAAAAACTAACCGATTTCAATGCCTGATCGTAAGTTCGGCCCGCAGATGCAGAATCCCGTTGATGAAATAAAGACTGTCTTCCGCCATAAACGACGTCCATGGAATCGCAAACAGATTCCGATAACCGACCGCTTTTCCGCCCGTAAACGTATAATTCCCCTTATACTTGCTGATATACTCTTCGGTCGGCTTCGATCGGGCGGCAAACTCGTAATCCACCGCAAACGTGACCGACCCTTTTTCCTGCATCCCCAAAAAAAGACCGAAACAATGAAACGAACTTTGTTGGTCCATGTTACAATGCGCCGATAAAAAGAACCCTTGTCCGCCTAAATGGAACGCTTGTGAATAGACTCTTCCGGAAGGAAACAGATTCGTGCATTCTTCACGTTTCAAATCCAGGTACACCACGCATTGCTGACGTGGCAGTTCGAACTCCACGACCTTCACGGGTCGGTACTTGTAGGCCCGTTCGACGAACCTACGGTTCGGGTTCGGGTTTTCGTCGGCAGCAAGGCTGCGTTGTCGGTGTGGGGCTTCGGCTTTGAAGAAGAGGGCTTCGACCACGACTTTCTGTGCGAAGTCGTGGTCGAAGTCGTTGCAAGCCATGACCTTTCTGAGCTTTCGGCAGGTCATGTAAGGGAAACGGATGAACTGAGCGAGCCGTGTCGCTAGGATTTCGCGTCGCTCCTCGACCTTCGGGTACTGGATCCGGGACCACTTGAGGACAAAGTCGTAAACTGCATCTTCTGATGCCACTTGAAGATCATCACTCGACAAAATTGCTTCGACCCCGGCAAGAGGCAAGTTTAGAACCTCGTCTTGAAACCTGGCAATTGTAGGTTCAATAGTGTAGAGGAATTTAAAAAACCAAACAAACCCAGTATATCTCACACAAAGATAGGGTCTCGGGATAGGATGTACGCAGAGGCAGTAAATTTTTTTAATAGAACTATGCAAGTCTTCTTAATTGTTCCGTTTTTCCCATATTTCATTTCTAAACCAAACATACATAGTATATCCCATCAAAATGTAGGGTACGTGGAGGCTATGATGTATGCAGACATACCTCTACCATACCTCTGCCCCTAGGGCTAGACAGGTTGTTTCCATGAAACCATATTCATTTCTCCTCGCATCAAATATTTGAGACCACAAACATATATATATATATATATATATATATATAGAGAGAGAGAGAGAGAGAGAGAAAGAGAGAGAGAGAGGGGGGGAGCTTTCGGGGGAAAAACCCCCAAAAATGAAAAACTGAGTAACACCTTAATAATCGTCCATCTCTATGGTATGCACATGTGCATACAAGTAACTGAAGATGTTTCCTGGTTTCTATGCACGTGTGCATTCTAGAAAATTACTTGTATGCACATGTGCATACTGAATAGATGAATGGTTACTAGGGCGTTCTTCAGTTTTTCCTTTTTTGTGGTTTTCCCCTGAACCTTACCCTCTCTCTCTCTCTCTCTCTCTCTCTCTCTCTCTCTATATATATATATATATATATCCACAGAAAGTGAGCTTGGACAACCATTCTCAAAAGAAAATGGGTGAGCCCAGAACAGCTCGTGAATATTAATGAGAAAAAATTCTCAGACAATCCCAGTCCGTTTATAGGGTGGGTAAGGGCAAGTTATCAAACCCACAAAAAACTTGAGTTTGTTAAATTAGGCCCACTGGACAAAAAAATGAGGTTGGTCCCAGCCGGTATCCGGCCCAAGGCCACAAATTATCACATCTACCCAAAGGCAAATCCAGAAAATTGACGAACTTGCAACCTGTAATGCCACATGCAATGACAACACAAGTAGGTTGCAGCCACTTTATCTAATTAAAGTGGGTGCACACTTAAAGACCCCAATTTTTTTTCCAATGCGTCCAGACTATAGAGAGGGACATGGGCACTCCCTAGCCCAATCCACCCCTGCCTCTACATCTAAGCAGTGGGGTTGAGCCTACTTAGTGACATCGGTGTGTGAGTTCATTTTCCATTTCAAGAAAAAAGCAAAGAAATACAGAAAAGACACACAAATGCATCATTAGCTTACTTGGTTATGTCTTTATAGCGAACGGCAAGGAATTGTTTTGCTGCATCAGTCAATGGTTGAACTGCTTCAGCCATTAAGACACTGGATGGAAGATCGAGATAGAGAAGTGCAGATTCGGGGGTCATAGGCAGATTTCTCAATGAACGGCTGCAATATCTCATGCATGAAGCCACCTCAAACTTGTCGGCGGCCATCAACACATCCAGCAGAGCAGGGGCAGTAGTCACCGTTAAGGTATTGCTGTACATAAAGTTGAGAAGTTCCATAAGGGCAGCTTCCTCTGTTCCAAAAGAAAAGGTGGCAGACAAATTAGGTGTGAAATGTGTTCAGTCAATTAGTCCATAGACATTGATCTGCAACTAATATCGGGAATCGAGATAAGAGAAAAGCCGACAATTGAAGTAAGAGCATCTCCAACAGATTCTCTATAATTTCTTTATAACCAAAGTTAAAATCTCCAAATATGAAGATTTTTATTCTCTCTATCAAAATTTCTCCATTTTGGAGAAAATTTTGGTGGATCTGTTGAAGAAAAAAAAGTTCTGGTTTAAAACTCCAAAATCTCCATTTTGGAGATTCTGTTAGAGATGCTAGAAGAGGCTCAAAAAGAGACATACCAGAGGCATTGATCCGCAAAGTTACATGTCGTTGCTCCGACTCCCTCATCCCATTGGAAAAGAGCTGCATTCAAGATAAATGGAAATGCCTATCACCAACTGAAGAATTCCAAACACAGAAAAAGTACATCCATGTAAACATTGAGAGATTCACCTTGTAAAAAAAAGGACTTTTTGCCGCCAAAATTGGAGAGCTAATATGTAAAGTTTTTACTCTCAGAACTGTTGAACACTCCATACTCCAGTTTGAATCAACGTCATTTGCACCTTCATCTCCTGTAAAGTGAAATGCAAGAACCAACAGATCTAAACAGCTCAATCCCAGCTTCAAGAAGGTAAGATGTTCAAGACCAAGTTGTTTTGGTTACTTGATTTTCATATTTGTGGGCCCCATAACCTCATTTATCTGGATTAAAAAATGGGACCCACAAAATGGAGAGTGGAGGACTTCAGGTAACAAGACAATTTTTTATGCGTACTTTGTTTGAATCAGAATTACATGGTCATTTGATCATCTTAATATAGAAATGGCTACACACAATCAAAGAGAAATAAACAGGTTTAACAGTTTGATTCCCAATATAGAGCAAATGTAATTGTATTATTATTTATAGTAAGATATACATTTCATACACATAACAAGCCAAATGTTTGAATACTACCAGAGACTTGCAGATTATCTCATCACACACAGCATATCATATGAGAACCAGAAAAAGATTATCATGCAAGTAGCTTCTAGGATTCCTACAAGTGCAGAACCAGTTATAGCATCAAGTATGTATATTATATGAGACAGAAAGTAAACAGTTAAATCTAGAATGAAATCCAACTAGAAAAAGACATCATCTCTTTGGTGTCTTTCAGCCAGCCACACAAGACAACATGGATTTATGAAAAATTAACAAATGATGCAGACCCCTAATATGAGAACTGTTAAAATATCTTAAAACTGGGTTCCTCCTACCGTTTTCTCTCTTTGTTAAAAGTGGTAGAAGTTATTGAATACACTCAAAAATGCACCAAAGCTATCAGACTTTGGTGGGATACTGGTTTTGAAATGAATACTATATCACAATTATTCATATGAACAATAGGAAAAATCATAGTCATACCTGATTGTGGTTCTTCAATCATTGCTGCCGCCTCCTCCTCCTGGTTTTCAGTGTCCCCATCATCAGGAATGTTGTCAGGCTGATTCAGAATTTGTTCCTCTGGACCTGCAGCAGCCATGTCTACGGCTGTGAATGCTAGAAAGTCATCAAGATCAGTGTAGACATGTTAATGTTTGAGCTTATTAAATTAAGCATATTATTAAGGCAATTGAAGCATGCAAAGCACTCATGCGGAGAACAGTCATGCTATTCAGCATACTTTGGCACATTCTATGAAAGGGAGAACAACATAATGAAGAGCCATGAACAAGGAAATCACAGCAAGTCCATATATACTGAACCGAGTCTAGCAGAACTTGAAAGAATTATAATCATTGTAACCAAAGCATTATAACATAAGTCTAAATGAGTACAAAAGAAGATTGTTTGTGTGCTTTTCTGTGTGCTTTTCTGTGTGCTTTTGAGATTGAGAGAACTCGAGATAAACAGAAAGAATCATGATAACTATTTGTTTTAAACCTTATGGACCACATTGATCAAATCCTATCATATGCTCAAATGTTGGTGACTTGGTGATCCAAGAACTAAGGCATGGCACGATTCAATGCGTCCAAAGAACAAAGCATGATACAGAAATAAGATAATAATAACAATAAGCGGCATGCAAAGAATTCTATCTTAAGTACTCGAAAAAAGATGAAGCATATGCATGCACCAACCATAGAACTAAACAATGTAAAAGCATAGAAAGATGCTGGATCCATGAATGGACACAGAAAATCAAGATCAAGTTACAGGGATCTGAAACTCGAAAATTAGATTCCTGACAAGACACGCTTTTGAAATGTTCTTCAGATGATATGGATAAACTCAATCACCAGATGCACGTAAATAGATGCTAAATTGTGACTCCCCATCCTCCTGTGCTAGCAAAGAGACGTACACCTTGTGGAAGACGCTCACTCAATAAATAAGAAACAGGACTTCCACCAGAATTGGGTCAAACCTAATCATGACTTGGTAATTAATGAACAGATCACAGAAAATTATGTAAATGGCAACGTGACCATAGCCTCATACAGCAAGTGATAACAATAAGAAAAAAATGAGGAAATTCGTATACAACTACCAAGGAAACTTCATTATACACATCTTTTATAGTGAGCTAGAGTAAAATGGACTTACCCCGCCCACACCACCCAACCCCATGACTTCATAAATTGCAAACTTTCTTAAGGTTAAGTAACCAATTCTTCAACTTCAACTACTGAATAAGAAACTCTCATTTAGTTTCCCGTTTTCTCTTCCCTTTGACCTGATTGTCTCAACAGTCTCTGTTTTTCATTATTGTATTTTTCTGAAGTATACACGTCAATGATATTATCTGGCCGACAGAACCAACCATGACATAGTAGGGGTTTATAAGATTAGAAACCTATTGCTCATTATAATAACATCTGATAGTTACAAAAAATTTGGTAACAATCAATTTATCAAATTAAGTTCAAAAAAACCCAGTATCTCCTTTGACTTATAGAATCCTGAAAGAAAATTGCAAAACTGGAAAACAGTAACTAAATATACCTCAAGCTTTTATATTCATCAGAATTTCACCACCCGCCGTTCTCATTACTTCTCACATTGGAATATGAACACAGGCTTTTTCAATTCTTGCACAAAGAATTACATTCACAAGAGTCCAAAAGCTTGTTATAATCAGAATGACCGAGTATTCACTGATATTGTGTACTACTGTGTCTTTAAAAAATGACCCCTGGATGTTGTGTAAAGTATCACTACAGCACCTCTTATGAGTCAACATGATCCTTCATATCAAGCAACAAACAACCAGCAAATCGAGAATAATTGTATGTTGGTAAATATGCTCCACAATATATGATTTAGCAAACAGCTTGAGGTCCATTTTAAAGAAGTAATTTGGTAATAGTTCCTTCCATTATAAAAAAGGGGCACACTACTTGATCTTTTTAAAACATTTGTCAAAAGGTCAAATGAATGGAAAATTAAAAACATGTACCATCTATGAAAGTAGGAAAATAGGGAAATAGGGACACAAGGTAAAGAGGGGATGAAATAAACTGTCAACATCGACTTGTTAGCTACTTAAATATGTCAATTCTTCCTAAGTTCAATTCTATACCAGCAAATTATTTTCGTCATGTCTAATGACTTAACTAAATTACAAAAAAAGAAACACTGCATAGGTTTCTCAAATCACTCAAAGCCAGCACATCATTCCTGGTTTCAGAAACTTTTCTGTACATTTGGCATGTGTATTAGCATTTCCCAACAAGTTTTCCGGTCGGTTCTCAGCCAGGTAACTGCCATTCCAACACAGCACCTTCTTAAAAATGCCAACACAACAACTTCATAAACCATTAAGAAACATTTATGTGCCACTGTCACTTACAAGTACACCAATGTCTTAAAGTCAGTTCCCCAGCAAAATCCTCCTAGCACATCTGACCCCCTTATATCAGATACTCGTGAACATGAGAACTGAAAGTCCCATCATGGTATATAGTCAGAAATCTTTTGAAAGGATAAAACGGCAAGAGATTCCTAACATGAAAATGACCTTCAAATTCTCGACATCTTATTGTTGGGATTCAACGAAGCTCGGCCTAGTCTTTAGGTGCTCGTATGTAATGATTAATCGAGTATGTTTTCATTTAGTCAATATTTGAACAAAGAGTCCTGAAGTTAGGGACAAATTGATGTTAGTTGCTTTGAATTCGTACTCAATTAAGTACTGGTTTTTAGTCATTTACCGATGTTTGTATTCGTCTATAAAATCCAGCTTTGTTCATGTCATACGATACCCAATCTTCGAATACATTCTATTGTGTCAATTTGTTCATACCAGGTTTAACACTTATAACACCCTCCTAATTCCAAAATAATTTAAGTAAATCACGTATATCATCAAGAACTCAAACAACATATACACACAAACATACATTCACTTCCAAAAAATTGAAGAACAATCAACTAATTACCATTTTCTCTTTTGATATCTTCTCTACGGCGTTTCCGATTCCTATCCCAATCAGCGAGACTGGTGCAACCTTCCCCATCGGTTCTAGTCTCAGCAGATTCAGAAATTATCTCTATACGAAGAATACGATCGGAGAAATTGCTATCGTTGAAAGCGAAACCGAAGTCGGCGTCACCGCGGGCGACTTCGATGGTATAGTCAGAAGCGTCCATTACAGCAGTTCTTGGATCGAACAGATCCAAATTTGAATCCTTCATGATACGTAGTAAGATTTGGGGGAAAATTTGGAGATTTTGAAAACCCTAATTGGGTCAGCTGAAGAAGATGAAAAATGAAATACGTACGGTGCTGAGCTTGTCAAAGGTGTCGTCCTCTAAATGCTATCAAATGATCTTTTTATGATTTAAAAATAACTCTTTACGGAGTTAATTACATGTTTCATCCCTCTATTTTATATGATATGTAGATTAGGTCCCTGAAATGAAATAATTATAAAATAGGTTTTATGTCAAAGAAATTGACCCCAATGACCATATTTCACAACCAAATTAACACTCTAACCGTTTCTCTCTAGACTTTACCCAAAAATCACTAGATCTGCAATACTAATTGCGGGCCTATTAAATGACAAAAAATAACGTTTTTTGGTCAAGTCTGTAACCACCGGTTTGCAACTATTACGGATCTGATCCAAAACTCATTTTCCTATGAAGGTGGATACTTATGGATTTGGCATTACGTATTCAAGGAAAATGGGATTTGGGTCAAATCCACATAACTGCCGTTACGAATTTGGGCCCAAAAAAAACTAAAATTTTGTCGTTTAGTGGGTTTGTAATAATTGCGGACCTGGGTATTGCGGACCTAATGACTTTTGGGTAAAGTTCAAAGACAGTTACTTAAGAGGTCAATTTGGTTGTGGAATATAGTAATTTGGGTCAATTTCCCTTTATATTGTGTGTTTTATTGTCTAATTTGTCTATTGTTCTAACAAGGTCTTGAAAAGGTTGTTGGCACGGTTAACTCATTGAGCATTTTGAATGTTTTTACTGTTCTTTGGAACTCTTCTTCAGCACTAATTAGATGATGTCACGTGTCCTTCCCTTCCCGTTGGATTGTGGCTACAACAATCGTCATTTTTCTTATTAACCTGGATATGCGAGCCGACTAATCTCATGGCGACCACCTGTTTTGCAGATAGCCCGAAATCACCGCATTTGAACCTTCATGGCCACAAGGAGATTTTATATTCCTCCTTGGATTTGAACATGGGACCTTCTGGTACTTTTGACCTTTGGAGCTAAGCTCAAACCAATCAGGCACCACCCTTGTGGTTTACAACAATCGTCATTAATAACATCTTTCTTGAATCTTCATCCACCACCCCTTTTATCTATCTCTTTCTCCTGAATCACATCCCATACATTTGTCTTGCTCGAAACAGCTTAACATTTGGCACATAAAAACCGTGAAACCGACCTCATCCCACAGTTGTTTCCTTCTTTCCCATGTTCCTATTTTTTTCAAGTAATTACATGAGCAAAAAGAATTAACTTTTTTTTACGTACATATGAATGTTCTTGTTCGATAATTTAGTGGAAATAGGAAGAACTTCGTAGCCATTGATGGGTGAAATTCACAATAAGAAAAAATGGACCTTTTGATCCCATCAAAAGCTAGTGATATCAGTTCGTTGAGAAATCTTCCTAACATCAAATGTGAACTTGAGAGGATAATGGTTCGTTAGAGACTAATCCTTGTAGGTTGAGTTTGAAAGGGATAGCAGATGGATAAGAAGATCGAGGCTAGAGACGGGGGATGTGGTATTTTACCGAAGAAATTGATGAGATAATGATGGAGGTTGAGGTGATATCGGGTCATTGGTGGTTGGAGGTGGGACAAAATGGTGTAAGGAAATGAGAATCAGGACAACTACAGGGGTTATGGCGTAATTGTTGAGGTCTTGGGGGATGCAGTGGAATATCCTACTTACCAGGGTTCGATTCCCTTAATAAGTCATCAAATTTGGTGCTTTTTGATCCCCAGTTGTTAACAACTAGCGTACACAACAATTGTGACGACTGAGTTTATCAATCCTGATTTTCTTGTAGTAACAATTTAGTAGGATTAGTTCAGGCATAACCTGAGACATCCTTCCAAGAAAAGGAGAATCGGGACGGTGGTGATCGAAAAATATGGGAGATATATAGATATACTTTAGTATTTAACAGAAAAGTAGAGGAATCATTAACATGACCCACATACCCCTCAAGTTAAATGGGTTAACAGGCTTTTTAACTGTTAAGGTAGGTGATGAATTGGGCAATAAATCAGATAGTATATGGACGTTTTGGATAATCATGAGACCCAATCAATAATATTGTATAAAGTGCAAGAAAAACGATATTCACTTCTCTTTCTAATTATATTTCTTAATTCTTTACGGTTGACTATATTTTTGGTGAACTGGTCCCTTTGATTTACACTAAATTACAAAACAAAATGTCAAAATCCGTAAACTTCATTAAATACAATAATGGTCACACTGGTTTACGTTAAGTATATTTGTGGTGTCTGACTTATATTTTTCAAAATAATATGGCTCTTTAATTTAACACTGTAGAAATAACGTCTGTTACCTCTCTTTTCATGTTATTTGTTAAATTCCTTTTGTTAAATAAAATAAAAAACAATATTTTATATTTGCATATGGGGAAATTGCATCAAAATAGAACGAACTTTCACTTAATTTTTATTTTGGGGAACCGACTTTTAAAATCGTTATTTTGGGGAACCAACTTGTACCTGATTCCTATTTTGGGGAACTAACTTTCAAAATTGTCATTTTGGGAAACCAACTTGCACCTGATTC
>NC_037541.1:13758392-13771180 GCF_001531365.2 Cynara cardunculus var. scolymus | reverse complement strand
TTTATAAGATTAACGACAGATGAGAGTAGTTTTTACGGTTTTTAAAAATTGGAGTGGTTTTCATTTGATCGCTTATATATATATATATATATATATATATATATATATATATATATATATATATAGTTGGGTTCTCGTGAGACCAATGATTTTTCGTGAGATCTGTAAGATCAATTTATTTTCATTGATCAATTTTATAAGATAATGATTTAATGGTCTAAAATTGCACGGTGACAATTTTGTGATTATTGAGAAGTCTCGTGGCAATTATGTGATTATGAATGTTCAGATTGTGGATATAATCTAAGGGTTGAGAATTGGTCTTATGGGTCTCATGAAAAACCCTTGGTCTCACATGATCCCAAGTCTCTCTCTCTCTCTCTCTCTCTCTCTCTCTCTCTCTCTATATATATATATATATAAATAGATAAATAAGTTTAAATCAAAACGCCAACTATTTAAGAAAGAAAGAAAAATATTGTTAATATACAAAATCACATATAAAAACGTCATTTTTCTTGTTTTCTTAAATAGTTAGCGTTGTCGTTTGAACTTTCATCGCTCTCTCTCTCTCTCTCTCTCTATATATATATATATATATATATATATAGGGTTAGGTTCCGATACAAGAAAAATTAAGGTGAGACATAAAAAGAGATATCTACCCTTGAGTGCACATAGCATGAGATGCATCGAGATGAGATGAACCGAGATGCACCAGATCAACCCCGTATCAAGTGCAATTCATGCGTGCGTTTGAAGTTAAATGTGATATCAAGGGTCTAGATCTCTCCTTACGCTTCTCATGTTAACTCTCCTTCTCGTGCGATTCTCCACCTAATATGTGTATATGGGTGGAGGTTCAAACGAGAACACCTTCATTTTACGAGAATTCGAGAACACCCTTATCACATGTAATAATACATGTGAGGGGACCTGGTGGTGTGCGGATGATGTGTCATGCTACTAAGGTCACTCCAAAGGTTGTCTACGTCTATGATTTAGTATCACATGTGATGGTGTTGATGAATTATAATATCACATCAAGAACATCTTTATCACATAAGATAATACATGTGATGAGGCTTAGTGGTGTAGGGGCGACTTGGCTTGCAACCTAGATCGCACCGAAAGTTGTCTGCGTCTCTAATTAGCATTAAATGTGTATTATACGCAATGAAATAACAGTATCACATGTGATTGTCTATAGTAAAAAAATGTTCCCGCTTTCTCGTAAAATAAATGTGTTCTCATTTGAACCCTTCCCTATGTATATGGGTTCAAATGGGAACATGTTTATATTACGAGAACACCTTTTTACTATAGTTAATCACAATTGATACACATATGATACTAAATTAGATAAGCGGACGACATGTGGTGCAACCTCGGTTGCGAGCCAAGTTCCCTGTACACTACTAAGCCCCTTCACATGTATTATCATTGATAAAAGTGTTCTTGATGTGATACTATAATTCATCACATGTGATACTAAATCAAAGAAACATACAACTTTTGACATGACCTAGGTTGCAGGACACGATGTCCACACACACACACCAGATCTTCTCACGTGTATTATCACTTGTGATAAGGGTGTTATTGCGTTTTCATAAAATGAGGGTGTTCTCATTTAAACCTCCACCTATATATATATATATATATATATATATGTTTAAAACATTTAAGAAAAGAAATCCATGTTCATTTTTTTCGGTTCATCTTCTCTGGCGTCTGCACCTCCGTCAATGAGATTCCGTAGAACCCATTTGAAGGTTTGAGGATTATAAGGCTATGTTTGGCAAATTAGCTGATGAGTTAGCATTTCGTAAACGGCCCCTAATTCTTACATTTAAAGTACAAGGGACCAAAACAGTAAAGAATTGTAAACCATAAGACCTGAAATAACAATAAATTATAAATCATAATGATGGAAATAACAATAAATTATAAATAATAATGATGGAAATAACAATAAATTACAAATTATAAAGATGAAAATTGCAATTTCTGAACCATAGAAATGAAAATCATAAATTTTAACAAACGACAAATACGAAGAATGTAATTTACTCCAAAATATTACATGTCAATGAATTTATAAATACTAGAAGCGTACCCACGCAATGCATCGAGATAAATCGTGATTTTAATATTTCATTTTATTCTTTATCTCAGTCGATGTTATAATATGACTTTATGTGATTTTGAGAAAACGGTGATGATTTTATTTTTGAATAAAATATATGTTTGAAGATATCATAAAAATTTAAAAAATATATATATATCAATGTTAATGTTAAATCAACTATTTAAAAGTTTTTCATTGTTTATGTAATTTCTTTAATTTATTTTTTTATTATAATTTAATTTAAGTTTAATAATGAAATAATTTATTTTTGGTTTAATAATATAACATTTTATAAAGATAATAATTAAGTATTATGTTAGAACTCAATGATTATTCTAATTATATTTTAGATTTTTTATATTTAAAATGAGATGTTTATCCTATATTTGATTGTGTTTATCTGCAGTTAGTTACACGAATTCAGAGTTTTTAAGAGTTTTAAGAGTTTTTAAGAGTTTTTAAGAGTTTTAGCCAAATATTTTATAAGATAGTATAGATAATGTAATTTGTCTTTAGATAAAAAAATAATATAATATGTTGATTAAATTAATTTTTTATTGATAATTATTTAAATTTTAGAAAGTTTTCATAATATAAAATAGCATTAAAAGTTTAATAATTATTATTTTTATAATTTTATTTAATTAAATATTATTAATAATTATCTTTTAATAGAATATAATGTAATAAATATAATAAATAATGGATAGTAACAAAAAAAATCAGTGAAAATGAATTTACATTTTTGTTTAATAGAAGGGTACTCGTAAAATGGAATGAGATATATCTCAATTTCAATGTTTTATTTTATTTTTTTTGGACTCCGTCGATGTTATAATACAAATTTATGTGGTTTTGAGCAAGTAATAATGTTTTTCTTAATAAAATATAAATTTGAAGATAACATAAAAATTAAAAATATATATATATAAGTTCTTATTTCTTGTGCACTTTTTTAATTCAAATTTTTTATTATAATTTAATTTAGGTTTAATGACGAAGTAATTTGTTTTTGGTTTAATAATATAATTTTTATAAAGATAATAACTAAGCAATATGTTAGAACTTAATAATTATCGTAATTATATTTTAGATATATTTGAAATGAGAATTTTATCACGTATTTGATTATATTTTTCTACAATTAGTTATACAAATTCAAAAATCGAGCTTTGATAAGTTGTACTTTTGCATAATTTACTTGTAATCTTGAATTTTAAATAATATGCATCAATAAACAGTATTTTATATATAAAAGATGGTTTTTAAAATTTTTTGTTAAATACTTTATAATATAATATAAATTAAGATAGATAGGGTTTTTTTTGACCTTGATTATTTAAATAAAATATTAAAAAATAATTAAAAGAAAAGGAAAAAGGTTTTTGGAGCTTTTCAATAGACTTGATAAATGTTGCCAAACATGCCATAAACAAGTGATGTGCAAATTCTCCATTGATTCATTTATTTTAATATTTTCTTATTATCCTGGATATCCACCTCGTTATACGAGCCGACTAATTCTAAGACAACCACCTGCTTTATGAGTATCTCGAAGTCACTGCATTTGAACTTTCATGCCCACAAGGGGATTTTTATTCCTCCTTGTATTTGAACCCGAGACCTCCAAACTCAAACCAATCAGACACTACCCTTGTGATTTTTATTTTAATTTTCATGTCAAGTAATATTGACATTTCAAGGTTTAAAGATTCTTCGTCGATTTAGCCCAGAACACACACGAACATTATGTTTCAACTCGTAATTGCTTTTCTATGTTTCCATATTGTGTTTATTCGTTCTTAGAGAAGTAAAACACGCACACACACAAAGTATTGAATTCAAAACTATCACTTATTTACCAAGTAAAATTTTAGTCTACCAAAACGGTATCCCATGCAACAATTTACCCGGTAACCACTAACAAATATTACACACAAATATGTGTTCGTTATAAAAAAAACATTGAGGTGATAGTAAGAAACTGCATAAGCAATTGGTAATGCAGATGGTGAAAACAGAATTAGTAAGCCAATAAAAATGTTACCGTTACTTAAAACTACCATAATATTACGAACTCAAGATGATCAACAAGATCAGTAATGTTTTATTAGTTTACAGATATTAAAATCTTTGAAACTTTTAGATAAAACACAGTTCAATTTTATAGCTATGTGTAATTTTGTACAAGTAAAATAATCTTCAGGTTACATGCACCTATATGTATGGATAAGAATCAATATATATATATATATATATATATATATATATATATATATAAGTCGAGCAAAGACGACCCGAGCTTTAAGCACGTTAAACAATTCCCTATGCGGGTTTTTCGGTTTGACATATCTTAAGGCACATGTCAACGTATATGTCTTTTCACGAGCCGAACAAGATGAAGACCAACTTAATTGAAATACATATCTAGTAGTAATCATGTTATCCAAGAGGTGGTTGTAAAAAAATTCTCAAAACAAGAATATTAAATTATTATTATTTAATTACATATTGGAATATAAATATTCATCATATATATTTATGTATAGGCGAATGAATCGTGTGAGAAGTAAAGTTAAAGTGAGAAGCATGAGAAGAGATCTGAACCCTTGATCACTTTTAATCTCAAACTTACCCATGATTCGCGCTTGATACATGGATTGATGATTCGGTGCATCTCATCCCAATCTGCATCCACAGGTGAAGATCCATTATTACGCTTCATATAACTCTCATTCTCGTCGGAACCCAACCATATATACATACATATATATATATATATACATATTTATTTTCACAATGATTTCATATATATTACTTTTGTATAAAAATAACTAACAAATGATTAATTTGGGCAAAAAGAAAACAATTTAATAAAAAACAATAAAAGGGTTTTTGACAACTTATATATTTGGCATAATAGTTATGAAAAATTATAAAAACATGATTTAATTTATTTTATTTAAAAATAATTATTTTTACTATTTTTATGGAAAAAAAGGAGTAAAAAACAAATACAATTTGGTTGATGGTTGACAAGTCAAAAACTCCATTTTCCAATGTTTTGAATTTCATTTTCTTGCATCATCTAAATGTCTACATGTATATCCAATTTTCAATACTTGGATTATATATATATATATATATATATCAGATAAATCTAATAGAAACTGTATATAAGTTTGAAATTTATAAATCAATATTGACTGCACGACCTCTTGGATAACATGATTATTATTGGATATATGTTTCAGTTAAGTTGGTCTTCATAATCAGCTTACTAATTATCTCATCAACCGTTTTCTCTGAAAAAACTCACTTTTTTCTGTTTGAAATCACCCGATCGATGTAATATTGTTTCGTAGGAGAAACAACACTGTATTATCAAACTAGATCAACCCGAAATATTGTTTCATTGGTGAAACAACACTGTATTATGAAAACGTATCACCAACCCATGTGTTGTTTCATTAGTGAAATAATGTTGTTGTTGTTTCAAAAGCAAAACAAAAAAAATACTTTTTTCTTTTAAGAAAAAAGATTTACAAGGTAATTAATATAATTAATAAGATAATTATAGAAATTAAAAGTGTATGGTCAGTATTGTTTCATAAAGTTTCTAACTTATAAGAGGTTTTATATAATTCCAGGGCGACCACCTACTTCGCGGGTAACCCGGAGTCACCGCATTTGAACATCTGTGGCTACAAGGAGATTTTTATTCCTCCATAGATTCGAACCTGGATAGCACTTTTGACCTTTAGAGTCTAAGCTGAAACCAATCGGACACCATCCTTGTGGTTCTTATTTCTACTTTTACAATCATATCAGTTAAATTAACTTCTTTCAACAGCAATCAGATTACCGATTGAATGGTCGATTTTTATATAATTAACCTTTTAACTTATTATTTTGAAAAGGAAATCTCTATATTTTCAATATAAAAACAACATCATTTGGAGTCATTTTCTTTCTCATTCCTTTGGCAAATATCAAAATGGACATGAGCTACAATAATTGAATATGAATGTGTCACAAAAGAATTTCATAAAACTTAAACACCAATTATTATAATTGTTATAAAAATAGCAATTTTGCATCCCTACTATTTCATCAATCTACATTTTTGGTCCTTCGAGAATTTCTTTTTGCATTTTTGGTTTAAAAATAAACGGTTTTTTATTGTTTGGTCATAACCCTAATCACATTACTGAACCACAAAGATGGTGTCTGATTGGTTTGAGCTTTGATCGGGTCATGTAGGAACAAGGTTCAAGCCTACAGGTCTGTTAGGATGCCTCAACGTGATCCAAAGGTCAAAAGTGTCTGGAGGTCCTAGGTTCAAATCCAAGGAGGAATAAAAATCCCCTTGTGGCCATGGAGGTTCAAATGAGGTGACTCCGGGCTACCCGTAAAGCAGATAGTCGCTCTGGGATTAGTCGGCTCGCATAGCGGGTTGGATATCCAGATTAATCAAAAAGCAGTTACATTACTGAATTTCTATTATGTGTTGTCATGTGCTCGAAATATCATTTCTTCTAAGAGCATGGTAGTCAGTTTACAATCATCATATTCAACATATTACCATGAACATAATAATCAAAGCAATATGGTTTTAAAGTAAAATTGTGAAAACAGTTCTCAATATCACCTGTGTAAATCGAACCTTGCGTTATTATCTATGATATGTACATACATATATGCATGCACGCGCGTGTGTGTGTCGACTAACGGTTGTTATTATTCACTAACCCCCACCCCTCCCACGTGTCCTGCACAAGGATTTGAAGAAGCGGAATCCAATGAAGGTATAATTGGAAGTATGCATAAAGATGTGGAGTGAGAGAGGGAGGAGTCTATCACAAACTTGAAAAAGACAGTATTACCCTTCATGTAAAGAGAACATGACTAGGTTTAACAGTTGATAACAGACGACATTTGCTCCAAGAACGAAAATAACATCGAACCGTAAACAACAGTGCCAGAAACTACAATTAATCAAGACCAATGACGGAAACTGGAACTTTCATGAAAGTAGAGGGACGAAAAATGTAATTTGCTCCAAATTATATTATGATATGAATTTTGATGAATAGATTGGGTTTGGATACATTTCTTGTAAGATTTAAATACTAATTTATTGAATTTTTGATGAATCACAAAAAATTCAATAATTGATGCCATGTGTTATATATTTTGTACATTTTGATATTTTATTTTTCCATTTTATTATAAAAAAATGGAACACAAATAATTGGATGTAGATGCTTTTGTTTGTAGATTTTGTATCTTCAATTCTAGTAAAAAGAAATATAGATAAAGAGGGATCAAATCCAACAATCAGGGGTCGTTTACTGAACATTTATCCGTTAAGTACTGATCGGGTAATTTTCCTCACCTGGTGCACATGGAAAGGGACGGAAATATTACTCGGTAAGAGCGATAATAAGGATAGAAAGTCTTACCCGGTAAACGATGATGGGGACTCTTACTCGGGTAAACGTTTATTGGATAAATTGTTGCATACGGTACCATTTTAACATACTACAATCTTACCTGGTAAAATAGATTATAGTGTTGACTCCTACTAGTAAGCGTTTACCAGGTAAGCATTTGGGTAAACGGACCCTTTAGTGATTTTAGATAAATAGGTACTTGTACTCTAAAGGGTAAAAGTGTCTGGAGATCTCAGGTTTAAATCCAAGGAGAGATAAAAATCCCTTTATGGCCATGGAGGTTCAAATGTGATAACTTCGGGATACCCGCAAAAGCAGGTGGTCTCCTTGGGATTAGTCGGCTCGCATAGCGGATTTAAATATCAAAAGTTAATAAAAAAAACATGCATGAACATTTCACATATGAAACAACACTGTATAACAACTGCATTTTAACACGTGCTGTTTCATATTTATATATGAAACAATACATAAAAAGTTGGTTTACAGGGTTGTAAATGATTACATAGCATGTGATTACTATTATGATAACTTTAAAACATATCTAACGATTATGCTATAAAATAAAATATCAAAAGTCGAGAAATCATTCAGAGGGTTTTAGAACCATTAAGAGGCAGACACTTTTTTTGCCAAACAAGATTTACCTCTTAATAATTCAGATGTTGTCTCTTAATGAAACTATTAAGAGGTAAACAAACAACCCTTAAAGATTTCTCTAAGGTATTTTCATATTCTTTTTTTACCTTATAATATAGTATAGCTGTTGTAGTACATAACTCTCTGAATCACCAAAATTTCTATTACAACGTATCAATAAGTAAATTGGGCGTGAAAAATAACTGGTTTAAAATCATTCTAAAAGGTCAGTAGTTTAAAAAAACCATCTCAGTATTAATTATATTATAAGAATATTTTATAGATTTCTCATTTCAAAATATTTTGAGAAAAAGTTTACAGAAAATTATAACGCATCCAGTCTCATTGATTGAAAGTAGAAACAATTAAATTAATATAAATTTTAGAAATTTCCACCAATAAGATTAAAGGGATTATTATTTTCTATAAAAGTTTTTTTTAAATATATTGGGATGATGATTTTACTTACATTTTTAAATGACTTGGGATCATGTGAGACCAAGGGTTTTTTGTGAGACCCGTAATACCATGTCTCAACTCTTGGATTATATTTATAATCTGAACATTCATAATCACAAAATTGCCACGAGACTTCTCAATAATCACAAAATTACCACCGCACAACTTTAGACCATTAGATCATTAGCTTATAAAGTTGATCAATAAACATAAATTGATCTTACGTGTCTCACGAAAAACCTTTGGTCTCATGTGAACCCAACCCTTTTTAAATATAATAAAATATAATATAAATCTATCTGTTTTTGAAATGGATTTGACTGATTTACCACATGTATATAAAGCTATTTTTTTTATAGACATATTATTTTAACATTATCATTTAAAGACTTTTTGAATTCAATAAATTTTAATTAGATATAAAGTTTGAAAATAATAAAATTAAATAATGTTTAATGAACTTACATTTAGAGCCCTTGTTGTTGCTTGAAAACAATTCGGGTCCTTGTTCTTTCTCCAAAAATACAAACTAGACCCTGTAGTTAAGCAAATGGTTTTGTAATACATTTTTATGTTTTATATTTTTAATTATAAAATCAAATAATAAGGATTATTAATAACATTTATTAAGTTTTTTTTTTATTTTTTTTTTATGAATTTAGCTACCCCTTTAATTCATAGCTTTTCTGTGTTTAACAAAGTTTTTCTAAGCTTTTTTCAGGTGGGCATGTCCTCAAATTTTCAAACTGATCGGGATCTTATGCCTAGCCCGGACCAGGCTTTGAACTTTACTAGGATAAGTATTTTTTTAGGCCAGGCTTCAGGCTTCGGTTTTCTTATGCATCTTGACTTCAAATCTATTTAGAATATTACAATAAAATTGGATTTATAGGACACACTCAATCTCTAAGCGTCCCAATAGATCGCTTTATAGAACTTGATTTACAGGACTAAAATATAAAACGTTCTATCTAAAGGTGTTGTAATACGTTTATATGACGTTTTTGGACGTCTTAACAAGTTTCTTAAGACATTTTTAATACAAAGTGTCGCATTAGCAACTTTATAAGACACTTTTGAGAAAGTGTCCTATAAACTCAACTTTTTATAGAAAATTTGTTTTTATAGGACATTTGTTTTTATAGGATATTTTTCAAATAGTATCTTATAAAGTTGCTAATGGGACGCTTTATATCAAAAGTGTCCTAAAAAACTTATTACAACGTCAAGAAACATCATATAAACTTATTACAACGCCTTTAGATAGGACGCTTTATTTTTCTGGTCTTATAAACTAAGTCTTATAAAGAAGTCTATTAGGACGCTTAAAAATTGGAAGTGTCATATAAACCCGATTTTGTTGTAGTGGAAGAAAAAACATATGGGGTAAAAATGTATATATGCAATAAAAGAAGGGTCTAATTGAAAATCTTGTAACTCTTATCTCATCTTGGCCCATTTGCCATCACCACCACCCTCTTGATCCAGTTTCCTTCATCAATTCGAATCCTTTTTGTCCCCCCTCCGACAATTTAAATTAAATTAAATCAAATCTCTGAATTCCTCCATTTTCTTTGAGCTTTTTCAAATCTTGACCGT
The DNA here is from genome assembly GCF_001531365.2 of Cynara cardunculus var. scolymus. Taxonomy (NCBI): domain Eukaryota; kingdom Viridiplantae; phylum Streptophyta; class Magnoliopsida; order Asterales; family Asteraceae; genus Cynara; species Cynara cardunculus. The sequence continues at coordinate 13,760,896 of NC_037541.1, read as the reverse complement.
TTGTACAATTTACATGTACTTCACGTATCTTCCACGTCCTTCTTCTCTTCTCCCCAAAACCTCAAGCAGATAATAAAATCCCAAGGTACCCTTTCATTAATTTCTCCTTAATTTTTGGTTAACGTTATTCAATTTATAATGTTTCTTTGCACATGATTTCACAATCTTGCCTCTCACCCCCATGTTTCTTTATTCTGTTTTTCCCCAATTTTAAAACCAGAAAACGACCTTCCCCCCCCCCCCCACAGCTTTCTTTGAGGGTTATCTTGAATCTCTGCTTCGTGGGTTCTTGGGTTTACACATCGCAACCACCATCCATCAATCCAATGTATGTCGACATTTTCTTGTAGTTTTTGATTCGTTTTCTTTCTTGTTGTTGTGTTGTTTGTCTACTGTTTCTTGTTTCCTGAAGTGGGTGTTGTTTAGATTTCAAGATTTCTTGGTCTATTTGCTGTGTTAGTTATGGATTTGGGTTTGTACTGTAGCAGAAAGTTCTTGGATCCAAAACTTGGGGAATTGGATTGGGATTTTGTTGGGTAAGTTTTAGAGATTCCAATTGAGTATAATGTGGGATGCATGTGTTCATAGATTGTGTTCTTGCTTTACTGTTTCTTTTCAATTGGGGAAAACCATAGTTACTGGATGATCAAAGTTCTTGTTTCTGGATTCAGTTTTTCTTCTTGTGGGAGTTTGATTTCAATTTAGGGATTTAGGTTTTGAGTATTGAAAGTCGGAAGTTTTTCTTGGAAAATTTCCATGGAAGTGTTGTGTTTATGACTGAATTACCCCTTAGTCCTAAAACTGCCCGATTTTCGGTCTTTCTTGGTGGGATATACCGGGTTCGTTTGGTTTCGATCTGTATATTGTTGGAAGTTCAACGACTCGTTCAAAAGTAGTATTCTTCGATTACCCTTTATTTGTAAAGATTGGATAAAGACTTGTTTTATTGATATGTACTCAATCAAGGATGACATCGTTGAAAAAGACGGTATCTGAATTCGTGTAAAATGTAAAGCGGAGTATTATTTGATTCGATGATTTGGTTGATATTTTGTGTTGAACTTTAGGTAAGGAGTTCATGTATCTATCACTTGTGTTGCTTTGTATCTAATCAAGGGTAAAATCATTAAAGAATTATGGTTATATTTTCTTTCTAAAATGTTGAATTCGACTCTTTTCTTGAGAAGGAGGACTAGTGTTATTTAAGTATATGTGACTTTGCTGGTTTCATATTGCTTTTGTATGACAAAATTTGGTTGGAATTTTCTTGTTGAACTTTAGGTAGAAGATCATGCATCTATCATTTTCACGAAAACAACTGTTTTACTCTTTATGGTAGAGGTCATGTCTGCTTACATCCCACCTCACCTTCAGATGGGATATACTGGGCTCGTTTGATTTTGTTTTATATGCATCTATCATCTTGTTCATATCTGTATATGTATGTATATATATGTATGTATGTATATGGGCAGGTTCAAATAAGAAGGCTAAATATCGTGAGAAGGTAAGGAGGGAAGGTTAATATGTGAATAATTGAAAATATACATCTTTTTTTATATTTGAAGATGCATATGTGAACCGACGTGACATATATTCATATGGACATCTTCAAATATTGAATGATTCACATATGAACGTACAATTCTTACCTTCTCACGCACGATATTTAGCCTTCTTACTTGAACCTCCCACCACTTCGTGTGGGATTTACTGTGTTCGTTTGGTTTTTGGGTTTCTTTTTGTTACTATAATTGAATTTGCTTTCGTTTGAAATTTTGGTGTTGATTATTAGGTAAGGAGTTCTTGCATAAATCTTGACTCTTGTCTATCTTATGCTTTGCTAGGTGGTATGACTCGAAGCATTGATTCTTGAAAACCGCAATCCAAAGGGGGGTTTCACGTTGAATCCCGTTTTAGAAAAAAAACGATTTGGTGGGATATATGGAGGGTCAGATTTAGGAAAAAGTCGAAATAAGTAGTTGCAGATTCTAAAGATTGTTCACAAGATCACGAAGATCTTGTTTTTTAAGGTCGACGCTCGGCACCATCTCTTGAATGATTGCGGCATTTGGCATGCTTTAAAAGTTCAATTAGGTTCGTGAAAAACACGTTAGGGAGGTTCTTGGATTTGCTTTAAAGAGGCAAGCAAAATGGGTCACTCTGCTGCGGTTTGGGATTCCAGGATGGCCCTTGAAAAGACAAAAGACTGGAACGGAATCGACCAAATTGTGCTTCGAAATCCACAAGGGGCTTCGGCTAAGGTTAGTTCCTCTTTTCTTCGTAACTTCAAGAATTTCTGTTTGGTTTCAAGAAAATTTTGTCTCGGACCCTACATCTGTGTGGGATATACCGGGTAATTCGTTTGGTTTTTTCAAGAAAATCTTGTCCGAGAGATTCTAACTCTGGGTGGGATATACTGCGTTCATTTTGGGGTTTTCAAGAAAATCTTGTACTACCTCTGTGTGGGATATACTGCGTTCATTTTGGGGTTTTCAAGAAAA
>NC_037541.1:13754455-13758192 GCF_001531365.2 Cynara cardunculus var. scolymus | reverse complement strand
GAAAATCTTGTACTACCTCTGTGCGTATATATTGCGTTCATTTTGGGTTTTTCAAGAAAACATTGTACTATATACGGGGTTCATTTTGGGGTTTTCAAGAAAATCTTGTCCTACCTCTGTGTCGGATATATCGTGTTCATTTTGGGTTTTTCAAGAAAATCTTGTTCTACCTCTGTGTCGGATATATTGGGCTCATTTCATTTTTCCAAGAAATCTTGTCCCCGACTCTACAACTGTGTGGGATATACTGGGTCGGTTTGGTTTTTTCAAGAAAATCTTGCATCAACGAGCAATAGCTTCACAAATTCATCTCTGAATTTGCACATTTTTTCAGGTTAGCTTACATGGAGGCCAGGTGATTTCATGGCGAAATGAAAGAGGCGAAGAACTTTTGTTTACGAGTAGCAAGGTGTGGCCTTTTCCGTTCATAAATTTTGCAAGATTTCGGTCGGATATTTACATCTATTTACATACCAAATAGCTCATTGATTCAAAGATTGAATGCGGCAAAGCATTTGCTTTCTAAATTCCTTTTTCAAGTACGGTTTTTGGAGTTTCGGCCTTAAATTTTCTGAAACTGATGCTTGTTTGTTGGTATTTGACGATTTTAGGCGATCTTTAAGCCCCCGAAGGCAATGCGAGGAGGTATTCCGATTTGTTTTCCTCAGGTACGTTTACGATTCCTGTGAATATAGGAGTGCATTAGCTTATGATCAAAGTTCGCTTATGCGTTTACCTGTACCCTCTTGAACGTAGTTCGGTAACTGCGGTTCACTCGAGCAACACGGGTTTGCAAGAAACAAAATTTGGGTGGTTGAAGACGATCCTCCGCCACTTCCCGCCAACGATTCTCACGGGAAATCTTTTGTCGACTTGCTACTGAAACCATCGGAAGAAGACCTCAAGTTTTGGCCACACAGGTTCTACTTTAGACCGTCGATTGTTAACGATTTTATCAACCGTTCGATCCTGATCGAAAATCCCTTTTTTGCAGCTTCGAGTTTCGTCTTAGAGTCAGCCTTGGGATGGATGGGAATTTGACGTTGACATCCCGAATTAGGAATGTTAATGGGAAGCCGTTCAGTTTCTCGTTTGCTTATCACTCGTATCTCTCGGTTTCCGACATAAGGTATGCTTGTTACTTGGTATTTTAGGTTTTTAGTTTCCGACGTGCGTTTACCTGCTTATAAATCCATTTTGTGATTTATAGTGAAGTGAGGATCGAAGGGCTAGAAACGATGGACTACTTCGACAACCTTTTTAAACGAGAACGGTTTACAGAACAAGGAGACGCAATCACTTTTGAATCCGAGGTAAATCCTTATCGTTCTCGAGCTTTTGTGATATAGCCAAAATAGGAGTTGACTGTTGACCCGTCACAAAATGACCAACTTTTTGCAAATTAATATAAAATAAGCACCTATTTCGTAAAAAAACACGAGCAAAACCCTTTTTTTTCCAGAATTTTGGGTTTTGCTCGTGGTTTTTGTGAAGTGGGCCCACAAACCGAATAATGTGGGCCCATAAACCGGATAAAAAAAATATATTTCGCAAGAAAAGTGGTTTTTGCTCTGTTGTTTTCTGAAGTGGGCCCACGAACCGAATAACATGCGCCAAAAAAGTGTATTTCGCAAAAGAAAGGGTTTTTACGAGATCGGTGGTTAATTTATGCTACTTTGGAAAAAATGGTCGTTTTGTGACGGGTCAACTCCAATTTTGGTTATTTTTGTGATAATTTCTTTTTGGAAAGCTACTTCAGGTAGCGTTTCAATAAGCTGCAGAAGTTTTTTTTTTATTTTATTTTCCAATTATGCCCTTTATATATTTTCACGATTAATTTTTCAACGTGTCCTTTTAGGTCATTTTACATTGTCATCAAATTTTGTGGTTTTCTTGGTGCATTGATTGTTTCAGATAGATCGTGTTTATCTTAGTTCTCCAAATTGCGTTGCTGTACTTGATCACGAGAGGAAGCGTACGTACGTGTTAAGAAAGGAAGGGCTACCGGATGTCGGTAAGCCGTCTCATAATTTATCGACTTCTTCTAATTGTTACGTACTTCACGTGGCTTTTGACTTTTTCGGGTCAAACCGACTAATTTACAAATCAAAATTGATACGAATTCTACGTCTTTATAACCGGAATTTTTCGTCTAACCGCCGATATTATATCACGTTAACATCGTTATCGGGCTTTTCTTAGATAGCTAAAGAGGCGATGTCGGTTTTGAATTCGAAACTTTGTTCCCGTTGACCTATAAAGTCAAATCGCATGATTTGAGAAAAAGCGTTTTGATGACGTGTATGTCGAGTTTATCGTCCACTTCCTCATAAACCTTTCGTAAATGGGTATTCACGTCACCAAATGTTACAAGATGAACAGGTTACCGGTTAAAATGAGTATAAATTACATCGATGATAGGAACCAAACCAAACTTTGTTGCATTTTGATATGCAAAATTTTGACAAATTTTTTCTTGTGATTTCTGCAAATTAAGTGGTGTGGAATCCGTGGGACAAGAAATCGAAAGCAATGGCGGATTTGGGAGATGATGAATATAAGCAGATGCTATGTGTCGATGGTGCGGCGATCGAGAAGCCGATCACGTTGAAACCGGGAGAGGAATGGACGGGTCGGTTGGAGATTGCAGTCGTGCCCTCAAGTTTTTGTAGCGAGGATCTCTGATTTTCAATTGAGGTGCCTCCGATCTTTCGAGTTTGGTCTTTTCGTTTGCATATGCAATTAGAGGTTTAGGTGTCGTTTTTTTAGCGTTTTTTGGATGAACGACTGGCTAAATATCCTATGTTTTTTTCGTTTGAGGATATATCTCGCATACTAAAACCGCACCAAAATGCTATCTTGAAACGTCGTGTTCTTGAAATGTTAGTGTTGTCTAAACTGTGAAAGATAACGAGTTCTACGAGTCTTCATCTGTAGAAATCCAATGGATTTGATTCAGTAATAGGAATTGGATTTTGGTATATGATCCAATCTAAATTGACATCGGACAACCGATCCAGTCCAATTTGATGGATAATCAGATCAGATCGGTTGCATCTGCTCGATATTAATAATGTTACCCGTTGGATCAGATTAGATTCATTCGATATTTTGATCTCAACTTTTAATCAATTAATCCACTGTTTTCATCTAATTATTCATATATTTTTTCTAATTTCTTAAGAGTAAAACATGGTGTGTCTGATTGGTTTGAGCTTGGCTCCAAATATCGAAAGTACCTGGAGGTCCCAAGTTCAAATCCAAGAAGGAATAAAAATCTCCTTGTGGCCACGGAGGATCAAATGCGGTGACTTCGGGCTATCTGCAAAGTAGGTGGTCGTCCTGGGATTAGTCGGCTCGCATAGCGGGTTGGATATCCAAGTTAATAAAAAAAAACATACATATATAAAAAATGGTATATATATACCGGAAGTAGAGATGGCCAAAAACCGGTCCCGGGCCGGTCCCGGGCCGGTCCCAATCGGTCCTCACATTTCTCATAACCGGCCATAACCGGTCCCGGCGTAACCGGTCCCGGTCTCGGTCCCGGTCCCGGTCGAAAATAATAGGACCGGTATAGGTACTCTATAACCGGTTATGGGCCGCCGGTCCCGGTCCCGGTCCTAACCGGTCCCAATCGGTCCTTCATTAAAAAAATAAGATTTTTTTTTTGATTTTTTTAATGATATATATTTTTAATACATTATAAAATTTACAATTGGGTCACTCAAATACAC
>NC_037541.1:13737391-13754230 GCF_001531365.2 Cynara cardunculus var. scolymus | reverse complement strand
GGTCCCGGTTTTCGGTCCCATAACCGGTCCTTACCGGTCCCGGTCCCGGGCCGGTCCTTTGTCGGTCCCGGTCCCGGTCCTCCGGCGGTCCCGGGCCGGGCCGGGCCCATTTGGCCATCTCTAACCGGAAGGATAAAATGCAAACCAAGCTATTTGTAAAAAAAATCGTGAAATTTTGTCTTAAAATTGTTTAATATGATATAATTGTTGCAAATAATTCATTTTATGATGAAAATGTTTCATATATTTTTGTTTCTATGTTAAAATTACATTGTTTCATGTATTTATCGATGAAATTTGTTTACTAAAATTAATAAAATGAAGATGATAATGTCTATAATTATTTGAAATGAATTATTTGAAACAATTTCATAATATTAAAAGTTATGAATTTTTTAAACGCGACACCCATTTTTGGCCAATACACTAAGGGTATACTAGTGGGTTTTTCTCGTACCAACCATGCCAGATTATCATGAAATTTTTTGTGGGCCATCTTCAAGGCTATACCCTTGGGTTTTTCCTCGTCCGAACCAATCGTGCATGATTGCAATGTTAACGAGAAGTTTTTCACGAGAAAGAACTTGAAAAAAACCGTTCTAATGCTGGAATTTGTCGGAGTCACGCATTGACCAAATTGAACGAACGTGCATCATACAAGTCATTGAAAACCACTCAACCCTTGGTGTATTACCACAAAATTTTCTACCCCTGTAGTTCTCTTCCTTCCAAGCTTCGATTTGACTGGTCATGGTCTTAAAGCAGAGTCCCCATAGCAAAAGTGATGCACGTTTAAGCGCAACAACCATTTTTGGCTGATACACCAAGGGTACATCCTTGAGTTTTTCTCAGTCGGGACCGAATGTGCCGGATTGCATGAAAATTTTCATGGTTCATATACGATTATAGTAAGAAATTTTGCACCAGAGAGAACTTGAAAAATATCGTTCTCGTGTCGGAAATTGCTGGAGCCACACATTGGCCAAATCGAACAAACGCGCGTCGTGCATTTCATCGAAACTCGCTCGAATCAGGTTGTAATACCACAAAAGTTCCTAATTGTGGCTTGCTCCTCGTTTCAAGTTTCGATTTGAATGGTCATGGGCCTAGAATGGTGTCTCGTAGCAAAAGTTATGCACATTTAAGCGTAACAATCATTTTTGGTTAATACATCGAGGGTATACTCTTGGGCTTTTCTCGTCCGAACCAACCGTGCTGGACTACCATGAAATTTTTTTTGGGCGATATACAATTATAGCGAGAAGTATTTCACCGAAAAGAACTTAAAAAAACCATTCTCATGCAGGAAATTGCCAGAGCCATTCTTTGGCCAAATCGAATCAACACGCATCATGCAGCTCATCAAAACCCACTCAAATCATGGTGTGTTACCACAAAAATTCCTACTTACGGCATGCTCCTCGTTCCAAACTTCGATTTGACTGGTCATGGGCAGAAAACGAAGTCTAGTAGCAAAAGTTATGTACGTTTAAATGCGAAACCCATTTTTGACCGATACGCCAAGGATATGCCCTAGGGTATTTCTTGTCGGGACCAATCATTCTGATTTCCATGAAATTTTTCATGGGTTATCTGCAATTATAATAATAGGGGTTTTCTCGTCCGAACCGACCGTGTTAGATTGCCATCAAAATTACCGTAGGCCATTTGCAATATTAATGAGAAGTTTTTCACCATAAAGAACTTTTAAAAAAAATTGTTCTCGTGTCGAAAATTGCCAAGCCAAGCGTTGGCCAAATCAAACAAACATGTGTCATGTAGTTTGTCGAAATCCACTCAAGTCATGTTGTATTACGACAAAAGTTTTTACCTATGGCGTGCTCCTTGTTACAAGCTTCGATTTGACTGGTCATGGGCCTAAAACGCAGTCCCATAGCACAAGTTATGCACGTATAAGCGCGACACTCATTTTTTGCTGATACAACAAGGGTACGCCCTTGGATTTTTCTCGTCTGGACCGAGTATACTGGATTTCCATGAAAAATTATGTGGGTCTTAGAAGTTTTTTGCCAGAAAGAACTTTAAAAAACCCATTCTCGTGATCGAAATTGCCAGAGTCACGCATTAGCCAAATCGAATGAATGCACATCATGTGGTTCGTTGAAATCCACTCAAATCATGTTGTATTACCACAAAATTCATACCCATAGTTCTATGCCCATTCCAAGTTTCGATTTGACTGGTCATGGTCCTAAAACGGAGTCACATAGCAAAAGTTATGCACGTTTAAGCGCGACACCCATTTTTCCCCGATACACCAAGGGTATACCCTTTGCTTTTTAATATCCGGGACGACCGTGCAAAAATGCCATGAAAATTTTTGTTGGTCATCTGCAATTTTAATGAGAAGTTTTGCACCACAAAGAACTTGAAAATAAAAAATCGTCCTCATGCCGGAAATTGTCGGAGCCACACATTGGCCAAATCAACGAACGCATGTCATGCATTTCTTCGGAACCAACTCAAATCATGTTGTATTACCATAAAACTTCCTGCCTATGGTGTGCTCCTTGTTCCAAGCTTCAATTTTACTGGTTATGAGACTAAAACAGAGTCTCGTAGCAAAAGTCATGCACGTTTAAACGTAACACCCATTTTTGCCCATATACCAAGGGGATGCCCTTGGGTTTTTCTTGCTCGGAACGACTATGCTGGATTGTCCTGAAATTCCCGTCACCATGTTCAATTATCTTGAGAAATTTTGCACCAGAAAGAACTTGAAAGAAAACCGTTCTCATGCTGGAAATTATCGGAGCCAGGCATTGACCAAATCGAACTAACACGCATAGTGCAGTTCTTCGAAACTCACTCAAATAATGTTGTATTGCCACAAAAATTCCTACCCATGGCGTGCTCCTCGTTCCATGCTTCGATTTGACTAATCATGGGCCTAAAATGGAGTCTTGTAGCAAAAGTTATGCACGTTTAAGCACGACACCTAATTTTTGGCCAATACACCAAGGGTATACCCTTGGGTTTTTCTCGTTCTGACCGACTATGTTGGATTAACATGAAAATTTATGTGGATCAGCTACAATGTTAATGAGAAGTTTAACACGAGAAAGAACTTGAAAAAAAATAGTTCTCGTGCCCAAGATTACCGGAGCCAAACATTGGCCAAATCGAACGAACATGCGTCGACAGTTTATGTATTCATATTTTTTAATACAAGTGTAAAAAAGTGATCTCACGGGTCTCATGAAAACAAGCAAGTTAAATAAGAAAATAATAATTTTTGTAATTTTAATTTAAAATATTAATTAAGGGCATTTTAGGGATTTTATATTCCTCTCTCCAGCGAATCTTTTTCTCTCTCCAACGAATCTTATTCGACGAACCTTATTCCGATGAACCTTATGTGAACACAAGATATACACTATGATATCTACAAACGATACCAAGATATACATACAAGATGCATTTGTAAAGTAATGAAAATAACGAAAAAAATACACTATGATACATTTCATAAAACAAAAAAAATACATTGTGATACACGTGAAACATTGTGAATGTTATCACTATGATACACTTTGATTTACAAATGTCTTTAAAAATACGATGTATATTAGATGATTGATATACTAAGTAAGTAGGTAATTAATTTTAATTAAATATTTTCTTCTAAAAATTTTAATTAAACATTTTGATTAGTTGTCAAATGAGTGATTAACATTAGATCTCACGGTTATCACAAATTAAACAGATCTCCTTTAAATGAACCATATTTATAATATATATATATATATATATATATATATGAGTGATCAAATAAAAACCGCCCTCATTTGTGTAAAACGTGCAAACCACCTTCATCCGTCGATTTCATTGTTTAATCTTATGAAATTTTTTCATGAAATTGTTTAATCTTGTAAAATTGTTTCATATAATACTTTTTTTGACCAAGTTGTTTCATATATGGTTGTGAAATTGTTTCATATAATACTTAATGAAACTGTTTCATGTATTTCTCTAAAATTAATGAAACTGTTTCATGTATTTCTCTAAAATTAATGAAACTGTTTCATGTATTTCTCTAAAAATTAAAATAATGAAGATGATAATATTTATGATTAACACCCTCCACAATAAAAATGATTAATCAACCTCTCATANCTACAATAAAAATGATTAATCAATCTCTCATAATTACAAAAAAATGAACAAAATGAAAAATTATGATTGGTTGAATGAGGTTTGCACAGTTTGTACAAATTGAGTGGTTTGCATTTGATCGTTCCCCTATATATATATATATATATATATATATATATGTATGTATGTATGTATGTATGTATGTATGTATGTGTGTGTGTTTGTGTTTTAGTTAGGTTTTAAAACTTTATGTTTTTTTCCCCTATGTTAATTTCTAAAGAATTTTTATTAATTATAATAAAAATGAATGGATTTAATTAATTTAATTTAATGTTTTTATTTATTTATTTTAATGTTAATTAATTTAATTTAATAGTATTTTTGGGAAAAATAAAAGGATTGGAAATGAGGACACAAACGTTGCAGTCGTAGAAAACATGTCTCAAAAGCCAAAGCCTGCGACCAGAACAATTGCACGCTGCAGTTGTGGGGCCTCTTTCTGCTTTCTAATTTTTACGTTTTTTAGCCCCTGTGGTTTTTGAAAATACACTTTTAGTCCCTATAGTTTGTTGTTTTCGTTTCCTAAAGTTAACTTCCTCAATGGTTTACTTTTAGATATCAGATGTGAAAATAACAATGATTTGTAAAGCACGACAACATAAAAAAATTGAAAATTATAAAAACAAAAGAACTGGAAATAGATATGAAAATAGGACGGGAACCCTAATCTCATATCCGTCCTCGTTCCCATCCCTGCCGGATAATATGATCACATCCATATTTCCGTCCCCAACATGGAACGAGGATCCCCAATGGTGGAAACGAAGATTTTTTACAAACCAAAAAACAAACAGAATCTTTTATATCAACAAAAAGAAACACATTAATAAGAGATATTCGAAGAATTAAACCAAAAAAGTCCTTTCTAATTTTGAAACGACCTGGTTTGAGCAAAATCGAAATCCCCGTCTCCAAGACCCGATTTAGCAGAGAATCTTCGTCTTCGGCCGTGGCTGGTGAACAGGTTCCCCAACGAGTCGAGACCCATTCTCATGCCTAACTAAAAAGATAAAAACTGTAATTTTGAAAAAACTAAAACAAAAAATGTAATTTTAATAAACTATAGGGACTAAAAACATAGTTTACTCTTTAATTTAATATGCTTGGACCTCAAGTTTCCCCCTTCTCCTATACACATCACCTATTTTTTTATACATTTTAGACATCTTCAATTTTAAAAAATATAAAATCAAAAAATAAAATATTTAAAGTAATTATATTTAATTTAATTTTGAAAATTATAATATTCTAAAAGTAATAAAAAAAATCATTTTCAGCAAGTAATACGATATTCTTTTAGGGGGTTGGGTTTATGCGAGACAAGACTGTTTTCATGAGACAACATTTTTTTTGAAAGGCAAAAAAAGGAAGGACAAGGAGGAGAGTTACGGCATGGCCATCGCCCTCACCAAGATAACATTTTTACACTTGAAACTTCACAACAAAATATTGTAAAGGTAAAAAAGTCGAACATTCACAATAGAAACACGTGAAAGTTACTTTACAGTGTTTTGCTATGAAGTTTCAAATGTAAAAATATTGTCTTACGAAAACAGTATTGTCTCACATAATCTCAAGTATTCTTTTAGAGTTTCTTAGATACAGTAATTATTATGATAAATTAGTATTAAATATTATAGTTATAAAAAATAATCTCATTTGACAATGACTTTGATTTTAATTTAATTCAATATAAAATGATGTATGTAATTTAGTTATTTTTTAAATCAATAGTCGTCCAAAACGTGTTTCGCGCGTATGTTTTGAGTATCGATAAGATTTAGGGATAAATTACTAAACACTTATCTTGATAAGCGCGTATCAGTTAGATTATCTTACTAGGTGGACATAAAAAAGACCGAGAATCTTATCCAGTAAGATGAAAGACAATGATTGAGAGTCTTACTCGGTAAGTGAGAGTGATGACTCTTACCTGGTAGACGTTTACCGGGTTTATAAACACTTACCATCAGTCCATTTTGATGGTTGATGATGTTACCCTGTAAGGTAAATGAAAGTGTTGATTCTCATTGGTAAACGTTTACCCAATAAACATTTGGTAAATAATCCCTTAGTGTTAAAACTACCAAAAGTCTAAAATATTACACATAGACACACATACAGACACAGAGACACATGCACGCATACATGGAGATACACACACATGCATTATATATATATATATATATATATATATATGCTTAATCAGATAAAAATAACAAAAAATGTTAAAAACCATGAAAAACAACTTTCAATAAAAATGAAAATACAGTGGTATTTCACAATACAATTATTTTTAAGATATGTGTTTATTTTTCTTGTTTCATATTGTGAAATAACATTGTAGTGTTTATACATTCAAATACATTTGTAAAACAATACATAATCAGTGGTTTTTACATATCTCAATCTTTTCACTGTTCTCATTTCATTACTCACGTGTGAGTGTATATAATAATAAAAAATCAATTTAAAAAGTAGGTAAATATCTCCAACTACTTGTTATTTAAAAATATGGTTAGGTTTGGATTTATCTAGTGAACAAATATATATATATATATATATATATATATATATAGGGTTGGGTTCACGTGAGACCAAATGTTTTTCGTGAGACCCGTAAGACCAATTTATATTCATTGATCAAATTTATGAATTAATGATTTAATGGTTGCAAAATTGCAAGGTGGCAATTTCGTAATTAGTGAGAAGTCTCGTGGCGTTTATAAATGTTCAGATCTGACGATTGTAAATCTAATCCAAGGGTTGAGAATTGGTCTTACGGGTCTCACGAAAAACCATTGGTCTCACATGATCCCAAGTCTATCTATATATATATATATATGGGTTCATTTAGGGGTGAACTACCTAGTTTGTGGTAACTATGGGATCTAATCTCAACCATAAATCAATAGATAAATTAAGAAATTTATAATTTTGAATTAAAATTTTAATGAAATGACATTTTAGGTATTTTCTCTCTTCACTCCGTCCCCCATCCTCCGGCGATACCACTGTGATACCTAAAAATATTGACTATGTTAAAAAAAGACACAGTGTGATACCCAAACACACATATAAGATGCACTGTGTCACATCTCCGATCGACCACACAAACGACCTCAGTATGATACCCAAGCACATATAAGATGCATTGTGATACCACTGTGGTATCACCAGAGAACGGGGGACGGAGAGAGAAAAGAGAAGAGAGGAGAGTTTTTAAATACCTAAAATGTCCTTGCATTAAAATTTTAATTTAAAGTTACCAAAATTGTAAATTTCATAATTTATCTATTGATTTGTGGTTGAGATTGGAACTCACGGTTATCACAAACTAATTAGTTCTCATTTGATTAGGCGCATATATATATATATATATATAGACTTGGGATCATGTGAGACCAATGGTTTTTCGTGAGACCCGTAAGACCAATTCTCAACCTTTGAATTATATTTACAATCGTCAGATCTGAACATTCATAAACGCCACGAGACTTCTCAATAATTACAAAATTGTCACCTTGCAATTTTAGACCATTAGATCATTAGCTTATAAAGTTGATCAATGAACATGAATTGGTCTTACGGGTCTCACGAAAAACCTTTGGTTTCACGTGAACTCAACCCTATTTTTATATATATAAACATATGTTTATATTTGCCTCCTTGGAATTCCTTGGTCCGCAAGGAAGTTGATAAATACTCCATAATAATTTACTTCCCATTTTTCTAAACATAGTTTTAAAATTCAAACAACAATTTACTAATTTTTATTAATATTTTCTTTTTTATAATTCATAATAATAATAATAATTTTTCACAAGATTTCGAAGATAAGAAAAAATAATAACAATCTCTAAATTCTTTCTCTTGATTTTTATTAGAACTTAAATTGAATCTTACGGATTTCACGAGTTATAGAGTTCTCAAATAGTTAAATCACTATATATATATATATACACACACACACACACATATACATATATACATACATGCATGTTATATATGGTTGGGTTCAGGTGAGATAAGACTGTTTTCATGAGACACGATTTTTACACTTGAAACTTTACAACAAAATGTTGTGAAGGTAAAAAACCGAACCTTCACAGCAAAAACACTGTGAAGATTACCTTCACAGTGTTTTGCTGTGAAGTTTCAAGTGTAAAAAACGTGTCTCATTAAAACAGTCTTGTCTTGTACGATCCCAAGTTTATATATATACACATACAAGAGATCTAATCAAATGAAAAGTAGATAATTTATGGTAACTGTAAGGTCCAATATAAGTCGATTATTTTAGATAATTAATGTTATTTATTAAAATAAAACAAAGGGTAAATTAGTAAATTGTGTTGATTATTCAATCTATTTTAATTATTTTAATATTTCAATTTACTTTAATTATTTTAATATATGTATATATATATATATACACACACACACACGGATACACAGGGGCCAAACATGGTAGCCTTCTCTGGCACCCACCACCACTTCATTGACCTCATCTGGTCATCTTGTCTGACCAAGACGTCGTATTCGATGATTGACCACTAAACACCCACATGCGACAGTGGTACCACAGTTGGTATCATAGTGGTCTCAAAGTTTACTTGGTGAACCATAAGGGTGGTGTTTGATTGGTTTGAGCTTGGCTCCAAAGGTCAAAAATACCAGGAGGTCCCAGGTTCAAATCCAGGGAGGAATAAAAATCCCTTTGTGGCCACGGAGGTTCAAATGCGGTGACTCCGGGCTATCTGCAAAGCATGTGGTTGCCCTGGGATTAGTCGGCTCGCATAGCGGGCTGGATATCCAGGTTAATCAAAAAAAAATTACTTTGTGTGTTTTGGGTATCACATTGTATATCTTGTGTAGTTTGGGTATCACAAGGTGTTCATCGGAAGTCGGAGGTAGGAGAGAGAGAGAGAAGATATAAAAAAATTAAAATATCTAAAATATCCTTTAATTATAATTGTAAGTCAAATTACAAAAAATATTAGTTTTCTAATTTATCATTGATTTATGGTTGAGATCGTATATCACAGTTATCACAAACTAACCACTTCTCTTTTGATTGAACTTATATATATATATATATATATATATATATATATATATATATGCGTCTAATTAATGAAAAATTATTAAAAAGATTAGAAAAAACATAATATCTGGTCATTTATATATGTGTATTCATATACAATTATGATCACTTATTCTAACAGATATTTATTCTTATTTAAATATATAACATAATTAATTTATAATCAAACTATAAACACAATGTCTATAAAAATCAGTTACTAACAAGGGGTGAATTTGGAATTCTCACATACATCATGGATTCATATATCACATTTCTCATCATTATTAAATATTTTGTTACCTTATTTATAAAATATGACTAAAATACCCTTCAATCTTCCAATTCAAATCTTAAATAAATAACTCTTCCCATTTTATAAAAAATATAATATTTCATTTAATAATAATTTAACATTAAAATTATGAATTTTTTTTTTAATAATAAATTAGAGTACACATTTTAACTATTCTGTATGGTTATGAAGTTAACAATTAAATTGAAGGGATTTAAGCTGACGAATTTTACAGGACCAACCCAGTTATAATACAGTGTCTTAACAAAAATGAATAAAAATAAAACCCTTTATGAGGTCATGAAGTTAACAGTCAAATAAACCCTCTAATGATCCTGAAAAGATTTAAACTAACGATATTTTACAAAACAAACCAGTTATAATATATTGGTCTTAACATAAATTAATAAAAATAAAACCATTTATGAAATCATGAAATTAACAGTCAAACAATCCCGAAGAGATTTAAAGTAATGATATTTTACAAAATAAACCATCTATAATATATCTATTTTAATAGTTCTAATAAGAAGCAGTCTCTGAATCGTTAAGATGTGAATTTTGTTTGACAACAAAAAAATTTGTCTCTTAATAGTTTTAAAACTTTTTGAATGATTTTGTATATTGGGAATCTCTTAACCATTTAGCGCCTAATACTATTGTAAATAATTACTGAACAATTATATTTCATTTTGCATTATATCATAAGAGCTTTTTAATCATTCTGACTATTTAATCATTCTGACTATTTAATCATTATGTATCAAATCATTCAGCAACTTGTTAGCAAAAAAAAATAAGTAAAGATGAAAATATATTATATTTTATATAAAAAATTGTGTTTAAAAAAAATAAAAAAAATATTAAATTATATAAATGAAAAATTGTATCCATAAAAAGTAATCCACTAAATCAAAGGATCTTCCTGGTTCGCCATTTTTTATACTCATTCAAACCCATTGAATCCCTCTCCCTCTGTTTTAGCTCCGACGTTTCGAAATCCATAATCCCCAAATTCATGTCAAAATCGATCCACAATTTATGGGTTCTTCTCCCAAATTCCGACTAATTAATCGTACCTTCACCACAAACCTTCAATCGTTAATGGATTCCCCCAAAGTTGTAACCATTTCCATGACGGATTACGACGCTACAGATTCTTCAAGTGATGAAGAAAACCCCCAATTTCGTCGCCGGAAAGTTAAAAGGTATATGACTGTCATTAAACTTCAACAGAATTTTTCTGGGAAGATTTCGAGTGAAAATGGTGGTAGCAAAAAACAGTCTCGTCGGAAAAAGGAACCGGCGGCGGTGGGGGCGAGTTCAGGGAGTGAAAGGAAGTTTAGAGGTGTACGCCAACGGCCGTGGGGGAGGTGGTCGGCGGAGATTCGTGATCCGGCACGGCGGACGAGGGTTTGGTTGGGTACTTTTGATACGGCGGAGCAAGCGGCGTTGGTTTATGATCGGCGAGCAATTGAACTACGTGGATCACAAGCACTCACAAATTTTCTACAACCACCACCACCACCACCACCGGTGATTGCTCCGGTTTCGGTTTCCGGTCAATATTCCCGCAAGGAGTCGCCGGATATTTGCTCGCCGACTTCGGTTTTACGGTTTTGTAAAACGGAGGACGTTTCAGAGAACCCCACGAAACCGAACGAACACGAACCATTTACCAAAAACCCGTTTTCAGATGATTATTTCCGTTATGATTCAAATTCCGAATACGATTTCTTTGATTTCCGGATACCGTCTCCGATGATTCTCGAAGAAATAAATTTTCCCGACAAAATCGATACAGAATCGAGCAAAATTTTATCGGGATTGGATGATGATTTGGAATCGTGGGTATCAGATGTCGACAGTTTCTTCCAAGATCCTCTTGCTGCGAAATGATTAATTATCAGTATATTTTTCGTACATTGTTATTTTAAGAAAATATACATAAATAATTATTAGATTATAATAACTGTTCAAATTATTGAACAGTTATAATCTTCTAATGAATCATTTACGTAACTTCCACTAACAATGTATGAGAAATAATATATGATGTAACCATAATTTTTCAGGGCTTCAAACGGGATTTTTTGCATATATTTCTAGTTTTATTCTTAGTTTATAATTTTTCATAATAAGATGTTCGATTATTTATTAAAAGATCAACACAATTGTCGATATATATTTGTTTTATTATGTTAACGGCGTCTGTTTGTGATCAAAATTGCATAAAGTTATATTATCAGTCAATATTTGTACTGTATTTTATACAGTATAATTATATTATACGTGATTTAAATAATTGTTCATGATAATTACGTGGTGTATGTTATTGAGTTTGACTTTACATTGACTTCGACAGTTTATTCGGTTGAATTTATAAAAACGGTTGAAAAGTAAACTGTTATAAAAGTTATTAAATTTTCGAATGCGAAGTGCAACGATATGATATTTTTTTCTTTATAAAAAGTAAATTGTTATAAAAGTTACTAAATTTTCGAAAACTATTATGAAAAAGTAAGGAGTTGTTTTGCTGGGTTTTTTTTTAAGTTCTGTATGGATAAAGTTACATTTAGGGGTGTGCGGAACCCGAATTGTCCGAAATCCGAACTCAAACCCGAACAGAAAATAAGGTATTTATGTAAAACCCGAATGTCCCGAAATCCGAAAAATCCGAAAACCGATTTTTGGGGGAAAATTTGGGTTCGGATGAGTTTGATTTTTGGCCACCTGATCCGTCTGAAAACCCGAAATATATATATATATATATATATATATAGGGAAGCGATCAAATGCAAACCACTCAATTTGTACAAACCGTGCAAACCGCATTCAACCAATCATAATTTTTCATTTTGTTCATTTTTTTGTAATTATGAGAGGTTGATTAATCATTTTTATTGTGGAGGGTGTTAATCATAGATATTATCATCTTCATTATTTTAATTTTAGAGAAATACATGAAACAGTTTCATTAATGTTAGAGAAATACATGAAACAGTTTCATTAAGTATTATATGAAACAATTTCACGACCATATATGAAACAACTTCATCAAAAAAAGTATTATATGAAACAATTTCACAAGATTAAACAATTTCATGAAAAAATTTCATAAGATTAAACAATGAAATCGACAGATGAAGGTGGTTTGCACGGTTTACACAAATGAGGACGGTTTTCATATGATCACTTCTCTCTCTATATATATAACCCATGACATTTGTGCAACCAATACAACTCAATCTCAACCGTCCATTTCATTTGATCAATATGTGATTTCATAGAAGTTTTGATTGTTTCCTAATATAAAGTATTGATCATAATTAATGAATCATATTCATCTTCTATAAATATTCAAATCATAATAAATGAACTCTCATCATTTCCATAAATATCTCAATTTATTGGGTTGCATTGGTTGTACAAATGCAACATGTTGTATTTGAAACAATCTCTCTCTCTCTCTCTCTCTATATATATATATATATATATATATTTATTTATTTATTTCAAACATTATATAAATATACTTATTTATCTAATTATCTTTTGAAAATTCTGAAAATCTTAGTCGGTCATGCTTTTTTCTAATTTTTAAGCATACTATCGATTTATCAATCCTCTAAATCGATTGATTTCATCGTCAAAATCAATTGGATATACAGCTTTTGCATTATAACTGAACTTGAACCCGACCGACCTAAAAAAGACAGTTTAAAAAAATCGCTAGTAATCCTGAAGACACTCGAGCTTGGCATGTGGCATGGCCTCCGATTTGATCCCACATGATAAGATTTGTGATTTTATTGGTAAGATTCATACATACAAATATATTTTGATGTTTTATGTGTCATGTCGCTGTCCAATTATTCAGTTGATTTTTGTATGTATAAAATAACTTATTTGACTTAAATTTAGATTATACTTAAAAATATTGGTTATAATGCAAACCAGATTTTTCAAAGGTTTACAGAGATCAGGTTGGACCTTTTTCAAGACGATTCTTTTCCGATTCAAGTATAATCAGATTTAAATTCAAATTGTTAGTCTTTCTGTAACTCGGTTTAAGTTTCGTCCAACTTTTAAAAATTGGCTCATAAATTTTGATGGTTTTAATTTAAATTCCACAATTTTATGTCCATTAGTAAACTAGTGAATTGAATTTTTTTTTTCTACTGATTAATCTGGATATCCAACCCGCTATACGAGCCGACTAATCCCAGAGTGACCACCTGCTTTGCGGGTAGCCGGGAGTCGGCGCATTTGGACTTCCGTGGGTACAAGGAGATTTTTTTCCTCCTTGAATTCGAACCTGAGACCCCCAAACACTTTTAATCTTTGGAGCCCAAGTTCAAGCAAATCAGACACCACCCTTGTGGTTTCTGAATTGATCTTTTAAATCAATATATTTGATTTTTTTTTACTGTAAATTAATTATTTGTTTTGTTAGAATTGTTATACCATCTAAAGTAGATGACATGTCTACATACATCTTACCCTCCAACACTACTTTCAGATAAGATACATTAAGTCAGTTTGGTTAATAGAAACTTAACAGCCATACTTGGCGCACATCATAAAAATCGACCATGTTTGTAACGTCTGCTGCTATTTTTCTTGCAGAGTGATACCTCCATATAATAATGGATAAAATGTCTGAAGTTCTTGCATTTCGTTCTTATCCATCAATCAGATAAACATATATCATCATAGACATATCTGAACTTAAATTAAATTAATTTAAATTATATAAAAATCTGATGTGCTTTAATTTTATCAGTAGAACATCGATAACAGATAAACTTTTGAGATAAACATATTTTTATATTATAATAATTCAAAAAGTAGTATTATAAAATAAAATAAAAAGTAGAAATATGAATATTTTGATTGGAAGAGATCTCCAATAATTGGCCCACAAAATCTAAAGATGGGGTAGACCCTTTGATGAGCCATGATTCATAACCCCTTTTATGTCATGCTAAAGGGTGGTCTAACCCTAGTCCTAGTCCTAGTCTTAGTCCTAGTCCACCTATGCTAACTTTCAATTTACCCCCACCATCTTTAGAGAAATTACTTTTATACCCCCTCCAAGAAATCTAAACCAGAATAACGATATTTCGATTCCAAGATTTTGAACTTTTACTGCATTTGTGTTTCACAGATACGCAGTCGTTGGCATGTTCTTAAAGCAAGAACAAGGTAGAAAGAGTGCAACATGTTTTGGTGTAAATGATCATATTTTAGGTATGGTTTTGATACTAAAACTGTGTTTTATGGTTGGGTTACAGCTCAACATGTTATAAGAGTGATTATCATGGTTTTTATGATCAACGTGAGGAATTAAACGCCATGGAAGTAAGTAATGAAGCAACAAGAATGCTGTTGAGACGAATCAAACGGTAAAAGTGTGGTCAAATCATGAAGTCGTCAGTTATATCGATGTCTTAAGCATGCTGGTGAGTAGATATTTGTTGGTTATGCTGTTTAGCAAGAATTATGACATATTCTAGGCAATGTACGCAAGTTTGCACACGGTGATCGCACATATAGCGACATGCTGAGATCAAAGTTTTTGTGTGAACTTGCACAAGCCTAAGCGAGCTTAGGAGCGCATACAAAGTTGCATTAAGTCAACTAGGCAAGGTTGGTCAAGCGAGCTTGGCTAAAGCGACATTAAGTGGATGTGACTCTTGATTAACTTTCAGGTCATGTAAACCCTACGTAGGTGCAAGGTAGCACATATAAGTTTCGCTAAGTAGTATAAGTTGGTGTTTGTGTTCATTAGACTATTTAAATGTTCAATACGTATGTCAGATGCATCTAGGTACACGTTTTCGTCAATTCAGGTTGCATTATGTAAATTAGTGCGACTTACAAGATGAGATCCATGTCTGGGTGAAAAGTTAATTAACCCCCTCCAATCGGCCCCATCGAAACCTGCCTCCAAGGGCACCAATGTGAGGGGGTATTTTTTGATTCACTTAACGGCTGTGGTTAGCGGGGGACCCGTGATAGAACCTTGGACATATCTTGTATTTGGACAAATTCACCCAACCCCTTTGCCAACTGAGCTACAAGCCGAAAGCATACATGTCTTTATATGTTTTTATACAATTACATGTTACATATATTTCTGTAATGTTTTAACTGTTTAGCATGCCAAAAGTATTTTGATATGAAAAGTATGCTATGCAAGAAAAAATTTTATTTTTAGTATGTATAGGGAACACAAGTTGAGACTAGGGGTGCTCAAAAACCCGATCAACCCAACCCAACGTGAAATAACTCAACCCGAAGTATCTTGATATCTAATCGAGTTGTAAAATTTTCAAACCTTAGATATTGAGTTGATATTAGGTTACTATTATTTGAACTCAATCTAACCCGATGAATCCAATATCTTTTTATTTCTTGGATTTAATATGATTGTTGAATTTTTATTAATATATATATCAGACAATTTGACTATAATGTATGCTCTTCATATACACATATTTTCAATCTATTCACATCTCTATATAACTCATTCGTATATATGTTCAGTAACTATGAACATATAAGTGAATTGAGAAAACTAACTAAATGTGATATACGTAACAAATATGGATAAGTTGTATCAAATGAATGATGATGAAAAAAAATTATGAGTAGAGAAATAAGATATTCAAGGTTAGAAGAATATCTTAATATACCAAAGTATCAACCCGACCAACTCGTACGGTTTGGGTTGGATTGGGTTGCACTTTGGTTCAGGTTAGGTTGAGTTAAAAAATTTCAAATTACAAATATTAGGTTGAATTGTTCAAATATTTTCAACCTGATCAATCCAACACATGAATACCCCTAGTTAAGACGTTGATTTGGATAAAAAGAGAATGCCAATCCAAGTATAATTAGGATTAGCACACATCATAAGGGTTTGTATCATATTATATATATATATATATATGTATATATATATATATATATGTATATATATATATATATATGTATGTGTGTGTGCGTGCGTGCGCACATGCATGAAAATATGTTTCAGTGATGTTTCAACAAATGCATAATTGATTTACTAGAAGCGTACTTGCGCAATGCAGCGAGATACATCGTGATTTTAATATTTTATTTTATTCTTTATCTCAGTCGATGTTATAATATGGCTTTATGTGATCTTGAGAAATCAATGATGTTTTTATTTTTGAATAAAATATATGTTTGAAGATATCATAAAAATTTGACAAAAATATATCGATATTAGTATCAAATTAACTATTTGAAA
>NC_037541.1:13706938-13734246 GCF_001531365.2 Cynara cardunculus var. scolymus | reverse complement strand
TTAGTTACACGAATTCAGATATGAGATGAAATCGGATAAGAATGAAATCGTTTAGGGATGAACGAGTTTAAGAGTTTTTAAGAGTTTTAGGCAAATGATTTATAAGATAGTATAGATACAGTTGTTTTTATCAATATAACATTTCAGTATGTAAGATAAGTTGATATTTGTGATGTAATTGGGGGGTGTTTGGGATTGTTTATCTGAAACAACTTATATTTTTCTACAAAAGCACTTATCAACTTATTATAAGGCAGAAGAGTTTAATTTTTTCAAAAACTTCTTATCACCAATTTGACACCAATATAAGTTGTTTATCCAAATACTTAAAAATGCTTATTATCGATGCCACACCAAAAATAAAACAAAATGCCTCCATCAAAATCCTTACTAAATATCTAAAATGCCTCCATCAAGGTCCTAAGGTTAGGTTGGAGTTTTAAATATAACTACCCTCGTCATAGAGTTGGGTATACTAAACGAGGGGAGTATAATTAATTCCTTGAATTTAAATACCCAAAATACCCTTACGATAATAAGTAAATACCCAATATACCCTTACGATAATAAGTAAATACCCAAAATACCCCTATGTTGTTTGGGGTAATATTTAAATACCAAAATGCCCCTATGATAATAAAGAAATACCCAAAATACCCCTGTGTTGGCGACTTTGGTTCCACGCTACGAATCTTTTTTTCCTTCCACCGCCTTCACCATGCAAAGGAAACGAAATCAGGGAACCGTCATCAATCAAAACCCGATTTCCTCCAATTCTTTGGGGAATTTCATCGAACATTTGATCTGCTTTCCATTTATTGCCATTTATTACCTTATTTCTGAAGAACCCACAACCAGATTTCAACAAATTGGAGGTCTTGCCGGAGTTGAATTTGACGAAAAATCAAGACTCGTCGTCGGTTAAGATGACGTCTCCGTCGTCTGATTTCGATTTGGGTTTCTCGGAGAGGGCATTCTCCGCCGCCGGCGCCGCTTTTCTATCTGCCATAATCGTAAATCCTCTCGATGTCGCGAAGGTACCATTTTTCTTTTAGTTATTCGTCCGAATTTATAATCATTTCCTGCAAACTATAGTGTTGCTTTTGGCATATTTGCAAGAACATTGACTAGATTGTAACGAGAAACGGTACGGAATTCCCTTTCATCTGCTATAAATTGACAATTTTGAGACCATTTTTGTAATCAATATATGTTGGAACATCATTTTGGGCTCTTTCCGGAGGTTAATCTGATGGGTTCCATATATTATCAAAGCCAATTCCTATCGTCCTAGGAACTTGGCAAATTGTGAAATTTTGTGTGGGCTAGCCTTTGTTAGAGGGTGTGTGTTGGAGTCCAGCGTCGGCTAGATTGGACGATTTATCGTCAATATATGTTGGAACCTCCTTTCTCTTCCTCGAGGGCTTTTTAAGAGAGTAATACGATGGAGTTCCAAAAAGCCAAATAGATATGGAGAAGGTTAATTAGACAAATTAGAGAATTGAACCCTATTGCTTGATACCCTTTGTGTTCTGGCAATGCAACTAAGAATCTTGATTTTAACGGGCTGTGTGGTTGGTTTTTCATTCAGTCATGTATGGATAAAATTGTCTGTGTGGATTATTATGTCTGTATTGATTGGGAAGATTTTTGTTTGGGAGAGCTTTCTTATAGATGGAAGGAGGTGTTCTACAATTGGGAGGGGCAGGTTTGGAAAAACTTGGCTTTCTGCATATAGCTTTCCCCTAGAAGCTTACTGAATAAGCCACTTTCTATTTCATTAAGCTACTACCAAACAGTCAATATAGCTGAATAAGTCGTGAATCCCATTAAGCTCATTAAGTTGCTAACAAAGAAGGCCTCTAAAAAGATTGGGACGACCCTGAACTAATTGTTAGGATATGTGGAGCCTTTCGAATCTCTTTCTAAAACAACCTTTTTAAGAAGGAAGGGAGGTTTTTTTGGGCGTGCACACACACACACACATATATATAGGTCGGAGTCGGGGGAAAATTGCAAAAAATGAAAAACTAAGGAACACTTTGGTAACCGTTTATCTGGATGGTATGCACATGTGCATACACGTAATTTATAAGCAATTTGTCCGGTAACCAAGAAACAACTTCAATTACTTATATACACATGTACATACCGTCCAAATGAATGGTTACCAAGGTGTTCCTTAGGTTTTCATTTTTTGGGGGTTTTCCCCTGAACCCCTCTCTCTTTCTCTCTCTCTATATATATAGTTTTGATGGTCGGTGTCTAACCGATGTGAGACTGATACGATCTGATTTTACAGACTAGGTTGCAAGCACAGGCTGCTGGCGTTCCGTATCAGAATCTCTACTCCACATGTCGCTTTGAAGCGAACCCAGTATGTTAAATCTGCAATCTAATTCACTTAGTTTTTCTGTATTCACCATCTAAAAAAACTACTAATAAACTGTGGATTTATTCATAAGATGGTATCAGATACAAGATGCTTTCCATCATGCTACCGTCCATTACTTGGCGAACCAGCTTGCGCTTCAAATTCTTCGTATAAGGGCACTCTAGATGTTTTCCACAAAGTCATTCGCCAGGTTTGTGAGACAATGTGTGTGTGTGTGTGTATATATATATATACCCTCTAAATATAGCTGCAAAATTTCCAAGAATTACATGTTTTATGGCTTAAGCTATACAAGGGTTTTCATTGAAACAACCGCTCTACTTTGTCAAGTCTCCGTACATCTTACCCTCACGAGACCCCAAACTTGGGTGGGATATACTGGGTTCGTTCGGTTTGGCTTAGTTTATGTCTTAAAGACTTAAATTATACTTCCCAAAGTGGCTATAAATAAATTCTTAGTAATGCAATCTTTTGTTATATGTCTGTATTTTTTCGGCAATTCGTGGCCCGGAAATCATCAATGATAAATAGTAAGCTTATAGATGTAGTCATTAGGGGCTTCAACTATCATCCCCAAGAGACAATAATGCTCATTGTTGTGCATAAACTTGTAGATTCGAGTCTAATTGTTATTCTACCATTTTATGGACTTAATCTTAGGGTGCAAAGGGTTAGGTTTAGCCATTTAAAGAGGAATATCTTTGGTGCAATTATAGTAGAAGAGCAACAAAGAGGGCGTAGACGTCAACATTAAGGGTGCAAACGAGCCGAGCCGAGTTGAGTCGAGTAGTAGGTTAACTGAGCCGGGCTCAAGAAATTAATACTAGGCTCGAGTTCGATTAACTTTTCAATGTAAGACTTGAGCTCAAGCTCGAATATTTTTTGGGTTATCGAGCTTGATGCTCGTTTATAGGTTTGAACTTGCCATCGATTAACTCGTTTATCGACTTGACCTCGATTTTTCTTATCTTTGTTCTATAATTAATAAATATACGAGCATGCTTGGCTCGAAAAAAGGGTATGCTCGAATGGTTCTGCTCGGCCCGACTCGACTAGACTTGAAACATTGAATCGAGTTTCCAAACGAGCCGAGTCGAACATTAGTGTTATAAAGCTCGGCTCGTTATGTTAAACAAGTTCTATTTTGTGTTTGAGATCAACTCGAGCTCGAGAATTATTAAGCTCGAGCTCGAGTAGCTCATTAAAAGCTCACATCGTTTACACACCTAGTCAACATTAGGGAACAAAAGGTACCCCAAAAGGATAGTTTCAAGTATTTGGGATCTATGATTTACAAAGAGTGGAGGTTGAGGAGGACGTTGCACATCGCATACAGACAGGATGGTTGAAGTGGAGGGCAGATGCAACAAATAAACTCACGCACCCTCCTCACCTTTGGTGAGGTTTGAACCCCTGACCTCCTAGGAGGCCAAAGGTTCAAATATTCGCTTTTCTTATAATCATGTCTTAGAAAAATGCAAAAATATTCGCTTACAGTTGTGCTTTCTATTTGTTTTACTTACCCTTTTTGCAAGCCGAATATCTTCTAAAAAAATCCTATCCGTCTTATGAAACAAAATTAATTCTAGCAAGATATATTGTGGGGTTGTTTGGTTGGTTTTCCAATAAGTCCTGTATGGATAAAGTTGTGTGTACTGTACGGATTAATCTATTTTTATAGATTAGGAAGGTTTTTGTTTGGGAGGGTTTTTCATAGATGGAAGGAGCCTGTTTTTCAATTGGGCTGAGAAAAACTTGGCTTTCTGCATAAAGCTCTCCCCCAAAATCTTACTAAGTAAGCCATTTTCTGTATCATTAAGCCACTACCAAACAATTATGTATAGCAGACCGAATAAGCTATGAGTTCATTAAGCTCATTAAGCTGCTAACAAACTGGTCCTGTGTTTGGTTTGATTTGATTTGATTTAGTTATGAACTATTTTTATAACGAAGCTAGAATTCCCAGTGTCAAAACGCTCTAAAAAACGGAGTCCGTGTGTGCAGGAAGGATTTGCACGACTTTGGAGAGGGACAAACGCTAGTTTAGCATTGGCAGTGCCCACGGTAAGTCCTTTCCCCGGTTCAACATATGTCGTAGAAAAAAAACGCTATTATCTGTGGTTTTTTAGTCGTAGATATCATTGTCTACAATTGATATATACTTGTTATTAGGTGGGTATCTACATGCCTTGCTACGACATTTTTCGAAACTATATGGAAGAGTATTCATCGAGAAATGCTCCGAGTATGACACCTTATGTCCCGCTCGTTGCAGGTTCTGTTTCCCGTTCGTTGGCTTGTATTACTTGTTACCCTGTTGAACTTGCAAGAACTCGAATGCAGGTATATTGTGCTAATAGTTGCATCTATTCATTGATATCTGAGCAAAATGCGTCAAAATGCAATAAAGTTTGGTTTAGTTTCTATTTAGCGTAACCACGAAAAATTTGTTTTCTTAATCGATATAACATAGTTTCAAAATTTTCTATTTTATACTCGTTTTGACCGGCAACCGTCTTGTAAAATTTGATGACGTGGATACCTGTTTATGGAAGGGTTACTGCAAAGTGGACGATAAGTTTTTGACATCTACGTCATCAAATGTTACGAGATCGTAGGTAAAAATAGGATTTTTTTTATCTGTGTTACATTAAATAGGAAATTTTGAAACTTTATTACTTTAAATACATCCCCCCAATGAGATATACCGGGTTAGTTTGGTTTTGGGGTCCACGATATGAAAATTCTTCCGGTTTGTGTGATAGGCATTTAAAGATGCCCAACAGGGTACGAAGCTTCCCGGAGTGTGGAAGACGCTAGCCGGGGTTGTCAATGCGGACACGGGCACGAAGAAACTTCGTAGCTGTAAGTTACTTGTGTTCAATTTTGCGATGTTGAGATCTCTACGGATGCGTTAGGTACGCAGACGGGACGGGACAAGACTGGATGGACAAGAGTTAGGTAGGCAGATGAAGAATTGTACAAGGTTTTAGAGTTTTAATCTGACATGGGTAGTTTAGTAATTTACCAATATTTTTGTTCCACAAAAAATGCATTTTTTCCCACTCAGTCCTGTCTCGGTCTTAATGTCGCACTAAAATGGTACAAACACGTTCTTTTTTCCCGCTTTGTCTCGGCATACCAAACGCATTTTACGAGGTGTTTGTCATCTACTATAAGTTGTGCGTCGTCTTAATCTCGTGCAGCATTTAGTAGCTTTCGGTTTTTGTGGACGGGCCTTGGGGCACAACTATCTCGTGATGTTCCATTTTCCGCGGTTTGTTGGGCGACCCTTGAACCGGTAAGAGTTGTAAACTAAAGAGTGTCGGATATGGATCTTTATGAGTGCGTACGGATGTAGAAAGGTCGGAACTAATCTAACCATGGTGATACGTTGTGTAGGTTAGGAGGCGACTACTAGGCATGTTGGGAAATGAAACTAGCCCTATCGTTGTTCTTGGTGCAAACTTTACAGCCGGTTTTGTTGCGGGCTGCCTTGCGGGTGCCTCTACATGTCCTTTAGATGTTGCAAAGACTCGACGTCAAATAGAGGTATGTCTTTATTCTTTGTGAATCTCAGTTAAGACACATATCATCAAACATATATATAGAGAGAGAGGGGGATTGGATTTAAGGGAAAACTACAAAAAATGGAAAATTGAGGAACACCTTGATAACCATTCAGTTGTCCGGTGCATAAAATGCACACGTGCATGACTGATAAATGAATAGTTATTAGGGTGTTCTTTAGTTTTCCATTTTTTTGTGGTTTTTCCTTGAACCTGGTTTTGTGTGTGTGTGTGTAAACATTTACCAACAATCCATTTTGATGGGTAAGAATGTTATCCTTCAAGGTAAGCAACAGTTGTGACTCTTGCCGGTAAGCGCTTATCCGATAAGCGTTTGGTAAACAACCCCTTAGAAAAGTTTATCAATACAAATTGGGTAAGTGCTAACCGAGTGCTGTCTGGGTAAGAGGTTCGGACCGGGTAAGCGCCGACCGAGTCAACTCTCAGTCAACATCAATTGTCGGTCAGAGTGTATGGTAAACAACCTCACATCTTATTGGATAAGCATTGAATAAGAGACTATGAGGCTATCAGCAATTAGTAAACTGCCAATATCGAGCGACTATTTAATCTGTTGTTCAATTGATTCTTGCAGAAAGATCGAGTCCGAGCACTGACAATGACAACAAGACAAACACTAGTCGAGATATGGAGGTACGTATCTTGCTACTTCCGTTGTTTCGGTTTTTGATTAGAAATTTTACTGATATGGTTACGAATTTACGGTCATGGAGCAGGGATGGAGGAATGAAGGGACTTTTCACAGGAGTTGGTCCTCGTGTGGGACGTGCAGGACCGTCAGTCGGGATCGTAGTATCGTTCTATGAAGTCGTTAAGTACACTCTCCAAAACAGCCGACATCGGCCTCGTGAGAAAAAAGATGGTGTCGTTCCGTAATCCGAGTGAAAACGATCGAGTATGAACACAAACTAGAACTAGACATAATTCACCACGATCACGGTATAATTTTCACTTTGTACAAACTTTTATTCCCGATGGCTCCGATTTTTCGACTAGATTTTTTGTTTCGTACGATTCTGTAACGGTGCGTTTTGTACGCAAACGTGACCAGATAGAATTGAACAGATGATAGTGAGGTAGATAGGTAAAATAACCATGGAAGGTGTTAAAAGGTTTTAAACTGACATGGATAGTTTAGTAATTAATCAATCTCGTCACATTTTTCTGATTTTTGTTCTACTTATTTTGTTTGGCATGATTCTAGAAGGGTGCTTTTTGTATGTAAACAGGACTGGACAAGACTTTACAGGCGATGGTAAGGTAGGTTAAAGAACTGTGTAAGATTTTAAACTAATATGAGTAGTTTAGTAATTTATCAATTTTGTTACATCTTCTTGACTGTAATAAAAATACATTTTTGTTGCACCTATTTTAATTGGTGAAAACAATTAAAATAATCTTTCTCTTCTTAATATCAAGTTTTAGAGATTTCTTTAAAGGGTAAATTGCATGAAAAAGAAATGTACTTTAACTTGATTCTTATTTTGAGTAATGTACTTTTAAAACTTTCATTTTGATATATWAGATGTAAAATTTTAAACATTTAAGTACCCATGTAACCGGTTGAAGCATTAACTGGTTATCATGCTAATATGGCGAGTGATATGGTATCCAACTCAGTATTATTTGTTGTGGTTAGTGACATGAATTTTTTTTAATCTAAAATTAGTCTTCAACCGGTTACCCAAGTACTTAAATGTTTAAAACTTTACATCTTAGATACCAAAATGAAAGTTTTGAAGTACGTTGCCCAAAATAGGAATCAAGTTAAATTACGTTATTTTTTTCATGTAATTTACTCTTCTTCAAATTTAGAGATTTCTACACTCTCTCATTCGTTTTTTCTCTATTTTATCATACACTTCAATGTAATCATTGAACCAAAAAGGATTCCAAAATCTCACTTTAGCATAGCTGTTTCAGATGTTCTAAACAAGCATGGGTAATTTACCAATCTTTTCACATCTTTCTGGTTTTTGTTCTATCTATTTCGGTACGACAGATAAAAAAATGCATTTTTATTCTGCTCAAATCAGAATCTAATTACAAAAAGAAATTAAAAGGAAAGGTATCCAAGGGATGAATGAGGTAAGTGAGAAACAAGGCAGCCATCATCAATGCATAAGCAATTCCTTGGTCAATAGATGTCCCTACAACACATACAAATGCAATTTTTGTAAAATGTCTGTATCCGTATGTCATGTTACAGTGTCGGTTTTATAAAATAAAGGTCCAACGTATTTTACTGTTTAAGCATGTAGAAACTGTACAGTATATTCCACTTAAAAATAGGGTTTGAGGTGAACCCAGTATATCTTACTCGAAAGTAGGATGTCAGGAGTAGATGTGTCATTTGGTCTAAAGGAGTAGAGTGACTGTCTCTATTAACAAAAATCTTGACTTGTATATCAATGTGAGCGCAAAAAGAAAGAGCGGTAAATTTGTAGGCAGTACAAAAAGAAAAAAAAAGGCAAATTGCATTAAAAAGTAGCGTACTTTAACTTGATTCTTATTTTGAGTAACGTACTCTCAAAACTTCCATTTTGGTACCTAAGATGTAAAATTTTAAACATTTAAATACCCGGGTAACGGGTCGAAGCATTAACCGTTTACTATGTTGATGTGGCGAGTGATGTGGTATCAAACTCAATATTATTTGTTATTCAATCCAATTTTATTTTATCACTCGCCATATCAGCATGGTAACCGGTTAATGCTTTAACTCGTTACCCGGATACTTAAATGTTCAAAATTTTACATCTTAGGTTCCAAAATAGAAATTCTGAAAGTACGTTACCCGAAATAATAATCAAATTAAAGTACATTACTTTTCCATGCATATTTGTTCAAATGGAAACAAGCCAAAGGTTTGTACATATGGAAATAAGAAATATACAAAGTCCAACTTAAGTTAGTGTTATAATAAGTTTATAAGACGCTTTTAAACGTCTTAACAGGTTTTAGCAGACTTTTAATACAAACTATCGTATTAGCTATTTATGGAACACTCTTCAGAAGTGTCGTATAAACACATTTTTTATAGGATATTTGTTTTTATAAACTGCTTTTTTCAAATATTGTTCTATAAAATAGCTTATACGACATTTTTTTTTTAAAAAAAATCCTAAAAAACTGATTACAACGTTTAAAAACTTTCTGTAAACTTATTACAACACTTTTAAATAAGACGTTTTATTATTTGGTTTCATAAACTGATATAAAGTAGTCTATTAGGATGCTTATGCATTTTTTGCGTTCTGTAACCTAATTTTGTTGTTGTGACGTCAATAAAAATTCGAGCGTAAATTCGTTGAGCACAAAAAAGAATAAACGAATAGGTTACCATCGTTAGAAGGAGCAGGAACGGGTGGCAACGATTGAGCTTTGACACAAGGACAAACAATGCCTAACAAAACCACGAACGTCGTCATTGCAGTCACCGACAGAACCCGAGACACCGTCATTACTTTCCGTTGTAGCAAAATCACCGACACAAATTTGCGAAAAAAACGATGATAAATCACCGAGCTTCTGAGGCAAATCAAAACCCTAAAAATTCAAAAATTGGAACAAGTGTGTGTGTGTGTGTGTGTTTTTTCAAGGGGTGGTTTATAATTTATATATGGGAAAGAAGGTTTTTCAAAGGGGTGGTTTATAAACGGGTACTTCCGGTACCCGGTCAAATATTTGAATTAAAATAAAGAATAAATAAAAATAATAATTTGGGTGGTGAATTCGGGTCGGATTTGACCACATTTGGAGGGCTAATATTAATAATACCATGTGCCGGCGGCCGATTATCACATGCATTAAAAAACTTTTAAAAAATAATTTATTTTAGTTTTTTTTTTATCTATACTATATTATAAATCATTTTATAAAAATTATTAAAAATAATTTTTTTATACATAATATACTGTTTATTAATACATATTATTTAAAATTCAAGATTACAAATAAATTACACATAAATACAAGTTATTAAATTTTTAGGTTTAAATTCGTGTAACTAACTGCAGATAAATATAATCAAATACAAGATAAATTTTTCATTTTTAAATATTAAAAATCTAAAATAAAATTAGGATAATTATTGAGTTCTAACAAAATACATAATTATTATTTTTATGAAAAAATTATATTATTAAACCAAAAATAAATTAGTTAGTTATTAAATCTAAATTAAATTATAATAAAAAAATTGGATTAAAGAAATTACACAAAAAACTAGAACTTTGATATTTGTTTTTTTTTTAAATTTTATGATATTTTCAAATTTATATTTTATTCAAAAATAAAAACATTATCGATTTCTCAAAACCACATAAAACAATATTATAACATCGACAAAAAAATGAAACATTAAAATCGAGATATATTTTACTGTACTGCTTATCCTTCTAAGCTTTGGTGAGGTTTGAACCCCTGACTTCCTAGGAGACCAAGGACTACGATACTGCTAAACCAAATGCCGTTTGATAGATGTTCATAAGTTCTCCTTGAACAACTCACAAGGTGCATTTTTCCTTAGTTTTTTTTTTCCGTAAATCTCATCACGAACCAGACCAAGACCGGAACAGGAGAAGCCTGAGATTGGACCAAACAGTCTTATCCTTAACGGTTTGTAACCTACTGAAATGAGTTGGGGGAAAAGCGAAACCGAGTGACACCTGGATTCTAGTTGTTCGGTTTTTGAGTTAAATTATTCGATTAACTTTCGTAATTTATTACAATTCGGTTAACGAAACAAGATATCGTTACACGGTTTTCTGGTAAACCAAATAAACCGTTATACTACTCTTTTATATGTTATACTTGTAAATTATCTTGAAATTCAATAATTCTCGTCACATCTTACTTGTAAATCTTTTCGTAAACCAAATTTTGATATAGACAACATGGACGGACCTAGAGTAGAGCATACGGTGGCATGTACCACCGTATTATTTCTCCGTCGAAGAATAAAAAATTTAAGTTCGTGAAAGATGCAACCGTATTAATTTGTTGTGTGCCACCGTATGCATCTTGAAACTACAATGAAAACAAGTTTTATTCGGTAGAGTTGGTTTGCAAGGCTTTTATTCCACTCCAAACCCAAGTTCGAATCTTGTTAGTGTCATTTTCTTAGTCAAATAGTACCATCGTTTGAAAAAAAAAACTTTATACATTTATTTTTTATAATCAAATGATGTCACTGTTTAAAAAAATGAAAACCAGATAAACCATATCAGATAAAAAAAGGGTTAGAACCAAGACACAAGTTGATGAGATGGATCATGGCAAGGGGAAAGTGACAAACCCACACCCACATGGGTGGGACCCACAAAAGCAGCCAAGGGTCATCCCCAGCCAATCATTTCCCTTTAGATAAGGTATTGTTGACCATCATATCATCAAGGGTGGATTTATTTATTTTTTGAAATTGGCAAAAATAGTGGTTTCTTACTCTCTTTAATTTCTAAATCTACTAATGATTTCAACAATTCTGATTGAATTCGTGGGAGACTTGAGATCATGTGAGATCAGTCTATTTTGATGAGACCTGTGAAATCATTTTTTTACATTTGAAACTTGACAGCAAAGCACTATAAAGGTAACCTTCACAGTGTTTTTGCTGTGAAGGTTCGGCTTTTTTTTACTTTATTGACTATAATATCAAGCCACTTCTTGTGTAACTGATAGAATAAGTTGTGAGTCTTATTAAGCTCATTAAGCCGCTAACAAACAAGCTCTTAGATCTTTGTAGGTACTCAACTCTTAAGGCAGGCAGGCAGGTAGTTAACAGACAGTTATGTATTTGATCTGTCTCTCACCTGTTACACAAACATTATTTTTGTAACATGATGAGACGCACGAGGACCACATAAGGGTGTTCTAGGGGCATAATGACAACGGAATGGTGTGTCCGATTGCATTGCAAGCTCACAATGATGTCAATTACGTGTATAATGCCAACATTTTGCGTAGATGGTCGTGAATCCTCGGTCATCCGTTTTGATTATAAAAAATATTGAACCGATTTGATTTCAATTTTGTATAACGTACTTTTAAAACCTTTATTTTGGTACTAAAAACATCACCAACAGATTTTCCAAAATGAAGAATCAAAAATAAAAATCTCCAGAAAGAAAATTACATTCAGCTCCAATAGATTCTCTGTTTGGATATTACACACATTAATTATATTATTCAAAATATTTAATAAAATATTATTTTTTCTATGAAATATTTAATTTTGTAGACTGTTATTGGTAGGAATAATGAAATAACACCTCACTCCTAAACAATCATTTTTGAAAAGTTCCACATTTGGAGAATTTTACCTAGGGGTATGCAGAAAATCAACCGATCCAATTGGAACAGACTGATCCAATTAGAACCGACCGATCATAATTGGATCAGATCGGAATGAAAATTTCAACATCCAATTTGGATTGATTAGTTCCCGGATGGCAGTCTGAAACCGACCTAATCAACATCCAATTACCCATCCAATTAATTCTCCGACGACCATCCAGTTGTCTATCCAACTATCATCCAATTAATTTATTTTCAAATTGCTTAAATCGGAATTTGTTATATGTGAGGCTTTGAAATTTTAACTTCCCTTGTGTTGGTTTTAACACATATTAAAAGTGATAATTAATTTGTATCATTGTTAGAGAATTTGATTGAATTAACACACTGAATTAATCCAATCCCATCGGATCATCAATTGGATATCCATCATTGTATCCAATAGCTGACACCGAACCGATCCAATCTAATCATCCATTGGATTGGATTGGATTGGATCGGTTATATAATGTTGATTGGATCGGATCGGTTGACATAATCCAATATCCAATGGATGATTGGATCTGTTCGGTTCCCCTCGCATCCAATGGATGTCAACCGATGAACAGGCATAAATTTTTACCTTCTCTCTGCTTCCTCTATTTTGAAGAATCTGTTGGAGCAAAAAAATCTCCAAATCTGTATTGTAGAGCATCTATAGGAGATGCTCTTAGTTTACATTTGAGAAAGCAATAAAATGCAACATACTTTATTGTGATTCTTATTTTGTGTAAATTACTTCAATGTAAATGTTTGAAATATCGCATCTGAGGTAACAAAACCAAGGTTTTGGTAGTACGCTATACAAAATAGAAATCAGATCAAAGTAAATGCATTTTCATGCAATTTGGCCATTTAAATATAACAAGCTAAACAAACTTATCCAACATTGGGGTGGGTTCGAACGAGAAGTTGGTCAACTTACAAGAAGTCCAAGAAAAGCCAATTCACATGTGAATGTAGAGTAAAATCATATGATACGCACTGCGTTAACCAGCCAATGCACGTGCAAGTTTCAGCCAATTCACATGTGAATGTAGAGTAAAATCACATGATACGCATTGCGTTAACCAGCCAATGCACGTGCGAGTTTCAGCCAATTCACATGTGAATGTAGAATAAAATCACATGATACGCATTGCATTAACCAGCCAATGCACGTGCGAGTTTCAACGCGAGACAAGTCGTGCACGTCCTTCTGGACGTGTTGTATCATATGAGATTTTGCTCTCCCTTTTCGCACTTCTCGTAAGTTTGAACCGCTTTTCGCATGATCCTCCTTATCCTATGTATAATACAACTATACCCACATGTTTCATCAAATTAGAGTCTACCAGCTCGTGGATGCTAAACATTTTCTCCGAACAATGAAAGAAGATTAACAAAATCGTGCTTCAAAAACGGTTTATTAATCAACAAATAAACCGTGTTCATTATGAAGGCGAATGTAACACATACCGAATTTACAATCATCGTTTTAATGCACACAAATCACGATACACGATGCAGCAATGTGGTAAGCAAAAAACCCGACCTATTCTTGCACCCCTTTTTCTACATAATCATCATACATGTCCTGTAAAAAAGCGTGAAGTGAAGACATTTCATTCGTTAGAAAACAAACATATTTGATTTAATAGAAACACGTAGGCGCGTGTAGAGTTCTAAATTCAACATCAAATAATATCATGAACATGTGTACAATAGGAATTTGATAAACCATAAGGGTGCTTTTGGTACACAGATCAAGACAAGACGGGACAAGAACTTGTTATCTCAAATTTCGACGTTTGGCACAACATTGAACCGGGAATGGACGAGACTGAGTGAGAAAAAATGCAAATTTTTTGTCTCAGCAAAATAGATGGAACAAAAATGTGGGAGATGATGGAAGATTGGTAAATTACTAAACTACCCATGTCAAATTACAACCCTAAAACCTTCAACAATTCTTTCACCCGCCTTCTCGTCTGTCCGGTCCCATCCGGTTATGTCCATGCACCAAACACAGAAGAACGTGAATATGCATCTGGAGTCGTCAAACGAGTAGCTTGCAAGAATTAAGAACAAATATGCGTTGCATCAACAAATTGTTTAGTTCCATTGACAATTTTATGTTTCCAAATTGGTAGTTAGATGTTGGTAATGGTGATGAAATAGCAGAAGTTTTCTCCATGTCAATTTACAGTCCATCAATCTCTCTTGTTGAGATGTCTTGAATCCTAACCCAAATCACAAGTCCTTCGGTCTTCAAGCCCTAGACCACATTATGAAAATTCTTTAGCAATCTAAAATCGGGATTTGTTTGCTTGAGTTAGAATCCTAGTGGATAAGATCTATATAGGAGTGCTGGATACTTCATCTATCTTACCCTTCACAGTCCCCACCCTACCTCTGTTTGGTTTGGTAAATACTCCATCGGGTTTTGGGTTAACGATCTGATTTGCTCTTACATATTTCCTTCCGTTTTGAACTACCAATATAGTAAATGCTCATTTGTCAAAACCTGTAGACACAGCACTATTAGATGAACCATATAAATTTTCTTGTGTTCTCTCCGTGTGTGAACACGATCATTCTATTTTTTCCAATCTGGAATGGATTTTTTCCCCTTCTGTGAGGAGGTGAGGGACGAATGCGTTGATCAAGTTGCTTTAAAGGATCGCTCAGAAAAAGAGAAGAACGTGCAAGTTTCAGATCAGCTGTCAATAACATATAATATATATCCTGAAACCATGAACTAGAAGTGTGCATTGAAGGCTTCTCTAATCTCTAATATACCGCAACGCTTTCTTGCCATCCCTTCAGCATTCCCGAAGTCAATATTTTTAGCCACATGCAAATTGATTTATCCCTCAGGTTAAACTAAAAAAAAAACTTGAAAAACTTCAGAAAACTAGTTAATAGTGGCCTGACCCTACGTATATTAATCCATGGTTAAAGTGTCACAGAACTAAGAGCTTGAAGCCTTTGATACAGTAGTAATAAGTACTTGACTATGGACTTGGAGAACCCCCCCCCCCCCAAAAAAAAGATTTCTTTGAAAATCTCATTTGAAAAATTCCATAAAAGCCGATCGTAGGACCATGAACTCCTGGCTTTATGCTTGGGCATCTGAAGCCAGAAAGCAAAAAAGACAAGCTGGTCATCTAGTAACAAGCTCCCAAAACTAAAAAAAGAAGCGCACCCTTAGCAACTTGACGCAATGCTTGCAGTTAACAAGGGTATCTTAATGAATACTTGCATGGGTGGGTTTTTTGCAACCATGGGTTCAGTTTGCATGCACCTCAAGTAATCCCACTGGGCCCCGATATTAACAGCCAAGAAAATCCCTGGTGGCCCTAAGAAGACTCCAACCGGCAACATATGGGAGACCCAAGTCCTAGCCTTTATCTGCCAATTAAGCTGGCCCTCAAGATTGTATATGTGGATTAAGAAAATCATATAACGGAAAATTCAGTTGTAGTGACATCGACTAACATAATCTTTAGTGAATAGTGTGGTGTTAAGTAACAACAGTTATAGACAAAGGAATAGGTGATTGCAACATACTTGGCTTGTTCACATTGCCAACTTAGGATCCACTGTCCCTGTAGCACTTCCTTCCCCTGTTAAGATATGGTCGGGATCCTGAAGAACACAACACATGAGCTCGTTACCAGAAGTGATAAAATAACAAAATCAAGAAAACTAAATGAACAGGCATACCTCCATTCCCCATTTTATATAATCCGGGGATTCACAGGCCTTGTATTCGTCAACCAAACTCTCAATTATGTCCCTGGACTCGTCAAATTCTGAAAGATCATTGTCCTGGACAAGGTTCACAATAAGCAAAGTTGATATATTTCATAACATCTCATGAAACATAAGTGGTTATAATAGTTACAGTAATAGAAGAGATTGAAACTTGGAGCCCGTTTGGTTTGCGGGATTTGGTGTCCATTCCGATCCCGCATTTGGTTTAAAGGAAAGTCCGGAATTG
This sequence comes from Cynara cardunculus var. scolymus, assembly GCF_001531365.2. Taxonomy (NCBI): domain Eukaryota; kingdom Viridiplantae; phylum Streptophyta; class Magnoliopsida; order Asterales; family Asteraceae; genus Cynara; species Cynara cardunculus. Next base: position 13,717,940 of record NC_037541.1, on the reverse strand, counting down.
AACAAGCATTGGATTTAGAAATCCCATGGGGGTAGTTGGTATTTCACGGGATTCCATAGGATTTGTTTGTAATAATGTTTTAAAATATATGAACATTCTTTTTGTTAGAATCAATTAATAAAAGGCAATTTAATTATTCTTATAATTATTTATAATTAGTTTTTGTAAACTATCTATAAAGAATGGAATTCAATTCCATTCCATATCCTAATTCGTACAAACAAACACACCAAAAATTTCAAATCCTTCCACAAAATCCAAATCCCTTAAAAGCATTCTATTAAACCAAACGCCCCCTTAGTAAATAGTGTATATCATCATCTGGTCAGGTGGCAGATCATTAATGTTAGAAATGTACGACTACTGCAGTGATTACCAATGACATTTACAAAATCCATTGCTTGTTTTAACTTCAGAAGCACAAATGGCATAAGCCATTTTAACAATCTGAAAGGTAATTATGAGTTGAGTTTCATATATAACAATCTTCCTTCTCACAATACCTAACCAGTATATACATAAACATATATAAACCATTTTAACAATCTGAAAGGTAATTATGAGTTGAGTTTCTTATATAACAATCTTCCTTCTCACAGTACCTAACCACTATATATATCTATATATATATATATATAACAATCTTCCTTCTCACAGTACCTAACCACTNAATCTTCCTTCTCACAGTACCTAACCACTATATATATCTATATATATATATATATAACAATCTTCCTTCTCACAGTACCTAACCACTATATATATAACAATCTTCCTTCTCACAGTACCTAACCACTATATATATGTATATATATATATATATATATATTATTTTGATAAAAGACACCTAACACTTTAGATCACCATCATTATGGATTTAGTCATCGAATAGATTCATCCATTTTAGTAACAACACTCGACAGTAAAATCATTTTTATGGGATCTAATTGAAACTTACGTAGCTATTGTTTAAGAATCACTAAAAGTAGAAGAAACGATGAGAGAAGTGAACAACTTACATCAAACAACGGATAACCCCTGTATTTGTCAAGAAAGGCTTGCCTCTTTCTTAGGAGAGAATATTGACTCAAACATTTGGAGAATAGATGCCGAATTCCAGTGTAACTTGCTAGCATGAGCCCACTGACCTGAAGAACATAAAAGAATTTGGATTTCATCAATTGATTTATTCTTATATGAAACCTACTGATATATGTACATGACTAGTATATCCATACATCCATCATTATCATCAATACACAATAATGTTCCCAGGATTTATATGTCTTACCCTGTGGGCAGTTTGAACATATGGAGACTTCCTTGAGAGAGCAACCTGTCTCATAAGTAAAGGCGAAAAAAGTTTATCAAACTAAAAGAAGAAACTAGTAGGTCGTAACACTTGTGTGCCATTATGAAACATACCTGAATGCTAGCAGGGCCCCATTCGATGAAATTAACAAGCTTTCTTTCACGTATTCGCTGCAGACTATCATGAACCTAAGAAAAAGGCCAAAAAGCATCACAATGCCATCCATGGAACATGTCATCTTATACTAATGATGGCATTTTCGACAAACTCTAAAAAAGCTGTAGAGGGGAAATAACACTACTATTTGTGAAGTAAAATTAAGTTCATTGTAGGGCAACACCTTCAAAGGGTCTCTTTTGAACTTCAAAGTCAACATTAGCTACTAACGCATCAAAAATCAACAACAAAATCATACTGATCAGGATGTATGTAACCCAAAAGTTGGTAAATGCTGCCAAACTGCAATACGTGTACAAGTAAGAGTGCTCTGCTACCTTGAATTGGTAATAAGAATTAGGTATGGTTGGTTGACCGGTTCATAGTATGCTAGGTCCTATAATCTAGCGAACTTTAATAAACATTGAAGAATACGGAGTGTGTGTGTGTATAGAGGTAGGTTCATATGAGAATGGCACCTATTTAAGAAAATAAGAAAATGGTCAAATTACAAGTAAAATCACATGTGATTTTACATTTTTTTAAAGTATATAAAATTTATATACGGCAAATAGAACAAATAAACTCACACACCCTCCTCACCTTTGTTGAGGTTTGAACCCCTGACCTCCTAGGAGGCCAAGGACTCACATACCGCTAGGCCAAAGACCCTTTGGTATGTGATTTTACATTAACGGCCAGAAAAGTGTGTGGGCGACCCTATGGCTGCATGGCAAGGTCGTGCGAATCACATGTGATTTTGTACGTGATGTTAGTGTAAAATCATATGTGATTAGGCCATTTTCTTATTTTCTTAAATAAGTATCATTCTCGTATGAACCCGACTCTCTCTCTCTCAGTCTCTCCCCCTCTCTCTCTCTCTCTCTCTATATATATATATATATGTATGTCTATGTGTGTGTGTATATATATGTCAGAAACACCAATACATGTGAACATGGTGCAAGGTTCGTGATTCACATGTGCAACATTTTTCTGTCTGCTAGAATACTTTCATTGGACACCCCCCCCCCCCCCCCGGGTAATTCGATAACACTGGTTCTACCTGTAATGAGCCTTCAAAAGAAGATTTATAAAAATAGAAAACAAGAAGCTCTTAGGAAGTTGTATGTATTTGATACGTTTCAAAGCCCAAAATTACATGCAACATCCATAGCAATCCTCAAAAATTCGAACACATAAGCAGGTGGAAGTGTTTCAGACTACAAAACTGTAGATTCGAAAAGTATGTTGACTCACCTGAGTAGGATCAACTTCTCCTTGGATGATATTCAGTATTGATATATATTTTGCCTGACTAGCTTCTTTTGTCCTAGCATGTGAGGAAACCATGATATTCTTAGTCTGCAAAACAGAAAATTTGTAAGCACACATGACAATCCATGCTTTAATTGTCAAAACAAATTTTTCAGTGTTCTTGCCTGGAGAAGTCTTCTCATCACATCCAGTACAGTGGTTTTCCGGATCATATTAGCCTGCCAAGAAGGATGCAGAACATCAGATTGCATCTTTGATTGTCTTAAGCATTGGATACTTATGTCACATAATGCGTTACAAAGTCAAAAGAATCCCTTCCTTTAAGATAGGAGTACTAATTGTACTTCTTACCTACAAGTTTGTTCCACTTTTGTTTATTTATAATTTCTTATATCATCCATACTCTACAAACCATAACCATTCCCACTTACATTTCTCAAATGAACTTCTCCCTTACATTATAATTGAAATTTCAAATTTGTTTGCATTTTTCTATAGAAATATTGTTACAAGTGTAGACCAAGGGAGGTTTGGAAGGATCTAAAAATTGAATAAGGAGAATAATTGTAGCATATAATAAAACCAAATGATCCCAGTATATTCCACCCAAAGAAATCCCTCCCGGGGGGAGGAGATGTACGCAGACCTAACCTCTACCTCAAAAGTAGAACGATTGATTCTGTTAAGACCCCGGGAATAACTATAACATACAATACATATAGATATATAATAATAGAAGCAAGAAAACATAGATACCGAGACTTACCTGGCGCTCCACTGTTAGTGGTGTATATCCAGTCATAAGAAAGTGGCACCTTGGTGTAGGAATCAAAGAAGCAAGAAGGCCAACCAAATCGTTGTTCATATATCCTGGGTAACGCAGGGTGGTTGTACTGGCCGACATAACAGTAGAAACTAAAGAATTTGTTTGAGAAACAGAAGGATTTTGTATATGCAGGCGTTCTACTGCAATTCTATTAAGTGCAGTGTTATCAAGAACGACAACACAATCAGCATTCAGTGTAAGTCGTTTGAGAGTCAAAAGGGAGTTGTATGGCTGGACCACCACGTCACTTATCTCATTCTGGTTAGGGAACACACTGTATGTCTGAACAAGTTTTTTGCTGTAGCGATCATTTAAAGTCTCCAGAAGGTATGAACCCATACCTACAGAAGATGGAAGTAATCCAAAGGGAAAATCAATCAAATCATAATAAGATTACACAATATAGGCCAGCTAATGCTAGTTAGAGAGTAGAAATTCAAACAATGAATGTATATGACATGTATTTCCTTTCTGGAACCAAAAAGAAAAAAAAAGTAGTTTTTGAATGCCCAACCATCCAAAGGCACAACCCATACTAATCAATACTAAAGATGATCTTAGTCTTATAGAAGAAGTTAGTGTATGAGAAAGTAGTCCATAATGACAACATTTTGCGTGCATATGGAAGTTCCAAGGGTGAAATCATTTACATCATGTCTCAGAGAAGCATAGCCAAACAAGAAAGTATATAAAAACTAGATACGGAAACTGAAATATAACACCAGCTAATAAGTCAAAACCTGAGCCCGTCCCTCCAGCAATTGAATGACATAAGACAAATCCTTCAAGACTATCACTTCCATCTGCTTCTCTATCAATCATGTCCATCAAATCCTCCTCAAAATTCTTACCCTGCCGAAACAAGATACAAAATCACTGACAAATAGGGGTTTTTGAGAAAAACCTAACCAAAATGAACACACTGAAGTTTCTTTGATATAAATCCAACAACAGAATAAAGAGTTGGATCTACACTACAAAAGTCTGTTCAGTGAATATAGAGTTGTACATGATGTGGTCAATTACAAAATATTTTCAACTTGAAATTGTTCTCGTCCCAAGGAACAAGCATAATCACGACTTCATGATAATTATCAGTGCATCTGAAATAATTCAAAGCAACCCAACCTATCTTTCTTCAGTGAGAAGCAGTTTCAGGATCACAATAACAATTCATTACTTGCAAACAGTAAAAAATAGTGTGGTCACAAGAAAACGGTTCTGAACCTGATGATATCCACTAGCCCAATTGTTTCCTGCTCCCCCTCCTTCCCTTGACGTAAATATATTCTCGTGGTTATAAAGATTTCTGTATTCACCAGTTTGGATTCCATTAATCACTCTGGGCTCCAAATCCATAAGCAACGCTCGTGGTATGTAGTGTTGATCATCAGCTTGATAGAAAAATACATCTTTCCTGTCACCTCCCTGCAACAGGTTTGGTACATAGAATATTTAAATAAAGCATGGGAACGAACATGTGAGGTACAGTTCTTTGAGATGCACAGAGTTGTACCAGGTTTGGTACATAGAATATAGACTATAGAAAATATATTCCTGTAACTAGTCCAAACTTGGTACAATACTTTGAGATGAACAGAGCTACCAGATGGAAGCCCATTATTATCTACTGAACAAGGTTCCAATGATATGCATATTGCTCACCATGCATGTCTTAGAACATACAAAATTTGCTTCTAAAATATTGGTCATCTATGTCTAAAAGTTCTATTTGTCACTTTTCAAATATTTGCTAGTATAGTGAATCTCATACGTATCGATCAACTTCTATTACGAGGTAATCAGGATATCGTACTTTTAGCATTAGTAGGTCATATCTCATAAATACCTCAAGGAAAGGGAGTATGACTATCATTAGGAATGGAAGCACTAACTGTTCTCTTTGTCTTAGGCTTAATATTGTTGTTCACATCCAAAAACAAATCGGTTGCACTATCAAGAGGGGAAGTAGCAGCAGTGAACTGTGTGTGTATGAACAAAGAAGTATATCAAGTGTGTATAGAACTGCAAGTTGGCGACTTGGATTTGAAACTGGATCAAAGTCAAGTTGATCAAACACGCTTCGGTTACAGACATCAACTTCAAATCTCATGCTCTCAGCACTAGAAATTGTATTTGAGTTTTCAATATGGGCTAATGCAATCATTGCACATTACTTGTAATTACCCAAACTCAAAACTACAAGCTTGCTCAGATAACGTCTAGCTCAACCACAAGCATGGTGAGAAGTCATTTGTAGTCCTCATAAAGAACTTGGAAGGGGATCACAATCCACAATCACAACTGATATGAGACAAGATGTTGCAAACTCTCTTGCTTAAATTCCCGTCTTCCACTACAAAAAAAACAGGGCTCACGATTCATAATCAACTAACACGGGACGAATACTACAACAACCCCACGTAAATTACTCTTAAACAGAAACCCATAACCATCATCGTCGCAATAAACCTCTTGTTTTATAGGTTTCTACCAAAAAAGTGGCTCCTTAGATGTTCGTAAAGCTTGTCCTATTCATAGATGATACTACAATAAAGATCACAAGAATAGGGAATGTATTCATACAGCATAAAACCATATTCGTATGAGTTCTAAATGTACGGCCATTTGAAAATCCTTGCGTCCAAAGTCCCAAACATATAAAGCACCTAGAACTTGATAATTTAGACTGATCATAGCACGAAAGTACGATCAAACAGTAAAAAACACATGGTATCGTGAAGAAGAAAAAATCCCACTCTTCGATTGTCGTCAAAAGCCCAAAGTATGCAATTGGCTACCTGTCCCCTTGTCCCCTCCCCCTGGCCCAAAATGATTCCAGGTGTTCATATTCACACTAAATTTCCATGGAAACATCCCCTTTGCAAAATGTTAAACAGTAGCACCAATCACAAAAACGACTTATACTTAACAATCAACATAAAACACAACTAAAATACAATAAACTCAGAAAAATTGAAGTTTATCAGTAACCTGAGTAGCGAAATCTTCAAGTATCCCGTCCTTAGAGATGCCGTGCTCCAAACAAAGTTGTTTCCAGAACTCCATTCCGATCTGGTTCCCGCATTGTCCTACTTGCAGCGTTATAATTTCACGAGGCATCTCTTCCTTCTTCTCCGATCACTTTTTTTACCTCCGGTGAGTTCTCAGTTCTTAGGGTTTCGAAGTTCACTGTGTGTGTGGCGGGGGACGGCGGTGGTTCAAAAAAGAAAGAAAAGGAGTGGAAAAAGTGAAAACAGGCAAAGGAAACGATTGACCTCCGGCTTGTAGCGAGTGAGGCTAACGTGCGCATTAGTAGTTTGTCTACAAAACGACGTCATCCTTCGACCTATTTTTTTGGTGTAAATTTTTTTTTCCTCGTAGTTTATTAAAAATTGTGGTTTTTTTATAAGATTTTCAAACTACTCATTTTGTATTTATAATTGGATAAATTGCATGAAAAAATAATATACTTTAACTTGATTTCTATTTTCGTTATTAGAACTTTTATTTTGATATTTCAAATGTAAAATCTTAAACATTTAAATATCCGAGTAACTGGTTAAAGCATTAACCGGTTATCATGCTAATGTGGCAAGTGATGTGGTATCCAACTCAGTATTATTTGTTTATGTGGTTTGTAGTATGGATTTTTTTAATCTAAAATTAGTTTTTTTTATATCTAAAAGTATTCTTCAACCGATTATCCGGGTACTTAAATGTTTAAGACTTACATCTTATGTACCAAAATGAAAGTTTTAAACGTATCTTATCCAAAATATGAATCAAGTTACTTTTTCATGTAATTTTCTTTTTATGATTTGTGATTTATTGATATTTACATGTTTATGATTTACAATTTATTGTTATTTTGATCTTTATAATTTATAGTTCTTTATTGTTTTAATAGATTTTCTATGGCATTTTTAAAATGAATTGTCGCACTGACACTTTTTCAAACAGTGACATAAAAACGAGTTCCCAGTAAAAATATGTGTCTACAGAACACTTCTCAAAAATTGTCAAGACACCTAAAAGCCTCATATAAACGTATGACAGCACGTTAAGTAGGACGTCTTATCGTTTGATCCTATAAACTTAAGACCTATCAACTATTAGGACACTGGAACATTGTTGCCGTCTTATAACCCGATTTTGTTGCAGTCAAATGTCCATTTTTATAATTAAAACAAAATACAATGATTATAAACCAAAATAAATTATGTTAATGGTGAAAAAAATTTATACACTTAACAAATAAAGATATATTTGTTATTAATAGGGTTCCCTAAAACAAGAAATCTATTCATGTTCATCCATACATACATACATACATACATACATACATACATACATACATACATACATACATACATGCATACATGCATGCATACATACATACATACATACATACATACATACATATCCATAGGTCATGAAACGAACTACAGTAACCTAAAGAATTCAGATCCGAAAGATGGAGAAACACTCGATAAAATTCAGGTTTTGTGCAATGTATTACCTGTTCATCTTTGTCATCCTGACATACCCATTTGCCACGGTATATGCATGCTTGACTAGTAAATGGGATATTTATATTATAAATGATATCCAAGATGAGATCGTCGCTCATGTCAACTCCAGAGATGATGATCTTGGAAATCATACCATTTCGTTCAATAAAAAATACCACTGGTCATTCTGTGAAAGGTTTGATGGTCGTACACTTTTCTATGGCTACTTTTGGTGGGGTTCGAGATTTCAGAGCTTGAGTTTGTATGATAACAACATTCGAAATATATGTGCTCTAAACAAAGGCGGTGATGAATATTGTTATTGGTTGATACTACCGACTGGATTTTTTGCATATAATAGATCGTCTGAAAGTTATAGGTTTATAAAACCATGGCAATGAAAAAATATATACAGACGATGTTTTTCTAATACTGTATTGTACGAAACATGAATAATACTGATTAAAAGATTTCATGATATTTCGCGTATTTCTTTTGCCTGGTTGTTACTAAAATTAAGTTGACATATTTTTATACTTTTTTCTTTTGCCTAACTGAAGGAGAGGGAGAGACGAGGGTTCTCTTCCAGATCCGATGAACAATTGATGTTCTTCGGAGGATGATGTCGAATTTACTTCAGAAACACTCTCAATGATCGTTCTTTCAAAATGGATGAATTGCAATGTATGCTAAGGTTGACTTTTTATAGCTATCATTGCATCTAATGATATCTGTCCAACTATTCTGTGTGTCTTCTTTTGGTTGGTTGATCCATGTATCCTAGTACTCTTCATTTCAACCTTTGAGTTTGATGTAGACACATTTTTATCTTACTCTATTCTTTTAGTATGTAGAGAGGACAGTAAAACAAACAAAGTACCATTCACATCGTGCCTTTGTACTTGCTTAGGCTGATATGATATACATGTTTTCTCATACTAAGATTAGGGAACAAGTTAGTTGGGGAGTCAAACTTGCTGGCCAAGTTTGTATTTCAAGATTCGGCTTGCCAGTAGTAGTATTTGTCATACTACTAGTAATACTGATTAAGTATGTATCAATTTGTATTTTCTTATTTTATCTTGTACTGATCTTCTTACGGCTAGATGACAAACCATTCCACTTTGGTGACGATCTTAACCTCACTTCAACTAGTTTTCAATTTTGCTGAAGACATTTTGCTCTTTGACCGGTACAGATAGTTATAAGACGTTTTACAAGTAAAAATCTTACCTTTGTCTTTATCCAAAATGTAAGTTACAATTCGGATTTTACCAGTTTATAGACATTGTGAAGTTTACATTGGATATAGATGGATAGTTGGTGAAGGTCTGGTTCTTCATCCGATGGATAATACAATTGAATTAAGATATTTATTTTGAAGAAATGTCAACTATATATATATATATATATAGAGAGAGAGAGAGAGAGATGAATGATCAAATGCAAACCATCCATATTTGTAAGAACAATGCAAAACCACCCTCATCCGTCGATTTTATTGTTTAATCTTATGCAAAATTTTCATGTAGTTTTTTAATCTTATAAAATTGTTTCATATAATACCTTTTTGATGAAATTGTTTCATATATGATTATGAAATTGTTTCATATAATATTATATGATATATCAATGAAATTTTTTCATGTATTTTTCTAAAATTAATATAATGAAGATGATAATATTCATGATTAACATCATCCACAATAAAAATGATTAATCAGCCTCTCATAATTACAAAAAAAAATGAACAAAATGAAAAATTATGATTAGTTGAATGAGGTTTGTACGGTTTGTACAAACAATGTGGTTTGCAAAATAAACCACATATATACACACACACACACATGTAAGTGATGATATAACCGAAAGTAAATAAGGGTATCAGATGAAATCAATAGACAGGATATCCGACGGATGGTGCTTAATTGGATATGTACCTGGTAACAAAGAAAACAAGAATGTTTCTTTTCTAAGTGTTTTAATCAGATGTCTTATACTATATACAAAATACGATGGTTAACAATCCCGTTAACAAAATCAACACTTCTAGCTATTATATTTGAATTTAATCTGCAAAAACAGATAAAAAAAACTATTGTATTATAAAAAATCAAACACTATGTTTACACTAATTTTTCTATATGGTGGAGTTTTTACAACCACTGCAACAAAAATAGGTTTATAAAACGTCAAAAATGTGTAAACGGTCATAATATATTGTTTTACAAGTCTTAAGTTTATATAATTAACTGGTAAAATGTTCTATCTAAATATCTAAGCGTATTATAATAAGTTTACATGACACTTTTGGACGTTGTAACAGATTTTCCATCACATCTTCAAAATGAGTTGTGTCGCATTAGCTATTTTATGAAATATTTTTTCAAATAATGTCATATAAAACAAGTTCCCTATAAAAATATGTGTTCATAAAACACTTCTCAAAATTTGTTAAGACGTCTAAAAGCGTCATATAAACTCATTACAACACGTTTAAATAAGACGCCTTATCGTTTGCTCCTATGAACTTAAGACCTATATATCGATCTGGTAGGAAACTTGAACATTGTTGACGTCCTATAAACCCGACTTTGTTATAACAAACTTAAATTTCTGTTTAAGAATTAAAAAAAATTACTATAATTGTAACAAGTTTCATTACATAAAATCATACAAATAAGATGAATTAACAAACAATATCATATTATGTGAGATTTTATACATCTTGCATTAATTATATACCAAAATAAATCATATTAATGATGAAATATTAATAGACTTAACATATACATATATATATATATATATATATATATATATCATGTGAGATCAAGGGTTTTTCGTGAGACCCGTAAGACCAATTCTCAATCTTTGGATTACATCTACAATCTGAATATTCATAATTATAAAATT
>NC_037541.1:13687325-13706193 GCF_001531365.2 Cynara cardunculus var. scolymus | reverse complement strand
ATATATATATATATATATATATATATTCATGATTAATAGGATCCTCTAAAATAAGAAATTTATTAATGTTGATCCAAGATTATATATAGGTATTCATAGGTCATGAAAAACTAAAATAACCCAGAGAATTCATATCTGAATTATGGAGAAACGCTCGACAAAATTCAGTGCAGTTTATTATATGTTTATCTTTGTCATCCTGACATACCCATTTGCTACGGTTCACGCATGCTTGACTACTAAATGGGATATTTATATTCAAAATGATATCGAATATGAGATCGTCGCTCATGTCAAATCCGGAGATGATGATCTTGGAAATCATACCATTCCGTTCAAAGGAAAATACCATTGGTCATTCTGTGAAAGGGTTGACGGCCGCACACTATTTTACGGTTACTTTTGGTGGGGTTCGAGATTCCAGAGTTTGAGTTTGTATGATAAGAACATTCGAAATGTATGCGCTGCACTCAATGACGGTGATGGATATTGTAATTGGTTGATACTACCGACTGGATTTTATACATATAGTAGATCATCTGCAGATTATAAGTTTATAAAACCTTGGAGTTGAAAAAAATGTACACATGATGTTTTCTAATATTGTACTGTATGAGACACGAATAATACTGATTAAACGATTTTCTCGCATTTCGTATATTTCCTTTGCATGGTTATTTAAATTTAGTTGACAACTTGACATGTTTTTTTACCTTTTCAAGATAATACAGATTTTAAGTTATATAACTGATAACCAATCAAAAACTCTCTCACTCTTTTACAACCATAAAACCATAAAATGCAATTGAAATGAACAAAGAATAAAATAAATAATGAATCAGGATTTTTTTGGATAACCGTGGGTGGTCGGGCAGGCTTACGCACACCGACTAATCCCGTGGGCGATAACGTGATTCATGGAGTTATTACATGTGAACCTTCATGGTTGTAAGTGGCTGTTTGGTTCAAGGATTTGGATGGAATTGAAAGAAATTGGAATGACCAAATCCTTTGACCATTGTCCAAATACAATGTTTGGTTCATTGAATAAAACTGATGGAATCCTTTCAATTCCAATAAATTTCTTTCACTCAAAGATTTTACATTCTACGACAATACCCTCGGATTTCAATTCCTTTATGACAAATTCATTCTCTAATCCAAATTCATTCAACGTTGTGTCTACCATCTCATCTAATTGATCTCTTGTTCTATCTCCATCTGGTACGCTCTCGCTCTCGCTCTCTCTCTCTCTCTCTCTCTCTCTCTATACGAGATCGATAGACAACATATGTAATCAAGGAATCGATTCAAGATAACTAGGTATAGATATCACTAGTCCAATTCCGTTATTCAAAAATCATAAAAGGTCATTTGTTGATATTTAATTCCGATTCCAAAGTTGAATTCCGTGAACCAAACAAAAAAATTCCAATCCGTTAAGAATTTCATTCCAATTCCATGCAACCAAACGCAATAACAAGGCATGGTCAAATTCCATCAAATTCTATTACATTCCCTCAAAGTCAAATTCATTTGATGAATTCCAATTCCATCGAATTACATTCTACAAACCAAACGCCCCCTAAGGGTTTTGACAACGCTTGAATTCGAACTCGGGCTATTTGAGATTTTTCACTACGTCGTCCTAAATAAAGCAGGATTTAAGTTTGAGTTCTCGTCTTCATAATTGAAATGTATTCTACTGCATTGTATGAGTAGACTTCTAGTTGAAGTATATTGGTTTATAACCAATTAATTTCAAGTCACAAGCATTACCATTTCCACAGTCGTCATCATTTTTTTCATTTTTATCTGTTGAGTAAGAGGCTCTCATAATATAGTGTAAAATGAAATATAATTGTTTGGTAATTGTTTACAATGAAATATGGACTTTGAATGGTTAAGAGAGACTCAATATACAAAATCATTCGGAGGGTTTTAAAACCATTAAGAAACAAACTTTTTTTATCAAATAAGATTCACCTATTAACGATTCAGAGACTGTAATGTCTTTTAATAAAACTATTAAGATTTAACTGGTAAGCCTTCATCCTTTCTTCATCATCGCCTTTCATCCCACATCAAAGAAACCACCACTTCCACCGCCAACATCAGCTACTGCACGATCAATCCAAATCCTCCATTGTTCCTTCATCTCCAATATTTACTGCCATTCTCCTCAGGGACGGCCCAAGGCAGCAAAAGGCCTAAGGGCATCCAATTTATGAAGCCCAATATACATATATACTTTCAGTTTTGATTTGGGCCTTACCTTTACCACCACAATCCATCAAATGGCCTCACTCGCTCCCTCTTTCGTCCTCAACTCCTGCCTCGCTCACGAACCGATTCAAAGAATAGAAATCTCAAATCACCACTCTAAACTCACAATTCACGAATCGAAATCTCAAATCACCACTGTCGTCTCTCGAGTCTCGCCTCTCGCTGTCGCTCTCTCTACTATCGACCGGCGACCGCTCAATACTTGTGAGGTTAGGGCTATTTACTTTACTTATTTTATTTTTTATGTTTCTAATTCTTGTTTGATTAATTCATAATCTAGATGATGTTGCCCTCCATACTTAATTTTCTTTTAAGCATTAAAGCTGTAAATGTAATACTGTAATTTAAACAACATTACAAAATTTAAAATAAAGTTGTCCTGTGCGGCTGCGCCCCTGTTTTCTGTAACTTGTAAACAACATTACAAATTGAAAGATGTAATATACTAATATTGTATGTATCAATGTCTGCCTAATTGCCTGCTTAGGTTTTCTGTCAAGTGTCAGCATTAGTTAGGTTGGGACTTGTGGTTGTTTCGTTTTGCAATTTCTAAGTAAAATCCATGAAACGAGTCTAATTTCATAGGCAAACACCTTAAGTGACTAAAACTAAGAGGACAAAATTAGTGAAGCAGGAATGAGCCATTGATGTTGTAGAGTGTAAATAATTGAAGAAGAACCAACCGATTAAGTGTTTAGACTTGGGTTGAAAAGGTCTGAGTGTTGACTTTGGTTTATACAGAAGACGTAGGATGTAGTAAATGGGGACAAGTAGACGAGTTGGTTTATGATGCTCCTTATTTTGGTTTTGGACAAGTAGATGAGTTGGTGTTTAAATGCAAGGGCTATAACAACCTGATTTATGAAACTTTAACATATTATTTGAAAGCAAACACTCAACTATAAGATCACACTTATGAACAAAAAACACTAATGGATCTCTCGGTCTACGAAGGAAGGGATAGGTTAGTTTTCCACATAGAAGGCAAAGTTTTTGATCCATCGCACAGATCTTATGAACCCATATTTCAATTTGGCTTAGTTTTGCACAGACCTGTTCGATTTGAGGGTTTTTCTTGCTTGATTTCGATTTAGGAAGACATCACAACACCAGAAATCTAGATCTGGGTTTGAGGATTTTTAGATTTAGAGTTTTTTCTTTGGATCCGATTTTCGGTCATTGATTTACGCTGATGATGTATTGGAAAGCCTTTGAAAGAAAATTTTACACAATTTCTTAAGATATTGGATGGATTCAGTTATAGTTGGTCATGTGTTTGCTTATCTGATTCAAGTGGGTAAGGTTTGACCGGAGATGAAGGTGAGGTCGCCGGAGATGGAGGTGGGGATGGTCGGAGTTTTAGATAAACATGATATGGATAGCGGGAAGATGGAAAAAAGACCAGAGAGGAACACGTGGCAGTAGTCGATTGGTATAGAATTTTTAATCTTTTTATATAAAGTAAGGTAAATAAGTAAAGTAAAATGAGTATAATACCCCCTCCATTAACTAAAGTTATAAGTAAGGACCTAATGTATCATAAATTACAAACTACAAGGATGTAATCTATAGATATTTTAAAATAGAAATCCAAAATGTTAAGACACATAAACTACAGGGACCAAATTTGTAATTCACTCTATCTTATCAGTTCAATAATAAACGAAAATTGTAATGTTACTTATCATAATTTTTTAAGTAAATTACAAATTTGGTCCCTATAATTTATCAAAAATAATAATTTTTGTCCCTGCAATTTTGAAGTTATAAGATGACAGTTGTGATTTTCGAAAACATTTGGATTTGGCCTCTTCTTTTAACGATCGTTAAAAAGTTCGTTAAATAAGAGGGAATTTCATCCTTTTATCAACTTTTTCGTCTTTTATTCAATCAAAAAAAGCAAAAGCCAAAATCATAAAATTGATTCTGATTCATTAAAAGACAAAAAAATGACAAAAGAAGGAAAATGTCTCTCATTTAACGAGATTTTTTAACGCCCTTTAGATGGAGGCATCCAATCTGAACTTTTTTGTAAACCACGTTTACCATCTTGTAATTTAATCTTATGAAATTTTTCTATCTAACCGTTTAATCTTATGAAATTGTTTCATGTAAATTTTTTTTGATGAATTTTTTTCATATATGATTATGAAATTGTTTCATATAATATCTATGAAATGTTAATGAAATTGTTTTATGTATTTCTCTAAAATTAATACAAAGAAGATGATAACATCCATGATTAACACCACCCACAATAAAAATGATCAATCAACCTCTCATAATTACAAAAAAATTGAACAAAATATAAAATTATGATTGGTTGAATGAGGTTTTTACGGTTTATACAAATAATGTGGTTTGCAAAGTAAACCTCATATATATATATGGTTAAATGCATGAAATAACAACCTACTTTCATAAAAAAAAAATTATTATAGCATTCTATTTTTGTTTTTCTTTATTACAACAATGTATTTTCAAATTATTTTTTATTAAGGCATTATACTTTAAAAAATCTACCCATAATAGCAATGAGTAACCTGTTACCTTTTAAACCGGTTAACCCTTTGACTTTTTTGCTTGTGTGGCTTTAATGAGGTGATGTGGATGACACATCATTTTGATGACCTAAYTAAAATTAAAATAAAAACCTATTTCAAATTATTATTAGTGATTTTCATTTTTCATTGCTATGATCTAAAAAAACATTTTTTTTTCTTATTAAGTTGCATTCAAATTAAATATTCTAAGAGTAAAATATTTATTAAATAAATATAAAAAATTATTTTCAAGATATATTTTGTTTGTAAAAAATGTAACTTTTCATATTTTATGTTATTCAAATAAATACATATATTTTAAAGTTCTCTTTAAAATATTAACAAAATAAATTGTTACCTACAATTTTTTAATATTGTTATATTAATAAATACATATCTTTCCGGCTAAGAAATGGGAAATCCTTCTCCTGTTCCAATCAGATGTCTTATACTATATACAAATACGATGGTTAACAATCCCGTTAAAACAATCAACACTTCTAGCTATTATATCTGAATTTTATCTGCAAAAAAGGATTAAAAAAAACTAATGTATTATAAAAAAATCAAACACAATGTTTACACTGATTTTTCTATATAGTATAATAAGTTTATAGGATACTTTTGGGCGTCTTAACAGATTTTCCACGACATTTTCAAAATGAATTATCACATCAACTATTTTATGAAATATTTTTTCAAATAGTGTCATATAAAAACAAGTCCCCTGTAAAAATATGTGTTTATAAAACACTTCTCAAAATTTGTCAAGACGTCTAAAAACGTCATATAAACTCATTACAACACGTTTAAATAAGACGCCTTATCGTTTGCTCCTATGAACTTAAGACCTATAAATCGATCTGGTAGGAAACTTGAACATTGTTGACGTCCTATAAACCCGATTTTGTTATAACAAACTTAAATTTCTGTTTAAGAATTAAAAAAAAATACTATAATTGTAACAAGTTTCATTACATAAAATCATACAAATAAGATGAATTAACAAACAATATCATATTATGTGAGATTTTATACATCTTGCATTAATTATATACCAAAATAAATCATATTAATGATGAAATATTAATAGACTTAACATATACATATATATATATATATATATATATATCATGTGAGATCAAGGGTTTTTCGTGAGACCCGTAAGACCAATTCTCAATCTTTGGATTACATCTACAATCTGAATATTCATAATTATAAAATTGTCAGGAGATTTCTCAATAATCACAAAATTGTCACCGTACAACTTTAAAGCTTTAGATCATTAGCTTATAAAGTTGATCAATGAACATAAATTGGTCTCACGGGTCTCACGAAAAACCTTTGATCTCACGTGAACCCAACCATATATATATATATATATATATATATATATATATATACCAAAACAAATCATATTAATAATGAAAAATTAATAGACTTAACATATATATATATATATATATACATACATGTATATGTGATTAATAGGATCCTCT
The DNA here is from genome assembly GCF_001531365.2 of Cynara cardunculus var. scolymus. Lineage (NCBI taxonomy): Eukaryota > Viridiplantae > Streptophyta > Magnoliopsida > Asterales > Asteraceae > Cynara > Cynara cardunculus. Next base: position 13,699,865 of record NC_037541.1, on the reverse strand, counting down.
AAAATAAGAAATTTGCTAATGTTCATCCAAGATTATATATAGGTATTCATAGGTCATGAAAAACTAAAATAACCCAGAGAATTCATATATGAAATATGGAGAAATGCTCGACAAAATTCAGTGTTTCTACAGTTTATTATATATATATCTTTGTCATCCTGACATACCCATTTGCCACAGTACATGCATGCTTGACTACTAAATGGGATATGTATATTCAAAATGATATCGAATATGAGATCGTCGCTCATGTCAAATCCGGAGATGATGATCTTGGAAATCATACCATTCCGTTCAATGGAAAATACCATTGGTCATTCTGTGAAAGGTTTGACGGCCGCACACTATTTTACGGTTACTTTTGGTGGGGTTCGAGATTCCAGAGCTTGAGTTTGTTTGATAACAACATTCGAAATGTATGCTCTGCACTCAATGGCGGTGATGGATATTGTAAATGGTTGATACTACCGACTGGGTTTTATGCATATAGCAGATCATCTGGAGATTTTAAGTTTATAAAACCTTGGAGTTGAAAAAAATGTACACACGATGTTTTCTAATATTGTACTGTATGAAACATGAATAATACTGCTTAAACGATTTTCTCGCATTTCGTATATTTCCTTTGTATAGTTATTAAAATTTAGTTGACAACTTGACACAGTTCTTTTTTTACCTTTTCAAGATAATACTGATTTTAAGTTATATAACTGATAACCAATCGAAAACTCTCTCACGCTTTTCCAACCACAAAACCATAAAATGCAATCGAAATGAAAAAAGAATAAAATAAAGAATGAATCAGGATTTTTTTGGTTAACCGTGGGTGGTCGGGCTGACTTACGCACACCGACTAATCCCCCGAGTGATAACATGTGGCCTGGAGTTATTGCATGTGAACCTCTATGACTGTAAGGGCTTTGACAACGTTTGGATTCGAACTCGGGCTATTTGAAAATTTTCACTACATCGTCCTAAATAAAACATGATTTAAGTTTGAGTTCTCGTCTTGATAATTAAAATGTCTCGGATTGCATTGTATAAAACACATAAACTACAGGGACTAAATTTGTAATTCACTCTATCTTATCGGTTCAATAATAAACCAAAATTGTAATGTTACTCATCATAATTTCTGAAGTAAATTATAAATTTGGTCCTTATAGTTTGTCAAAAATAATAATTTTTGTCCCTGTAGTTTTGAAGTTATAAGATGACAGTTGTGATTTTCGAAAACATTCGGATTTAGTCTCTTCTTTTAACGATCGTTAAAAATTTCGTTAAATAAGAGAAAATTTCACCGTTTTATTGACTTTTTCGTCTTTTATTCAATCAAAAATCGCAAGGGCCAAAATCATAAAATTGATCCTGATTCATTAAAAGACAAAAAAAAATGATAAAAGAATGAAAATGTTTCTCATTTAACGGGATTTTTAACGCCCTTTAGATGGAGAGATCCAATTTGGACTTTTTTGCAAACCGCTACCATCTTGTAATTTCAAAACTGTATGAATCGAAAAGTGTTGTTTACGACAAACCACAGGGACCGAATTTGTAGTTTACTCTAACTTGTGTCTAAATTTTATATCTTTCGTATTTTTTAAGCAAACTTATTCCATTAACGTATATTAAGGGGGTGTTTGGGATTGCTTATTTGAAACAACTTATGCTTTTCTACAAAAGCACTTATCAACTTATTATAAGTCAGAAGGGTTTAACTTCTTCAAAAAACTCCTTGTGACTGGTTTGGCACCGGTATAAATTGTTTATCCAAACACTCAAAAATGTTTATTACCGATGACACACCGAAATAAGCCAATAATTTGTTTTTATAAGCAATCTCAAACACCCCTTAAATAACAAGGAAAAGTTAACTATGTAAAATACATTTTTTTTTTCAAATGCAATCGCCCTTGACCTTTTGAGTAAGACGCAAGACTATCTATTATGTTCGATGTGTTTTTAGCTGAATTCCATCGTTGCAGGACTTTTTTGGTTGATTTCGTAAAATTTTCCAGTTGTCGGGATTTGATTTTTGCCGTCCTTCACTTTTTTTAATTCCATGTTCTCAAATTTGTTTCGTTATGCATCTAGGATTTTTAATATTAAATACAATGTTTTAGAGGGACCAAAAACGACATGAATTTCAAACCACAAGGACGAAAACCATAATTTCAAAACAACATGGACGAGAGTAGCAGATTTTGACAAACCTCAGGGACAAAAAACGTAGTTTACTCTAAATTATATCAATGATGACAAAGTTAATACACTTAACAAATAAAAATATAAAGGATCCTCTAAAACAAGAAATTTATTAATGTCATCGGAAGTTATATATAGGCATCCATAAGAACCACAGTAACTCGAAGAAATCAGATCCGAAAGCTGAAAAAACGCTCGATGAAATTTAGGTCTTGTGTCATGTATTATTATCTGTTCGTCTTTGTGATTCTAACAAACCCGTTTGCCACGATACATGCATGCGTTTTGACTGCTGAATGGGATATTTATATTTTGAACGATATCCCAGATCAGATCGTCGCTCATGTCAAATCCAAAGATGATGATCTTGGAAACCATAGCATTCCGTTCAATGGAAATTACCATTGGTCGTTTTGCGAAAGGTTTGACGGTCGTACACTTTTCAATGCCGACTTTTGGTGGGGTTCGCGACATCAGAGCTTGGATTTGTATAATAACCACATTCGGAATGTATGCCATGTACCCGAAGATCCTCATCAACATTGTTATTGGCTGGTAAAAACAGATGGATTTTTTGCGTATAACAGAGCGGCTGGTGAATATCAGTTGATAAAACTATGGAGTTGAAAAAAATATACACGCCATGTTTTCTTCTTTTGTATTTTACGAAACACGAATAATAATGATCAAAAGACTATTTTAAAAATATCTAAGTGAAGAATCGTGTATTTAATATTCGAATGATATTATATAACTGTTTTTTTTATTAACCTGGATATCCAATCCGCTATGCGAGCTGACTAATACCAGTGCGACCACCTGCATTGCAGATAGCCCGGAGTTACCGCATTTGAACCTCCGTGGCTACAAGAAGATTTTTATTCCTTCTTGGATTTGAACATGAGACCTCCTGGTACTTTTGACCTTTGGAGTCAAACTCAAACCAATTAGGCACCACCCATGTGGTTTAATGTATAACTGTTGATAGCGATGCACATGGATCGGACCTAAAAAGACATGTCCTTTTAAGTTTAAAAAACGAGCGGTTTTGCCTTAACCGGTCCCTGGCCAAAAAATAAGGACCAAAATCCGGACATGTGGTCGTAAATCGTCATTTTGGGTTTTTTAAATAGGAAACAGACATATAAAAGAATGAAGTGAACAGTTATTTTTAAAAAATAAACTGAAGTATGTCATATAATTGTAAAGTAATTAAGTGTAAGAAATAAAAATCAGTTAAATTATGATACTGTAAAGTAATTAATTCTTTGACGTCTTCATTTTTTATCTTGTTGTCTCGAATATTGTTCGTATCTTCAATTTTAATTTTTATTATCTTTATTTTCTTAAATATTTTTCATTGTTTTCGGTCTGTTTTAATTGATCGAGTTGAGTACTGTTTAGATTTAAAGCATCAGATATTCTTTCTTTGCTTGTTGGGTTTAAAGTCGACGCACACGAAAAACGGAGGCATATCTTCAAAATACTTTATATATTCTTCGACTAATTTTCATATTGATGACCGTAAATAATTGGGTAAAAGTAACGGGCCTTGGCCGACTTTTTCGGGTTTTGAGCGGGCCTTTTTGGGGTTTAACCTAGCGTTAACCGAATCGATTTTCGGTTAACCAAGGACCGGTTTTTAGGCTTTTTCTAGGATTTTTAAAACAGTTAAGGCGTCTAATTTTTTCCTCTTACGATAACTGAGTGAACGGTAGCACGGGACTTGTTCGACCCTTAATAGGTCTGACCCTGATTGTTATAATAACTGATTTTATATGAATTTGAAAACGTAAATAATAATAGTCATCTTTCCTGACATCATTTTTGTCAAAATCACTTTTTTTGTGTAATTTCTAAAAAACGACAGTATTTTTACAACATAAAAATCTTAACCAAAATTCTCGGTTTTGGACCGAAATAATGAGAACTTTAATTTTCTATAATTAAAACGATGTCGTAGTCATGTTTGTTAAGAATGATCGTGTTAAAAGAAACGTCTATTAAGTGAAGAAATTACGAGACAAAAACGAATATACAACTGGTTTAAATAATAACAAAAGATAAACGCATTTTATTCAGTTACACTATTTCGAAACATAAACTTCTAAATACAAACGTAAAACCATGCTCAGCACTGCCATAAAAAAGCTCCCATGGCAAACTGTCTTTTCTGCTTCACGTCTCCAGTGGTTGGGAGGCCGTAAGATTTCAGTAAGCAGTCGAGCTTCCATTCAGGCATGGTCTCATATTCTGACCGAACGTATCTTGGATAGTGTAACGGCATCTCGAAATGCCCACAACGATCTGTTTCTTGATGCCCGTTGGACATCGGTCGTGCCACCGACCCCATTTCTCTGCTCGTATATACCCTTTTGTGTATGTTAACACGAGTTGTAAAGTATCAGTATTTATAGACTCTGAAATACACAATGTGATGAGTTGTTAAAAGTAGGTTGGAAAATAAATACGAAGAAAACAATGGATGGTGATTTGTGAGAGAATATTTGGTTTTATTGTCTTTGGTTTCATAAAGTTAACAAGAAGCATTAGTTGGCTTTAAAAATTATTATTGATATTGTGTCTTAAAACTGTATTTTTCTTATATTTATATACCCTCTTCACATTTGGTGAGGTTTGAACATTTGACTTGTTAGAAGGCCAATAACTCACATACTGCTATGATTAAATTGGTACTGACATATATTCTTTAAAATCAGTAACTTATGTCTTACAGTTATGTGTGAATTGGATAAAAGTATCTTTACATTTTGAGTAATATGCTTTTAAATCTTCATTTTGGTGCCTATGATGTGATATCTGACACACTTAAACATTTCTTTTACATAATAACTTGTAAATGACGACTAAAAGCCAGTTTTATCGATGTGGTGCTGATATTTTATTTTTTTAAACGTCAACGAAGCAAAACAGTTCCGATCACATTAATTTTTTAAAAAGAACTGTAAGTTTTTTTTTTTTTTTGTAATTTTCTTATGTTTTTACAAATTGTATAGTTATTTAAAATAGAAAAATGGAGGTTTTGTTCTTTATTTTGCTTCAATAGATAATCTATATTGTTCTTTAAAGGGTAAATTGCATGAAAAAGTAACGTATTTTAACTTGATTCCTGTTTTGGTAACAAACTTTCAAAACCTCAATTTGGTACATACGATGTAAAGTTTTAAACATTTAAGTATCCGGTTAATTGGTTGAAGAATTAACCGGTTACCATGCTGATGTGAAGAGTGATACTCTTTTTTTTTTCTCCAAAACTTACCATTAATTTAACCATATATATATATATATATATATATATAGAGAGAGAGAGAGAGAGAGAGAGAGAGCGAGAGAGAGAACGTTAACTTTTTAAAAAACAAGAAGAAAATCGTTAATATACAGAATCACATGTGATTTTACATTAATATTAAAAAAATGGAAGCAGACGACTTTTGAACTTGTCTAATTTTGTACGTGAATTGTATATGTGAATCATATATGATTTTGTACATTAACAACATTTTTCTTATTTTATTAAACAGTTAGCGTTCTCGTTTAAATCTATCCATATACATATATGCATATATACATATACATATATATAGACTTGGGATCACATGAGACCAGCATGTTTTCGTGAGACCTATGAGTCCACTTTTTTACACTTGACACTTCAAAGTAAAACATTATGAAAGTAACCTTCACAATGTTTTTCCTGTGAAGGTTTGACTTCTTTTACATTCACAACGTTTTGCTGTGAAGTTTCAAATATAAAAAATCGGTCTCACAAAAACAGGCTGGTCTCACATGAACCCAACCCTATATATATATATATATATATATATATATGTGTGTGTGTATGTGATTGTGCCCACTAAATTATTGGTAAAGGAAAGAGCATGATATGGCCATCAACTTTTTAAGCCACATATGGTTGCCATGGAAGATAGGTAAATATTTAGTGATGGGGTAGTTGGTTGTTCTTGCTCTATTAAATACATGGTAGTTGTAGGAAACTAGTCATCAAAAATATGCATTTAAATTTGTTAAAATCATTTGTTAAAGGGTTCGATATGCGTCTGGTTAGGATTGGTTGGTCAAATCAGATGAATTATTATTAATCAGTGTAAGAACCAGTTGTTCTTAAGTCATGTTATGACATGTCTAACGCTGATTTGACTTAAAGATTAGAACTGTTTGAGGGAGTTGCTTAATAGAAGCATCGTTTGTTTTGCCAAACAAACAGCTAACAAGTCTTTGGTTAAGATTAATTATCAGATTAAATAGCTTCTGTGAAAAGAAAATATATAAAAACATGATATCTTGCAAGTTGGTGGTATTAAGAGGGCAAGAATGGTGCGTGTTTTGGGACACCCGAAAGATACACTGTATGACAAGAAATTAATGTACATAAAGATGTGACGTTGAAGACATGTCAAATCATATAAAATCAACTTGAATATTAGCCAGATATATTAGAGTTTTATGAAAACACGCTAGCTATTATCAGTTTACAGATATAACTATTAGTGATTAGAAGTGAAGGCCAAAAATTTGTTAAGGGACTTGAGCTCTCATTAATGTAAGGTTGAAAGTTGAGTTCAAGCTCGTCAAGTTGCTTTCAACTTCGGTTTTCAGGTTTTGTTCATATAGATACGTTTCTGATACGAGTCTAATTAGCAATAAGCGTGAACATAGGCATGAGAATGGGGGTCTGACCCGTCGGGGAACCCGGTTCACCCGCCCCCGATCGGGGATTCCCTGCTAAATCGGGGATGGAGACGGGGAGCCCTGTTTGTCTTAAACCGGGGATGGGGACGGGTATCGTACTTCCCGTTCCGCCCTGTACCCGTTATATATGTTAATTAATAAATTACACACACACACACACACACACACATATATATATATATATATATTATTTATTTCAATTAAAACGGTAATTCATAACTTCCTATTTTCTAACTAGGTTTATAATCTAAAATTGTTATTTTTTGAATATCAATATATAATATTTTGGATGTCAAGTCAAAATACAATTACTTGATAAGTTTTTGTATATTACTCGATATGATTTTATATTACTCAATATCTTATGGTACGTGTGACTTTAAGTTTTTTTGAATTAAATTAATTTTTTTTTTTTAGGTTATTAGTTCTTATATGATGTTGTGGTTTTTTTTGTATTTAATTAAATTCATTTTAGTTTTAGGTTTAAATGAGTAATAATTATGGTAAAGCCATATTGAATGAAATTGGGCCTTAACCCAAACCCAATGGGCCCAAGGAAAAAATATATATTAAATAAATTAATCTATAGAATTTATTATCCAATCATTTAAAAAATATAAAATTTAAATTTAAATTATTGTTGAATAGATTTTATATTAGACTTGGAATCATGTGAGACAAAGTTGTTCTCATGAAACAACATTTTTACACTTGAAACTTCACAACAAAACACTGTGAAGGTAACCTTCGCAGTGTTTTTGCTGTGAAGATTCAGATTTTTTTTTATCTTCACAACATTTTGTTGTGAAGTTTCAAGTGTAAAAATGTTGTCTCACGAAAACATGTTGGTCTCACGTGAACCTAACCCTTTATATTGTCACCTATAAATGATTTTCACTAAACTGATGGTGAAAAGTTTCGGTATGGAAACAATGATTTATTTTAATACTGATTTCTAATCAAGTAATCACTTAACGATATTAAATTTACTGATTCAATCTTAAATTGTTTGAACTGAAGTTAACAAACCATGATTACCTGCTACGGTTGTCGCTAATTCTTACAGGAAATTTTTTGTAGATCATAACACCTTCCGATTTTGAGAATATGGGGAAAAAACATAAATTTTGGTCCATCTGTTTTTCTTAAAGTTATATTTAGATGTTTAGATGATCTTGTAACATCCTAAATTTGGTTGATAAACTGTTACTTATTTAATGTTGTACTGATAAAATAAACGCAGAGTACACTTGGCTTTAGCATTATAACTATTTGTATACCCTCGATAAAAGACGACACCATTTTGAAAGATATATATATATATATACACACACATAAATCATATGAGACATCTCAATTTTCATGAGAAACAACGAGTCATTGGCTGATGTTTTTTTTATATTACTGCACTTTCACAGTAAAACATTAGATATCAAAACAAAAAACTGAGCATTCACAACAAGTCTTTAAACTTTTACACGCCCAAATCTTCATGTGAAAAGATAACAATCATTTGCATAACAAAACTGAACAAACATGTGAAAACCAGAATGACTATTAATAGGAAGTACATGGCAAACTTTCACACAAAGTACGTACCAAAGGTTTAACGAGAACCACACACACACACACATATATATATATATACATACATACATATATATATATATATATATATGGTTGAGTTCACGTGAGACCAATCTGTTTTGTGAGATATGTGAGACCACTTTTTTACATTTGAAACTTCACAGCAAAAACGTTGTGAAGATAAAAAAAAGCCGAATCTTTACAGCAAAAACACCGTGAAGGTTACCTTTACAACGTCACAACGTCTTGCTATGAAGTTTCAAGTGTAAAAAGTGATCTCACATGTCTCACGAAAACATGTTGCTCTCACGTGATCCCAAGTCTCTATCTCTCTCTCTCTCTCTCTCTCTCTCTATATATATATATATATATATAATTCAAAAAAGTTGTTGGAATGGCTAAAACTTTTTCGATCCACAATTATCTTTGTTTCAAATCATTGGGTGGCGTAGCTACCGAGATCAATGTAATCAATAACTCATTTTTGTTATGCTATTAATACTTGTACTTGCTCTGCATCTTGTTTGTATTTTAGATACCCAATATAACCATCAAAGGCTGTTGATTCTTCTAATTGATAATAGTAATTCGAATCCCTCCGATTGTGGAATTTCTTTGTTTTTGTATTTCTTATATATATATATATATATATAGAGAGAGAGAGAGAGAGAGAGAGAGAGTTGCGGTTTCATTTACAAACACAACGATTAATAATATAGCATATAAACCAATTTTAACCGTTCATCTAGTTTAATGAATATCTGGTTCAATTAATATCTCGATTATTTCTTAAAATAAAACATTTTCATCATAATAAATAAACTCTGATAATCTTTCATAAATATTTAAATTACAATAAATAAATCGTTATTAATTTCATAAATGACTTAATTAACTGATTCATATAATTTACAGTAATAATTGAATTTATAAATAAAAGTAAGAAACCATCTTTTTTCTCTCACAATAAAGGTTAAAATTTTATTTTCCTTTTTATTTTTTATTTTTTATTTCATTTCCTTTCCACTCATTTTGTTGGAAAATGATGTATAATTCCCAACCATTAGCTTTTTATTTATTTATTTATTTATTATAATATTTAATTATACAAATTGCATTAAAAAACAAAAATTATGAAATACAATATATTTTGTTATGATTTTTTTAAGTAACGTATTTCCAAAAAAATTATTTTAATATCTTGGATATGATATTTTAACAATTAAATTATTAAATTGTCTACTTACCAGATAACTTGTCAACCAAAATGACGTATAATTTTAATAAAACTAGAAGGGTACTCGTGCAATGCAGCGAGATACATCTTGATTTTAATATTTTATTTCATTTTTTATCTCAGTCGATGTTATAGTATGATCTTATATGATTTTGAAAAAGAGATGATGTTTTTGTTTTTGAATAAAATATAAACTTGAAGATATCATAAAAATTTRACAAAAATATATCGATATTAACGTCAAATTAACTATTTAAAATTCCTATTTTTTGTGTAACTTTTTAATTAAATTTTTTTTATTATAATTTAATTTAGGTTCAATAACGAATTAATTTATATTTGGTTTAATCATATACTTTTCTTTTAAAGATAATAATTAATTATTTTGTTAGAACTCGATAATTATTCTAATTATATTTTAGATTTTAAAATAAGATGTTTATCCTCTATTTGATTATGTTTATCCGCAGTTAGTTACACAAATTTAAACATGAAACTTTAATAATTTGTACTTATGCATAATTTACTTGTAATCTTGAATTTTAAGTAATATGTATCAATAAACAGTACTTTATGCATAAAAAAAGTTTTTAAGAGTTTTTGTCAAATACTTTATAATATAGTATAGATAACATGATATATATATATATATATAAATATAATGACGTGAAAAATAAAATATCGTTTATGACTTTTCATTCTCTTTACCTAAACATCGCAAACCTTGGTTAATGAACAATTAACCTCTCCTCGTCTTCACCGTCAATCCGCCATTGTCTCTTCCTTCGTCAACACCATCGTTGCCCTTCCGCTTGTCATCACCACATCGCCTTGCTCACACCTCAAACATCTGTGGTACGTTTTTGGTTTCAAACCCTTCAACATCACGTAGTCACGACATCACCATTTGCCCATAAAAGTCATTTGGTCAACTATACATGACTGTTTGGTAGTGACTTGATGATATAGACAGTGGACGATTTAGTAAGTTTACATATGAATCTTTATGCAGAAAGCCAAGGTTTCTCTAAACCTATCCCTCTCAAACAAAAACCTTCACAATCCATACATACAGATTAACATACACAAACAACTTTATCTATACATGACTGAATGGAAAACCAACCAAACAACACTTATACAAACCCACATATGGAAACAAAACTAGATTCACAGGTCGAGATTGAACCAGTAGAACATTGAACATAAAACCAGTACCTGACGCCACTACATAACAGACAGATTTATGAATTTACTTTTTTAAAGAAACTAACTTTTTTTTATATTTCCCACTTCAACTTTTTTTTTCCTTATCAAACTTTATTTCAATCATTATCTTTGTTACACTTAGCTTTCAAGAAATTTGTCAAATCAAAATCACTATCAAAACCATATTTTTCTTTTCAAAAATAAAATTATAATATTAATATTTTTTTATAAAAAAGTATTACAATCACTTTACATATTAAAAAAAAGTACTTTCATAGAAGTAATATCTGATTGTCTTTATTGATATATGAGTTTCTAGCATGTTTCACGAGGTCGAATGCTGAGTTTTAATTAATTATTGTAGACTTTTATTGTGTCCAGTTACATAGAATTTATGCATATACATATAGACATGCATATGCATGGTTGGGTTCATGTAAGATCAACCTGTTTTGATGAAACCCGTGAGATGGTTTTTTTTTTACATTTGAAATTTCACAGCAAAACATTGTGAAAGTAAAAAAAGCCGAACCTTTACAACAAAAATGTTGTGAAGACAAAACACTGTGAAGTTTCAATAAGAAAGTGGTCTCATTAGTCTCACGAAAATAGGCTGGTCTCACGTGATCCCAAGTATATATATATATATATATATATACACACACACACACACACATATATATATATATATATATATATATACACACACACACATAAAGGTAAAGGGTTGGGTTCACGTGAGTCCAAGGGTTTTTCGTGAGACCCGTAATACCAACTTATGTTCATTGATCAACTTTATAAGCTAATGATCTAATAGTCAAAAGTTGCACGTTGACAATTTTGTGATTATTGAGAAGTCTCGTGGTGTTTATGAATGTTCAGATTGTCAGATTGTAGATCTAATCCAATCGTTGAGAATTGGTCTTACGGGTCTCATGAAAAACTCTTGGTCTCACATGATCCCAAGTCTAAAGGTAAATACATGATTTTGAGATACCCTATATATTCTCCTTGCTCCATACTAGATACAAGAGCTATTGCTTATATATCTCGTTCTTGTTTTTCTTTGTACCTGTCATTTGTAATAGGAATTTAAACAATCACAAGGGTGGTGTCCAATTGGTTTGACCTTAACCTTCAAAGGTCAAAAATGTCTGAAGGTCACAGGTTCGAACCCAAGAAGGAATAAAAAATTTCCTCGTGACCACAGAGGTTCAAAGTTGGTAACCCCAAGCTAGAGATGGCCAAATGGGACCGGCCCGGCCCGTAACCGCCGAAGGACCGGAGAGGGACCGGAACCGGCCGGGGACCGGTATGGACATGTTGTGGACCGCCGGTTATGGATTTTAACGTTTTTTAGGACCGAGACCGGTTAAGACCGGAACCGGTTATGTAACCGGTTACCGGCCCGGCCCGGCCCGGCCCAGTCAACAAAAGTCAACGTGTATATATATATATATATAACAAAACGTATTTATAAAATTAAACGTATATATATACATATATATATATATAACAAAACATATTTTTAAACGTATTTATAAAATTAAACGTATACATATATAACAAAA
>NC_037541.1:13679531-13687188 GCF_001531365.2 Cynara cardunculus var. scolymus | reverse complement strand
AAAATAACATATTACAAACATATTAAAAATAAATACGTTTAATTTTATAAATACGTTTAAAAATATGTTTTGTTATATATATATATATATATATAAATTTATTAATTACCAACAATTTGAAAAAAAAAATATTTTTTTTTCCAAAGGACCGGCCGTAACCAGTTATGAGACCGGAACCGGGACCGGACGGCTTAACCGGTTACCGGTAAGCTTGACCGGTTATGGAGGATTTCACCGGAACCGGGACTGGTTATGGAGGGACCGGTTATAGAACGTTTTTGTCTTGATCGGGACCGGCCGTAACCGGTTATGGCCCGGCCCGGGACCGATTTTTGGCCACCTCTACTCGAAGCTACCCACAAAACGAGTGATTACACTGGAATTAGTCGACTCGCATAACAAGTTGAATATCTAGTTTAATTAAAAAAAAAGAACTTAAATAAAGTTTAAAACACGTATTTTAAATTTTTATCATGTATTTTTTTTGTCTTATAATTATTTATATATTTTCCATTTATAAAAAAAACACATTAAATTTAAATGTCACGTGTTGTGGTTATGCGCTTCATGTCTCGCCGAATAAAATACCGGCGCCCACAATTTGACTGCAAAATGGAACCCAAATAAGGTCAACGGATCCATAAACATGCAAAATTAAACCGACCGACCGTCGGATTCGGATCCAAAAGTTTGTTTTAAAAGATAAGTATATATATTTATATCTATACTATCTTATTAAGCAAATTTAGTAAAAGTTTTAAAGTCTTAAAATTTTAAATGATCAAAATACTCTTTATACTTACTTTTTCACTTTTTCACCCCTCCTCTCCTCACATATATTCACTCCTCACATACACTCATCATCTCACACAAATTTTTTTAAAATTGTAATTTTAAATTTATACTTTATACCCCTATAATTAATTAATTAATTAATTTACTTTACGTCCTTTACTTTTAAATGTTTCATTTTAAACTTTTATCAAATTAACATACATAATCGTATATCAATTAAAACATGTTTACAAATACATTTTTATTTTAACAAGTTACACCATTATAATCGTCTCGTCAATACCTTCGAAATGAGTTCAATACTGAATAGTTTTTGACTTAATTATATTATTATATATTATATATACTGTGAAAAAATATTTTTAATATTTACGATTTATACTTTTATAGTTATTTATTTATATATATACTATATATTTTGGGGTTAGGTTGTCCAAATTGCACTGTATAATATGTTTTGAATTAATATGTTCTTGGGTTTTTTTGAAATATATATATATATATATATATATATATATGTATGTATGTATTAATTCAACTTTAATTTGAGTTTCTGGACAAGAAAGATGGTAAGCAGTTGAAATTTCATTTTAAAACCCATCTTTTTTTGTCTTTTCATGGCTTATGATATATCAAATTTGTAGTTTTCTTTATTGGTTTTGAGTATTTATTTTAAAACTCAAGTTTCTTGGTTCTTTGCTCTTGGTGTAAATCGAATACATTTGTGGAGTCATTTAAATATATTGGATTTTAAATATATTGGATTTTAAACTGTCATATAATTTTTTTCATCGATAGTCTGTAATTGGAACCATAACTCTTATTTATTCAAATTGTATTAATATGTAAAGACCAAGTGTAACCTATATCATCGTTAAATCTTATCTTATAAAACCAGTGGAAGTTCAAAATCGTTAAAATTCATGGCTCCCGCCGCATTGCGCGGGTACACACGCGCTTATTTCGGATGAGTTGGGTCACTAAAAATAAACTCGACTCGAACCCATATACCCCCCCACCCAACCAAAAAGTCGGATTTCGGATTTTGGGGAATTCGAGTTTTGTACAAACAACTCATTTTCTGTTCAGGTTTTCGGACCATTCGGGTTTTCGGACCATTCGGGTTTTGCATACTCTTTGTGATAAGTTTATAAGACGTTTTTTGGTGTTTTAATAAACTTTTTATGACACTTTTGATACAAATTGTAATATTTAGTTCTTTTATGGAGCATCTTTAATAAGTGTCATATGAACATATCTTTTTATAGGACACTTGGTTTATAAGACACCTTTTTCAAAAGTGTTATATGAACATATCTTTTTATAGGACACTTGGTTTATAAGACACCTTTTTCAAAAAAATGTCATATAAAAAGGCTAATATAACACTTTGTTTCAAAAGTAGCCTAAAAAGCTTTTTAAGACGCTTAAAAAGGTCTTATAAACTTATTACAACACCTTTAGATATGACACATAAGTGTTTGGTCGTATAAATTTAAGTCTTATAAATTAGTTTACTATGATAGCTGGACATATCTGGTATGTTATAAACTCAATTTTGTTGTAGTGAGTAAAACTATTTCATCATAAAAATAAAAGTTACAGAATTTAATTTATAAAATCGTAATAGTTATTCCGGTTGGACTGTTGCATTTGAATTAAGCTATAAAAATCGAAAAGTACGAGATAAAAACGTAAAATTTGCTATAAACCAGATTTGAACGTGCATCTTTTAAATAAAGAAACTGTAAACCAACGATTTCAGTTATTACAAATTTCTGTTATATACTTATTTTTAAGAAATACAGAAGCACACACAAAATGATAAGATTGTACCTTTCTACACCGATTTTCTCTCTCTATTAATACAGATGAATTTTATGGTGCCACGGGCCACCGCGACGACCGATAAAACCGAAGAACCAAAATGGTTAAACTTGATTTATTCATCATTCTAATTTTAAATGTCGTCTTTGATTTTTTTTTTAAAATTGAATATCGATTTGGTTCGATTCTAGACACGTTTAAAGTCAAAAGTTAGTTGGGTTTTTTCTTCTCATTTTTCAAACTTGACGTTTCATAGTTATAAGTTGTACTTTTCAGATTAAAAAAACCGCAGAATGTATCTTTTTCATTATCTGGTATCGATCGATTAGGGGCGTGGTCCAACCCGATGCACACCTCTGCTGCAGATGCAAACATCATTATATGAAACATACGTAACTTTCCGTAGCTCAAAAGGAATGAATGTGAAACAGAATAGTCGGGGTCAATGAGGGATCCATAAAGGGTTGACTAAATGATTTTATGAAGGTGGGTCTGTCCGGGGTTGGGGTGATGTCGATACGAGGTAGAATGTCGGTCCGACTGAAAATGAAATTTCTCTACCAATCAAACGAGTTTATCTATTTACGTGTTTGCACATGATTGGTGGTCAGGAAAAGACATGAAGTTTGAGACATGCATTTTTTTTATTAACCTGAATATCCAACCTGCTATGCGAGCCGATTAATCCTAGAACGACCACGTGCTTTGCAGGTATCCCCGAATCACCGTATTTGAACCTTAGCCACAAGGGGATTTTTGTTCTTCCTTGGATTTGAACCTAGGACCTTCAGACACTTTTGACGTTTGGAGTCAAGCGCAAACCAATCAGGCACTACCCTTATGGTTAAGATTTTCATTCATGCTAGAAAGAGATGATAGAAGATGGATGGAAACATGGAGAAGAGAATGATTATCAGGGTTTTGGTGAAACATCTCGAGAGGGGAAGAAAATACGTCGTTTTTAAGGAAATGAAGGGTATTTTGGGAAGAATTTGAAAAGATATAGATAAATAGGGCCGTATTTTTTTATATATGATTGCTCATCAAACATACAAACTCAAATTTCCTTTCGGGTATTCTGAATGCATGGCAATCGAGTAGTTTGGACATGTTGGTAACAGATGTTTCAGTGATCCACTGTTCTTATTTACGAAAGGAAAGAACAATTTATTTTGTGTATCAAGTTTATAATACGATTTCGTTTCTACCACAAAGAATCACTACATGGCTAGATATGTTAGCTGAAAGACCATAGACATCGGTGTTTGATAATATATATATATATATATATATATGTGTGTGTGTGTGTGGGGGGGGGGGAACAAATATGGAGAAAATCTTAAGAAGAATCGAAGAACCTATCCAAATCGTCAATTGAAATGATTCGGTAGATGTGGTTAAAAGGATGGTTATAACTAGGGGTGTTAAAAATCTGCCACTCGTTGGGCGACGCCTTCTTTTCGGTTTCAACAACAACCCGTGAAGACGAAGGTCTGCAACAAGACTTTCTTAAAGCGATCATTATGCATCATTCCTAAATGTCTCATTTGTCACTTCTCTTGATTTCCAAAAGCCTGACCAACCTGATTAACCCGATCAACCTAACCCAACCCAAGGTGAAATAACTCAATCCGAAGCAACCCGATGTTTAATTGAGTTGTAAAATTTTCAAACCGTAGGTACTGAGTTGATATTATTTGAACCACCCAACCCGATGAACCCGATATCCTTTTATTTATTGGATTTATTATGATTGTTGAATTTCTATTAATATATACATTAGACAATTACACTATCACATACGCTGTTCATATACACATATTTTCAATCTATTCACATCTCTATATAACTCATTCGTATATATGTTCAGTAACTGTGAACATATATATGTAAATTGAGCAAATTAACTGAATGTGATATACGTAAGAAGTATGAATAAGTTGTATCAAATGGTTGATGATGAAAAAAAAAATTATGAGTAAATAAACAAAATATTCAAGGTTAGAAGAATATTTTAATGTACCAAAGTATCAACCCGACCAACCCATATTATTTGGGTTTGGGTTGGGTTGCACTTTGTTTTAGGTTGGGTTGGATTAAGATTTTTCAAACCGCAAACATTGAATTGAGTTATTCAAATGTCTTCAACCCGATTAACCCAAACCATGAGTACCCCTTAATTATAACCAACCAATTTCAAATTGAATACAAAATATAAAATAAAAGATATTATTTTAAATTAAAACATTTACCCCACTAATTTCATTTCTTTATTTCACATATAAAATAAAATAAATATGCATTATTATAGAATTCAAAATAAAACTTAAAAATAATAATTTAATATACTCGTTAAGAAGAAAAAAAAAACTAAAAAAATACGAGAAGACAGCGTCTCCAACCGATTCAGATTTAAGACCTTTCTAATTAAATTTTATGCCACGTTTTATTTCTGTTAAAGGCAACATATATCATCGTTTTATTGTCGATACTGTATGTTTCAATGTCATCGTTTCAAACCTGATATATGTTTATGTTAGGTTATAGTTCGGTTTCAACCTAAAAATATCATCAGTTTCATAAAATCTTAATTCTTTTGTGGTGGGAGCCGGGGGGGGGGGGACTTTTTTATTATATATTTATATATTATAACTCTTAAATAACTGTATTAGTTATAAAAATTAACAGGGTGGAACATCCGAATCTGATAATCATAGGATTTGTACGACATTGACTAAAACGTTGTTAAATAATCATGACAACATGTTGAATTTATTTTTTTCTGATAGAAGTTGGGAATAGGTTACAGAAGCCATATATTATACTCCCTTGATCCTAAAACAAATGTCTTGATCCTAAAACAAATGTCTTTAACCACAATAGTGATACCAGATTGATTTGATCTTGAGCTCCAAAGGTCACAAGTGTCTGGAGATCACGGGTTCAAATCCAAGGAGGTTCAAAAGCGGTGACTCCAGGCTACCCGCAAAGCAGATGGTTGACCTATGATTAGTCGGCTCGCATAGCGAGTTGTATATCCAGGTTAACAAAAAAAATGTCCATAATGAAAAAGACATACTTCTAAAAATATGTAATTATTATACTTTTAATTAGCAAAAGACAAATTTACCCTTGATTATAAAGAGATGAACTTTCTTTAAAGATAGAATGGGAAATGTTAGATATTTATTTTTGAAAGTGGATACTTATTATTATTATTTTTTGATTAACCTGAATATCCAACCCGCTATGCGAGCCGACTAATCCCAGGGTGACCACATGCTTTGTAGGTAGCCCGGAGTCATCGCATTTGAACCTTTGTGGCCACAAGGGGATTTTTATTCTTCCTTGGATTTGAACCTGGGCCTCCTGATACTTTTAACCTTTGGAGCCAAGCTCAAACCAATCAGGCACCACCCTTGTGGTTGTGGATATTTATTTTGAGACAAAATAAAATAATAATATAAACATTTATATCGGGACGGAGGGAGTTGTTACTTAAAATAGTTAAATGGTTCCTTACTATTTACTTTCTAGCTCACTTTTTTGGAACTGGATCAAAATAGCGAAGATTTCATAAGTATCCATTTTTCAACTTACGAAATGTACTTTTTGGAATTAAATATGATTCTGGTGGGGTCGACTTTGCCTGCCAGATGTTTTGGGGGCTTGCAAAATAACCCATAGAATCATATTTCGATACAAAAAGTACGTTTCACAAATTGCGAAATGTTTACTTACGAAATCTTGACTATTTTACGTTAACTGGAAAAAGACTGTGAGTTGTGTTATCGGAAGCCAATAGAAGAACTGTAACTAGAGAAATAATAAACACGATCATTTAACCATGTTGGGCAATTTCCCAAAATGTTGACAATTCAACCTAATCGAGTTCTCTTTTAGTTTATTCGTTTGACTTGTCTATTTTGCCACTCGACGATAATGCCTTACACCTAGCGACTTACGGTCAATCAAGTAATTATACAAGAAGTTCGTTTCAGAAGTTCCGGTGAGAGGGGACGTCATAATGAGAAGCGTAAGAAGAGATCTCCACCATTTGATCAATCCTCCCGTTCACGTAGTAACCTAAGAAGTTTATTTCAGAAGACATCAGAGAACTCTGTTACAACTGGAATATCTTCTAATTTAGGACTTGCTTTTAAAACCACGTTGGCCCGCGATTAGAAACACTTGACACCAACGATTCATTAATTTCGCCATATTCAAAACATTTTTATAAGCACATATTTTAAAGGCGGAAATGACTTCTAAAACAAGGACGGTACTTTAGGCAGAATTTATTGCTCGAATTGGGTTCGATTCCTAAATATGTCATGAACGGATACTTTATAAACCAATCTAGTTGTCGGGTGATCATATGGTTTACAAAACTTAATCCGTATACGTATTTATCACGCATTGATTCACATATCATATAAAGCAATCGGTGATTATGTGTCTGTAATAATCCGTCCCACATGGATAAGACAGTATATTCTCGAGCTCCTTATTAACTCAAAGTTATGGGCTATTACTTACTTTCACCATGATTTTAAGTTGATGTAAATGTTATTAAGTTTGGGCACAATTTGGTACCTTTCGTCAGAGGATCGAACTGTAACACGACCACACGGATCAACGTCTTCCGTAAATATCTCAATCATAATGTATGAATCTTGATCATCTTCTATAAATATCTGGATTGTTTCATAATATACGGTTTGTAACATTTACATGATATAAAAAACCCATTCAAAAACTTAGATGGGTATGTGAGTTTGAATCAGGCGCTCCCAAAAACGCAGTGGCACGACCGTAATGAAGCCAAACTTCGAACACAATGCTGTAAGCATAAATACAACTTAATATACCTTAACAAATCTGAGCACATTGTAGCATCCTCACATACCCTAACATGATACCCTTAAACGTACCTTACAAATGAAAATCATAACATATCTTAACATGAAAAAAATGAACTGTTGGTCCCAAAAGGGTCTACAAGAATACTAAATAGTTTGTAGAAGGGGGGGGG
>NC_037541.1:13666874-13677012 GCF_001531365.2 Cynara cardunculus var. scolymus | reverse complement strand
AAGTCTGGTTGGTTCAACCAGAGGCTCTGGTCATGAAGAGCAGAAGCTCTGGAAGAGAGACCAGAGGGGCTCTGGTCCTGAATGTCAAAATATTTTCTAAGTCTGGATAGTTAAACCAGAGGCTCTAGTCGAAGAACTAGAAGCTTTGGAAGAGAGAGACCAGAGGGGCTCTGGTCAAGAATGTTTATAATATTTTCTAAGTGTTGTTTGAGACCAGAGGCCCGATGGGCCAAAGTAGTATGTTTTCAATTTTGCTTCATAAGATGTTTGATTTGAAATAAATGTTTTGGTGATCTTTACCCTGCATTACATAGAAGGGAACCTCACTAGACATTCATGTCTAACCCTCATTTTCGTGTTTCCAAAATTATGTGTGCAGGTAATGATAAGGGAAAGAGTATTGTGTGAGTTACTTCCCTATATGCTTAGCTGTTTTTGGAAGCATAGATGATAAGATGCAAGAGCTTGTACTTTTGGAATTTTTGAGTTGTGTATTTTATATTATAGACTCTTGTATCGAGGACCTGTGTGGGGAAAACATGTATTCTATATATGAAATATGTGTTATATGCTATGTGTGGATTTGGGGTGTTACAGATTTGACTAATTATGACGAATTTAGCACATCATACCCGTAAAATCTGATCAAACTAAAAATGACCCAATTAGTGTCATTTTGAGCCAATTGTAATTCTTATGGATAAATGGGCCTATTAACCTACTAGGGTGTAATCAGATTAATTATGATCCATTTATTGTCATTTTGATCCAAATGACTCGATTATAACTAAATAGGCCCAATATACCTAATAAGTGTTCATGGGCCCATTAAGAATACTTAAGACACATTCTACCTCAATTAGTCGTATTAACATCTCGTTAGACTAACTATGACCCATTTAGTGTCATTTTGACCCAATTAGACTCGTTACGAAGAAAGGGGCCCATTAAACCCATCAGGGTCTAATGAGACTGTTTATGACTTAGTTGGTGTCATTTTAACTCAATTAGACTCCGTATGGAGAATTGGGCCCATTAAACCCATTAGGGTCTAAAAAGACTACTTATGACCTAGTTTGAGTCGTGTTGACCCAATTGGACTTCTTAAGGAGAAATTGGCCAATTATATCCACTAACACCAAATGAACCCTCAATCACTCCGAGTAATGTCTAATTAGACTAATCCTGACGAATTTAGCACATCATACCCGTTAAGGTCTAATCAAACTAAAAATGACCCAATTAGTGTCCTTTTGAGCCAATTAGAATCATTATGGATAAATGGGCCTATTAACCTACTAGGGTCTAATCAGATTAATTATGATCCATTTATTGTCATTTTGATTCAAATGACTCGATTACAACTACATAGGCCCAATAAGTGTATATGGACCCATTAAGGAAACTAAAGACACATTCTACCTTAACTAGTCGTATTAACAACTAGTTAGACTAACTATGACCCATTTAGTGTCATTTTGACCCAATTAGACTAGTGACAAAGAAAGGGGCCCATTAAACCCATCAGGGTCTAATGAGACTGTTTATGACCTAGTTGGTGTCATTTTGACTCAATTGGACTTTTTTACGAGAATTAGGCCCATTATATTCACTACCACAATTTGGACCCACTAAGGAACGTTAACGCCCATTCTCCCTCAATTACTCCCATTAACGTTTTATTATACTAATTTTGAACCATTTAGTACCGTTATGGCTCAATTAGACTCGAATAGGAGAAATAAGCCCATGATAACCATTAAGGTCTGAACAAACCAAATATAGCCCATTTTGTGTCATTTTGACCCAATTAGACTCCGTACAGAGAATTGGGCCCATTAAACCAATTAGGGTCTAGAAATACTACTTATGACCTACTTTGAGTCGTGTTGACCCAATTGGACTTCTTAAGGAGAAATAGGCCAATTATATCCACTAACACCAAATGAACCCTCAATCACTCTGATTAATGTCTGATTTGACTAATTATGACGAATTTAGCACATCATACCCGTAAAATCTGATCAAACTAAAAATGACCCAATTAGTGTCATTTTGAGCCAATTATAATCCTTATGGATAAATGGGCCTATTAACCTACTAGGGTTTAATCAGATTAATTATGATCCATTTATTGTCATTTTGATCCAAATGACTCGATTATAACTAAATAGGCCCAATATACCTAATAAGTGTACATTGGCCCATTAAGGATACTTAAGACACATTCTACCTCAACTAGTCGTATTAACATCTCGTTAGACTAACAGTTGTAGTATACATTAAGGGCTTTTTATCTGCAAAATATGAGTTTATTCCGACTTACGGTTTGTAAGTTATACACTGTCAAAGTATGGACCTGCATAGTCGGTAAAATCCGATTCCGGAATTCCCGACTAACTTTTATAATCCAACACTCATGATTCGCTACATTTACATGCTATAAACATACTTCAACATACTAAACCGTAAAACAAGTCCAATGGCCGTTAACCTAAGCTTATTCATGCAATATTACTCTTTTCGGCATTATATCGAACAATTGGGGTACCGTTAAACATATGCACCAAATCTAACCATAATGAAACCATAATCTACCCKTTTAATTTCTACATCAATTTTATCAATCCTAGCATTCTAAACATGAAATATATCATACTTATAACAATATCAATCCGTAAACTTAGACATAACATAGTTCATAAACCAGTCTAAAAATGCTAACGTAAACACCCTAATAAAAGTGAATGAAATTTATACCTTTATGAAGGGTTCGAAGAGTAGATTCCGAATATATAATCGTTACCTCGATTGCTTCAACGATTTGAGAAAATATCTTATAGAGAAGAAAATTTTTAGAGGGAGAGATGAGAGGCGGTTGATGCAGAAGTAGTAGAAGAAGAAGAAGAAGAAGAAGAAGAAGAAGCGGCGATGGTTTGTAATTTTTTTATTATATATATATATATATATATATTATAATTATAATAAGTTTAGTAATTTGACGGTTTTAACCCTTCAACAATTACCGACCGTTATTTAACTACAGTACAATTTGGGTAAGTTAACGAGAATGCTTTTAAAACTCGAGTCTTACATATGCTCAGTTGATCACAAACAATTGATCAAAATTATTATTGCAAATAAGCACAATGGTCATATAAAATTGATCAAGATATTTGAATTTTAAGTACAAACAATGAGGGAGTGATACGACAACGATCAGATTATTCAGTATGCGAGAGAAATGAATGAAGATCTGTAAGAACAAGTTTACAGAATCTGAATATTCCAAGAATTATAGAATGTGTCAATTAAAGTAAAAAAAAATCAGAAAACAAACTTTGAATACTAACGAGCGTATTATCACCGAAAATGATATTATTTACGAGA
Source organism: Cynara cardunculus var. scolymus (assembly GCF_001531365.2). Lineage (NCBI taxonomy): Eukaryota > Viridiplantae > Streptophyta > Magnoliopsida > Asterales > Asteraceae > Cynara > Cynara cardunculus. The sequence continues at coordinate 13,673,622 of NC_037541.1, read as the reverse complement.
CGTGATAATAACAATTTGATGAAATAGCTGAAACAGGTATTGGAAATATGCTTGATGAGAAATTACGCAAGTAAAATCTCTGGAAATACCTGTTCAGAAAATGTACTCGTTTTCCCAAAACAAATCATTTTCCGAAAACATTTATTGAAAAACTTCTAGAGACTCCCCCTAGAAAGTAGATTTAAGAAATGTTTCAGTTAAGCTCAAAATTAAAAAAAAAAAAAAACATTTTTAGCACGTGTCCTAAACTGGGTGTTTAGAAACCACATTCAGTTAAGTACGGGTCCTGAACTGTGTTATTCAGAAGCCTTTGTTTAGACAGTGTACAACTCCTCCTGAATTAGTGAATCATTGGTATGATTCTCTGATCAGCGTAGGAATGACACACCAGCAAAATCAGATCAGACAGATTTTGGTACCCAAACAAACTTGGGTCCTTCTTTGTTAGTATCAGGTTGTGGAATATTGTAATTGCCAAACCATCTATTTTTATTTGATGTTTTTTTATCGTGCTTTTAACAGGATAATTATATACAAAATAAGATCCATATCAGTTATTGTTATCATACCTGTTATTACCTTTCCAAATCTTCTGATATCTGTTATCATCAGTTCATCTGTTGTACTGTTTCCGTTGACAAAATTGGTTGTCTTGCATGTGGAGCACATGATTCTTCTCTTGCTAAGATGAATCAAATCAGATTCAGATTTATTTACCTTAATGCTTTTAGTAACAACAGAGTTCAAAGATGAAACAGATTCAGATTTATTTACCCTAATGCTTTTAACTTTTGAATGAGTATTAGGTGATCCAATAACATACCCTTGATAGTACTGACTTGAAGAACGAGAATAACTCTTAGAAACAGTTGATTAAGGGCTGCTTGAACAACTGTTAGATTTGGAACAGTCATAAAAGTTGGTTTTACACTGTGAAAAAAAAACTAGTTAAACTTTGAGCAAAAGAAAAGTCTTCGATTTTTATTAAAAGCTGGTCTCTTTCAACAGTAACTAAATCATACTTATTTTTGAGTTCAGTTCTCATCTTCAATTCAGTTTCAAGTTCTGTCTTCAAATCAGACAATTTCTTTGAAGTATCCAGGAGTTTACCTTCTAACTCCTTCTTCAGCTTCTCAAATTTCTTTTTCTGATTGTCAAACTCTCTTCTCTCTTCATCTAAGCTGCTTTTCACATTTTCAGAACCAATGTCGGGCCACTTTTTCTTTTCAGCAAGCTCTTTAGCAATAGTTGCATATTTCTTTGAACTATTTCTCTTTTCAAGCACAAATTTCTTCTTTTCTTCATCTAAAGCCTTCTACTTTAGAGCAATGCTGTCAGACAGTTTTTGAGTTTGGCTCAGACATTCTTTTTTGATGTCGTTCTTTTTTTTATCTATCTTGACTCGTTCCAAGATAATCAGCTGCTCAAAATCTGAGATTTGCTTTAACAGCATTTTGGCATTCAGTTCGAGAGAGTTTATCTTATCTTCATAAGATATGCGTTCAGCACCGAATCTTTTCTCTAATTCAATCACCCTTTTTATCCCTTTCTCAAATTTATCAGCTCCTAGAACCTTCTCCTTCTCAAAATCCAATAATTTCTTTAACTCACTCAGATCACTCTCAGTCTCAGTATAATTCCTTGGAGATGTTCTCTCAGCATTAAGTTCACTCTGGACTTTTGGAGTTTGTCAAACAAATCTTTATTAGATTTACTCCAAGTTTTCAATTCTACTTCACACTCTTTTCTTACTATGTTCAAAGCTCTCTCAAGTTCACTGACCTTAACTGATAAATCTTCTTCAGAGTTTACTCTCAAAGCTTTATTATCTCTTTGTAGATCCTTAATAAATTATTCATTTGCGTAATTTTCATCAAACATATTTATGTATTTATCTTTGTAGTCCTCTACTCTCTTTTCCAGTTCAGAAACTTTAATTCTCAAATCCACGTTCTCCTTCTCAAACGAAACTGCCATTTTCAGATTGATCACATGATCTAATGCGTTGAAATCAATGAAAGAAATAAAAAACAATTAAGCTAAAAAAACAAACAGAAAAAAACACAAAACTGTTAAGAAATCAGAAAATTTACGAAAATTGTTAAAAATCAGTAAAATCAGTCAAAAACTGTTGAAAACAGTTAAAAACAGTTCGAAACGGTTAAAACTTATTAAAAACAGTTTACGCGATCCAAATCAGTTTAAAATTCTCAAACAATTCAAAAACAAAGAAAAACAGTAAAACACACCAAAACAGTTAAAAAACAGTTAAAATACTCAAAAAAATAAAATAAAACACTTGAGACAATGGCCAAGAAAAGCAAATCCGTATAAGCCTTTAGCCATGTAAGCAAGCAATCCAGTCACTGAGGAAGTATGTGAAAAACTAAGTTGCTGGCCGATTAATGAATCCGGATAAGTCTTGAACAAAGAAGGCCAAACTTGGACAATGGTGTGACCAAGGAAGCACTCGAGATAAAAAAATTGATCACTTATACCAAATCCGGAGAGGCCCTTAGCGATTTGATCAATAACTGTTGGGCCTTTGTGCGATGTATGTTTAGAATATAGTCAAGATTTAAATCAGATAGACAGATGCGATTTTACAATCAAAAAGTCCAAAACCGGATGGAATAGTGACTGAGTTTTAATCAACAACTGTTAATCAACAACTGTTAAGCCTTTGAGTGATTTAATGTCTACAACAGATAGTTCTTTTTATCCTCAACTGCTGCTCGTCTTCCATGGCCCAAATTACAGTTGATTAAGATAATGTTGTTGTGATCGGAAACCTTTCTAAATGAACTGATAGCTTCAGAAAAAAATAATTCAGCTTTGCCAATTTCTTTTCGTTCCAGTCTCCTTCTCAAGACAAACTGTTGCAGCCTTCTTTACATGTTCACCAACCCAAACATTATAGCTCGGAAATGAATGAGCAATATTTTCTATTTGCCCAGAGACATCTTTGAGAGATTTAGAACCATCCAACCATATGTATATGGTTCATGCTGTTATAGACCCTCCAAATCTACACAACTACTGTGATCGAATTGTTGATGGACTTGACTATTGTTGTCACTCTCATGGCTCAAACCCGACAAAAATGTCGAAAAGAGTAGGTTCAATGAGTCACAGTACCTGTCAATGCAGAATCAGCACTCGAATGGTGTTTCATTCAATGCTGCAGACGTGAGGGTTCTTAGCAGACACAATGATCAAATGAAACCTAATCGAAGATGATTGCTAAATCACCGAAACAGCAGGGTAACTTGAGCTTGAAACTGGAACACAGACTTTAAATTGTTCAAACCTTTGAGCGATATAGGCAAAATCTGGTTAGGTCCATCATTCCGTTTAGTATCAAACAGAATACACCTGTCTAGTTTTTTATCTAAATCGGACACCATGAATGGAAACAAACGATAATTGCAGCTGCATCAGGATGCATTGCTGCTTTGTCAGTGGAGAGATATCTTGTCAGCAATAATCTCCTTACTGAATTTCACCATCCCTATACTGAAGAAGTTAAGAAGGAGCTCACTCGAAGAGATGTGCAGGAAGGATTTGATATTATACTAAGCATAAGGGCCAGTATGCATTGCGTAAATTGTACCACGAAAGTCCTAGGCTCATTTGTGTGCAATTAAACCCAAAATCCAGAAATGAGATTGAACAATGAAGCAACAGACACATTCATGTTTTCATTTTTCACTTGCAAATCTGTTAACAAACTCTTTACTGTCAACCAACTCAGATGACACATTTAACAACTGATGCTCTAAGTGTATTTTTCTCATCGGTCAATGAAGCAACAGACCCGCTCAGATTTTCATTTTTCACCTGCAAATCTGATAACGAACTCCTGTCAACCAACTCAGATGACACATTCAATACTGCTTCTCTTCACTGTTACAATTTGGACTTAGCAACTTAGATGAACAAATTATTGGCTAAATCGGAGAAGCCTGTAACCGATTTACCTAGACCTCGCTTAAGCAGTTGATCGRTTTGAGCTTCCCAAGACTTGAAATCCGGCTAACTTGAACTTGTGCGATTTAACTTGAACTTGAACTTGTGCGATTTAACTTGAATCGGATGGACTGAGATTGAACTTGAAATCGATTAAGGGTAAACCGGATAATGCTATAAGCGAGTTATGCCTAAACCGGATACCTATGTGAGCGATTTAAGAACAAATCGGATTGAACATTGTGCGATAAACCTAAAATCGGAGATCCTATTGTGCAATTAAGGCTTATATCGGAGAAGGGGATGAGCGGTTTAACCTCAAATCGGATGAAGCTATAAGCGATTTATCTCAAAATCGGATAAAATTGTTGGGAGATTTGGCTTAATTTCGTCACAGATGAACGATTTGAATTTAAATTTCAAACTGTCCCTAATTCGAACACAATGATGGGCGAAATACAGTCTCTGCRTGCGATTTAGGTCAAATACGATCAAGGTACAGTCGATTTAGAGAAAACCGGTTAAAGAGGCTTGCGATTTAGGCTGAGTTGTTGAATCTGCTATYTTCTGAACGATTTCTTGAGTCTGAATAACCTGAGCGATGAAGGAGATAGAGTGAAGCTGAACGATTTGGTGAAATAGATGGACTGGACAATCAAATAATCCGGATGGGCCTTCGGCTGGGCAAAAACMCAAAAACAGAKAAAATACAGTTATTGTATGAGGTCTACCCAGTGCTAGATGCAGAGGCTTGATAAACTAAAAAGGATCAAAMCACTGGTTTTAAAAAAAAAWYMARRAMWAWTTTTTTTWAAAMMMYWAAWYSRWTWAAAWTTKRAAAAAAAWKATCRAATCACAAAAGTTTGTGAATAACTAAGATTCACAGTTTAATTCCGCACAGTTTGATCACGGTTTTAACACGCAAAACACGAAATTTAAAAAAAAAWTTGGATCAAACCTAAAGAAAAATGAAGAACCCTAAGAAAAAGATGAAGAACACACAAAAATTCCAGAAAATTTCTACACAAAACCTTCAAAATTGATTATTTGTTTTCATGATTTCGAGCACAATCTGCTCTGATACCAATTGATATTCCMTGAAATGATCAATCTTCAAGCTTCAACTAAGATTCAATGGCAGAATTAGATTTAAACATGAAGAACACTTGAGAGAGATGAGAGGAAAAGTTAAACAAGTCAACTTCTATTCTTTACGTATGAATATTACAATTAAGTCTCCTACCAAAATTACACAAAGGCAAACTATATATAGGGTCAAACTTGAGCCCTATAGTCAAGGTCAAACTTTACACACAAAGTCAAACACGATATCTATTTTAATTATAAACAATTTTATCTTTCAAGACGAATACAATTTTACACTGAAATTCAGTCCTAACACAAAACCTTCAAAATTGATTATTTATTTTCATGATTTGGAGCAAAATCTGCTCTGATACCAATTGATATTTCCTRAAATGATCAATCATCAAGCTTCAACTAAGATTCAATGGCAGAATTAGATTTAAACATGAAGAACACTTGAGAGAGATGAGAGGAAAAGTCAAACAGTGAACTTCTATTCTTTACATATGAATATTACAATTAAGTCTCCTACCAAAATTACACAAAGGCAAACTATATATAGGGTCAAACACGAGCCCTATAGTCAAAGTTAAACTTTACACACAAAGTCAAACACGATGTCTATTTTAATTATAGACAATTTTATCTTTCAAGACAAATACAATTTTACACTGAAATTCAGTCATAACAGACCCTTAATCACTCTAATTAATGTCTGATTAGACTAATCTTGACGAATTTAGCACATCATATCCGTTAAAGTCTGATCAAACTAAAAATGACCCAATTAATGTCCTTTTGAGCCAATTAGAATACTTATGGATAAATGGGCCTATTAACCTATTAGGATCAAATCAGATTAATTGTAATCCAATTATTGTCATTTTGATCCAAATGACTCGATTATAACTAAATAGGCTCAATATACCCAAGAAGTGTCTATGGACCCATTAAGGACACTTAAGACACATTCTACCCAACTAGTCGTATTAACAACTAGTTAGACTTACTATGACCCATTTAGTGTAATTTTGACCCAATTCCGCCCTCTATGGGGGATTGTGTGTTTGGTCATTCTTTATCGTTATCGGATTCTCWWCACYTAATCYGTCCTATTTCGGATATGGAAATAAAGGATGCTTTGTTTGCCATTGGGAATGATAAGGCCCCAGGCCCTGATGGGTATTCTTCTAAATTCTTTAAAGCAGCTTGGAATGTGGTTGGTAGGGATGTCCTCACTAGGATATAAAATTTTTTCTATTCTGGAACATTGGAGTATCAGCTGAACCATACTCTCCTTTGTCTTGTGCCAAAGGTTCCTAATGCTTCTTGTGTTACTGATTATCGGCCAATTGCATGTTGTAATGTGTTGTTGAAATGTATTAGTAAGGTTATTGCTGACCGGATGAAAGGATCGTTGGACGTTCTTGTTAGCAAGGCTCAATCTGCGTTCATTCCTGGGCTCCAAATCACTGATAATATCTTAATGGCGCATGAACTGGTCGCTGGATATCAGCGTTCTGAAGGGGAACCAAAATGTGCTTTTAAGATTGATATTCGTAAGGCTTATGACACAGTTGATTGGCAATTTCTTTTAGAGATGCTGAAGGGAATGGGTTTTCATCCAGTCATGATTAAATGGATAAAGACCTTGATCACTTCACCCTCTTATTCTGTTTGTGTTAATGGACAG
>NC_037541.1:13663404-13666774 GCF_001531365.2 Cynara cardunculus var. scolymus | reverse complement strand
ATATATACATGTATTAATTCAACCTTAATCTGAGCTTCTGAACAAGAAAGAGGGTAAGCAGTTGAAATTTCATTCTAAAACCCATCTTTTTTGGTCTTTTCATAGCTTATGATCTGTCAAATTTGTAGTTTTCTTTATTGGTTTTGAGTGTTTATCTTAAAACTCAAGTATTTTGGTTCTTTGCTCTTGGTGTAAATCGAACATATTTGTGGAGTCGTTTAAATATGTTGAATTTTAAATATATTGGATTTTAAACTGTCATACAATTTTTTTCATCGATAGTCTGTAATTAGAACTATAACTCTTATTTATTCAAATTGTATTAATATGTAAAGATCAAGTGTAACCTATATCATCGTTAAATCTTGTCTTATAAAACCAATGAAACTTCAAAATCGTTAAAATTCATGGCTCCTACCGCATTGCGCGGGTACACAACTAGTTTAAATTATTACTATATCAACATTTCCTTTGAAAATTTCTAATGTTCTAGAGTTGATTTGAGAGTGATAGAAAAACCTTAGATTCAAACAACATTTTCGGAATTTCAGGAGTAATATGGTCATTCACAATGAGCACCAATTGAGTGGACATCCGTATTGTCGCCTTTCAGAAACATATTGTCTGAATATTGAAAATATAATAATATGATGACTTTTCTGATATGGATAATTTAGATTTATGTATGAATGAGAAAAGTCGTAGAAAATTCACCAACCAGACAGTTTTTTATCTGGTTTACATTTAATTTATGATATTAATTTCAAATTTTCATATTTGTGTGTGGGTTTTCGTCAATGCCTTCTCAATCATCTCTATTAATTTTCTCAATCCGCTTCATGATATTTTAACGTATGCATTATTAATTTATACTCAATTATTTAGTAGTTGCATTTTTAATATATACTATATAGAGAGAGAGAGAGAGGAGGTGTGAAAATAAGAAAACACTCATATCACATGTAATCATGCACTAATATATATATATATATATATATATATATATATATAGAGGTTGGTTATTATACAACCCTTGACATTTGTACAACCAATACAACTCAATCTCAACCGTCCATTTCATTTGATTAACATTTGATTTCATAGCACTTTTAATTGTTTCCTAATATGAAGTATCGATCATAATTAATGAACTGTATTCATCTTCCATAAATATTCAAATCATAATAAATGAACTCTCATCATTTCCATAAATATCTCAATATATTGAGTTGTATTGGTTGTACAAATGCGATGGGTTGTATTTGAAACAAACTCTCTCTCTCTCTCTCTCTCTCTCTCTATATATATATATATATATATAGATAGATAGATAGATAGATATAGACTTGGGATCATGTGAGACCAGTCTGTTTTCGTGAGACCCGTAAGACCCGTGAGACCAACATTTTACACTTGAAACTTCACAGCAAAATGCTGTGAAGGTGACTTTTTAAAACCTTCACAGTGTTTTTGCTGTGAAGGTTACGTGTAAAAATGTGGTCTCACGGGTCTCACGAAAACAGGTCTCACGTGAACCCAACCCTATATATATATATATATATATATATATATATAATTTTAGAAAACATTATATCACTACTAGAAAACTGACTATTTCTGACGGAAAAATTAGTGGCAATTTCCAGCAACTGACTATTTCCGGCGGAAAAATTAGTGGTGAATTTCCGGCGGACATCAAAAAAGTCGACTTCCTTTGATTTCCGCCGAAAATCCGTCACTAATTATTTGGAAACAAAATAATTTATATTCCGGCATTATTTCCAGCAGATTTCGGCGGATTATATAATTAAATTTTCGGCAGAGACATCACCGGCGAATTTCCGAGGGACACTTCCGTTGGTAATTTAATTCAATTTTTTTAATCTTATTAATAACTTCTTAATTTAATTAATATTTTTTAAATAAACTAAAAAGTGGCTAATTTCTAGCGGCCATTTTCCGCCTGAAAATCAAGAATCAATGGGAAAAAAAATCACTGACGCCTCATTTTCCGGCGGCCAAATCCGCCGAAAACACTGTTCTCCGACGGATTTTCAACGGATTTGACTGCCGGAAAAGGTGACCAGTTGATCCTTTTCCTTTTGAAAGGGTGTGTGTGTGTGTGTGTATATATATATATATATATATATATATATATACCTTCTTTTGTCTTTATCCTTTTCCTCTTGAAGCTCCCAGGTTCCACATCTTAAAGAAGTGCATGACCAGATTGGAATCCGTAAATATACGAAGGAACACCAAAAGCAATGGCTAGTCTGCACTCTTTGGACTTTTCAAAGGAACCTTTGCTCTCCCCGGTCATTTCGGATTAAAAAGATGTCAAAGCGCCTTTAAACAAAGATACCCTAAACCGGAGTTAAAAAACGCTAAATCAAGGCGGAAAAAGATACGAGACTTTCCCACAATTAAAAGGGTAGGTTTTCCTTCATGAGAAATCATTTGAAAAATGATATTCTATGGTAGTCCTACATGTGTGTGTGTATATATATATATATAGGGCTAATCAAATGAGAAATGTTTAGTTTGTAGTAATCGTGAGATCTAATCTCAATCACAAATCAAAGGTTAAATTAGGAAGAAAATATTTTTGGTAATTTTTTAGATTAAAATATTAATTAAGGGCATTTTAGGGATTTTATAAATATTCTCTTTTATCTCTACTCTTTCCTTTCTCCGACGAATCTTATTCGACGAACCTTATTCCGATGAACCTTATGTGAACACAAGATGTACAATGTGATACCCTTTTAAATCATTGAAAATAACGAAAATACACACTATGATACATTTCATAAAAAAATATATTGTGAACGTTATCACTATGATACACTTGATTCACAAACGTCTTTAAAATACAATGTATATTTTCTTAAATATACTAGGTAACTAATTTTAATTAAACATTTCCTTCTAAAAATTTTAATTAAATATTTTGATTAGTTGTCAAAAATAGGAATACTACATTACCCTTTATTTAAGAAACATCCTTAAATATTTCAAATGGGTGGTTTACATTGTATCTCACGATTACCACAAACTAATCAGTTATCCCTTTAATGAACCCTGTATCTATACTATATTATAAAGTATTTAACAAAAATTCTTAAAAACCATCTTTTATACATGAATTGATGTTTATTCATGCATATTACTTAAAATTCAAGATTACAAGTAAATTGTGCGTAAGTACAATTTATTAAGCTTCATATTTGAATTCGTGTAACTAACTGTAGATAAATATAATCAAATACAAAATAATTTTTTTTATTTTAAATATAAAATCTAAAATATAATTAGGATAATTATTGAGTTCTAATAGAATACTTAGTAATTATCTTTATAAGTCATT
>NC_037541.1:13659532-13663374 GCF_001531365.2 Cynara cardunculus var. scolymus | reverse complement strand
TATATATATATATATATATATATATTAATTTTTATGATATTTTCAAATTTATATTTTATTAAGAAAAACATTATTGTTTGTTCAATACTCACATAAATTCGTATTATAACATCTTCAGAGACCAAAAATAAAAAATGAAACATTGAAATATTTAATTATATATAATATTTAATTATATATATCTCGCTGCATTGTACATGATCATTCTAGTGTGTGTGTTTTTGTGTATATATATATATATATATATATATATAATTTGAAAAAAAACATTGTTGGTATGGTAGTACCATGGAATTGAAAAATCAATGGTGGTATGAGGTATCATACCAACAATGTAAAATCGGCACGATTTTATCAACCAATAAAACATATCAGATACCAATCGATCCCATGCATGTTAATTGATTGGTCTCATTGGATACATGTTTAACACCTTTATATGAATATGCTGCCAATATATATCGATGATCCTTTTCTGGCTCTGTGTCCACCATAACATCAACACTAACTCTTACACGAAGCAGATGCAAAGGTACAAAACTATCATCACAACCACAATCATATCCACAACTTCATGTTCTTTTTACACCATGAAAAACAAATAAGAAGAAGAAGAATGGAGAGTAAAAGCAGGTGCAAGGTTTGTGACTGGTCGAAAAAGAAGTTCATTTAGTTAAAACTTTGTAACTTATCGTTAGTTTCTTGTTTCAGTTACATGGAAGGACCAAAGACGACATTGGATGATTGTATCGAATGTGCAGTGAGATCGGGGAATATCTAGCAAGAACTAGTTAATATATTATCTACTGTTGCCATTTTGTTTTGCAATATATAACAATGAAAGCACAGATTACTTCGTTGATTCTAAGAATACCCGTGGATAATAATCTTTTCTAGGATTCGTTGAATTCACAACTCAAAATTTGGTATAAAATCAAAACTTCTGAAATCCAAGTGTGACCATCCAGATTTCACAAGACGCATATAAATAAGAAAGTCCGACACAAAACGGGCCTGAAAAAAGACTGTGGACTAATCATAAAAAGCCCATTTTGTTTATAATGAAAATGATAGTTTTTCTTGACCATCAATTGTGAATTAAGGTTCTTATCCAACACTAAGAAATTGTTTAAATACAGAGAGAGGAGAATGTTCAAATGAAAATAATAACCAAATAAGAGAAGACTAAAACATAAGGGTGTGCAGACGATGTGACTCGCTAAATCTGGTTGCGGTTAAAGCCGAGTGAATCACAAGTGATTTTACATATGAGTTTAGTGTAAAATCACATATGATTTGACCCGCTTTGTTATTCTCTTATTTGGTTACTATCATCGTATGAACTCGACTCTCTCTCTCTCTCTCTCTCTCTCTATATATATATATATATATGGTTGGGTTCCAGTGAGAAGAAAAGAGTTAAAGTGAGAAGCGTAAAAAGAGGTCTCCACCCTTGCATGCACATTAGGATGGGATGCACCAGATCAATCCCATATCAAGAGCAATTCATAGGTGAGTTTGAGATTAAAGGTAATCAAGGTCCTAGGCATGGGAATGGGGCGAGGACCTCAATCTCCGTCCCTGACAACTTATCTCTATCCCCGTCCCCGCCGGGGAATATAATCGTATCCCCATCCCTATCCGAAACGGGAAACGGGGATCCCAAACGGGGAAACGGGGATTTTTTTCTCTCATTTATATATGTTATTTTAAATTAAATATGTGAGAAACCATACATCTTTAAATCTCAAACATTTTCAATAAACTTAAAACCAAAATGAGTTTAATTTGATAAAAAAAAAAAAAAAAACCACAACATCGTATAAGAATTAATAATCTAAAACAAAAAAAAAATCAATTAAATCCAAAAAAACCTTAAAGTTATGTGTATCAAAAGATATTGAGTAATATAAAACCATATCTATTAATATACAACACTTATAGAGTAACTGTATTTTGACTTGATATCCAAAATATTACCTATTAACATCCAAAAAATAACAATTTTAGATTATAAACCTAGTTAGGAAATAAGAAATTACGAACGAGGAACACGTTCTAGGTTGGCCCAAAAATCGTCGTTTTAGCTTGTTTTGGGCAATCGTATTTTAATTTCCATTTTTCTCATTTTCCGTTTAGACTTTTATGTTTAGCCCATCACTTCTTTTAGGCCCGTTACTATTGAAATTCCTTCATGTTTAGTGATTATGTATTTGGAATTTGGAATTTGGATGGTCAGTGATGAATGAAACAATTTTCCCTTCCCATCCAAATTCGTGATTTCTTCGATTTCAGTTTTGAGCCTAAAACTTGTTATTTTTAGAAGGACAAATTGGGTACTTAAATTTTTAAAACGTTACATCTTAGGTAACAAAATAAAAGTTTTGAAAGTATGTTACCCAAAATAAGAATCAAGTTAAAATACGTTGTTTTTTCATGCAATTTGCTCTTTGTTAGAACGAGAAATTTTAAAAGAGATTGTTTCCTGGGTATTCATAGAATCAATAGGTTATCCATGTTTGGTTTGTTGGATTGTACGAATTTGAAATCCTAGGATTTAGTTGAAATCCTTCAAACATGGATTTTGAAATTCTTAGGGAGTGTTTGGGATTTCACAGGATTTCGTAGGATCGTATGCAATAAAATTTTAGAAAATGTTAAAAATATTTGTTTTGTAATAATCGATTAATAAAAATATAATTCAATTATTTCTATAATTATTTATAATTTTTTCTATAAATTATTATTAAATAATGAAATCTAATTTCATTCCAAATCCTACAAACCGAACACACCAATGATTTCTAATCCAAATCTTTCCAACAGAAATTAGGATAATAATTGAGTTCTAACAGAAATTTAATTATTACCTTTATAAAAAAAATTATATTATCAAATAGAAAATAAATTACATTCTTATTAAATCTAACTTAAATTATAATAAAAAAATTGTACTAAACAAATTTCATAAAAAACAAAAATTTTAAATAGTTATTTTGATACTAATATTGATAATTTTTTCAATTTTCGTATGAGATTTTCAAATTTATATTTTATTTAAACATAAAAACATTATCGTTTTATTAAAACCATATTATAACATTAACATTATGGTTTTATTAAAACCGTATTTTATTCACTGTGTTTTGTTGTGAAGTTTCAAGTGGCAAAATCATGTCTCAAATGTTTCACGAAAATAACTTTGTCTCACATAATCCCAAGTTTCTCTCTCTATAATTAGTATTTATTGCTACAAAATAGACTTAGGTTTTTGTCTGATCTCATTTTACTATGACTTTGAGCATGGCCTGAGGTTGTGGGCCACGTAACGTGCACACCTTTATATTGATCGTTGGTGTAAAATTATATGTGATTTTACATATTATTTAGCCGTTTTCATATTCACTTATTTGGTATTTGTCTTTGTATATATAGGGGAGCGATCAAATGAAAACCACTACAATTTGTAAAAACCGTGCAAACCACCCTCATCCATCGATTTCATTGTTTAATCTTATGAAATTTTTTCATGAAATTGTTTAATCTTATGAAATTGTTTCATATAATACTTTTTTTGATGAATTTGTTTCATATATGGTTATGAAATTGTTTCATATAATACTTTTTTTGATGAATTTGTTTCATATATGGTTATGAAATTGTTTCATATACTAAATGAAATTTTAATGAAACTGTTTCATGTATTTCTCTAAAATTAAAACAATGAAGATGATAATATCCATTATTAACACCCTCCACAATAAAAATGATTAATCAACCTCTCATAATTACAAAAAAATGAACAAAATGAAAAATTATGATTGGTTGAATGAGGTTTTTAC
>NC_037541.1:13655897-13658692 GCF_001531365.2 Cynara cardunculus var. scolymus | reverse complement strand
TAGCGAATTAATTTATTTTTAGCTTAACAATATAATTTTTATAAAGATAATGATTTTGTTATTACTCAATGATTATCTTATTTATATTTTAGATTTTTTATATTTAAAATAAAATGTTTATCCTGTATATGATTATGTTTATCTACAGTTAATTACACGAATTCAAAAATAGAGCTTTAGTAGTTGTACTTGGACATAATTTACTTATAATATTGAATTTTAAGTAAGAGAGTGTTTGTGATTGTTTATAAAAACAACTTATTAACTTGTTCCGATGTGGCACCGATAATAAACACATTTGAATGTTTGGGTAAACAATTTATACCGGTGTCAAACCGGTAATAAGGAGTTTTTAAAGAAGTTAAASCCTTCTGACTTATAATAAGTTGATAAGTGCTTTTATAAAAAAACATAAATTGTTTCAACTAAGCAATCTCAAACACCCCCTAATATGCATCTACATACAATACTTCATGCATGTATAATTAAATATAATATTTCTTATTAAATAAAATAAAATAAAAAATCATATATTATTTATTGCTGCAAAATAGACTTAGACTTTTGTCTTATCCCATTTTTATATATAATAATTAATTCACTTTGTTTTTTTTAATGTTTTTAAAGAGAAAAAGTTAAAACAAGATGACTATGATGAAAATAATGAGTTGTTGGACTATTTTGTCTTATTTACCTAAAATTAATTTCGCTTTTTATTGTTCTTTTTTTATTTAATAATTAATTTAAAAAATGTTATAATAAATTTAAATAACGTCTTCGAAGGTCTTGACAAGTTTTTTAGAATTTTTTTTAAATAAAACGTCATATTAGATATTTTATAGGACATTTTTAGTATATATTATTACTAAAAGTGACTCTGTCCCATGCATGTTATTTGATTGGTCTCATTTTCTGGTCCTTTTCTGGCTCTGTGTCCACCTTAACATCAATAATAATTCTTGCATGAAGCACGCGCAAAGGTACAAAACTATCATCACAACCACAATCACATCCACAACTAACCACAACTTCATGTTCTTTTTCTACCCATAAGCATCAGTTTTGAATTGATTTGACACCATAAAAAGGAAATAAGAAGAAGAAGAATAATGGAGAGTAAAAACAAGTGCAAGGTTTGTGTGACTGGTGGTGCTGGTTACATTGGCTCGGCCTTGGTTCACTCACTTCTACAAAATGGTTACACTGTCCATGCTACTCTTAGAAACTTGGGTGCGTATAACCTACTGTTTCTTGGTATCTTTGTGTGTTTTTATGTGTGTTAATACGTATCATACTGAGAATATGTGGAACCTCATTATATTACTTTACAAAAACGCCCTTTTGAACTGAAGAGAGAAGAGAGGTTCCAACACTATGTATCTCTACATATAACTTGTATGTGTTTTTGTTTAATTTGAAGGTGATGAATCCAAGGTGGGACTTTTAAGAGGTTTTCCATATGCAGAAGAAAGACTTCATTTGTTTGAAGCTGATATTTACAAACCACAAGAGTTTGAAGAAGCTATACAAGGYTGTGTCTATGTTTTCCATGTTGCAACCCCCATCTACCACACTTCTGGCTATAAGGTGTGGCATTCTTGAATTTACAACCAATAATCAAGATCCCCAAAAACCTAAAATTGATAAATTTCATTTTCTAATGATTTTGTTGGTTGATAGTACAATGACAAGATTGAAGCAACAATCAGTGCAATAAAGAAGATTGCAGATGTTTGCATACAGTCTAGGACCGTGAGGCGGCTCATCTATACCGCCTCCGTTGTTGCAGCTTCACCATTAAAAGATGATGGAAGTGGCTATAAGACCACCATGGATGAAAGTTGTTGGACACCTTTTTATATCAGTGTCCCTTACAGCAACGATTTCGTAAAGGTTTTTAGTTAATCATTTCTTTGCACTTAGTTTTCTTAATTAACTAGTGTTATATTTTGAATTCTTCAATCTTGTGGGTTTTTTTTTTTTTTGTTAGGAGTACACTGAAGCAAAAACAAGAGCTGAACAAGAGATCTTGAAAATTGGGGAAGATAAAGCAAATGAATTGGAGGTGGTGACATTATCTTGTGGACTGGTGGGAGGAGGAGGTCATCTTCCATATACAACAAGCAGTGTGATGTTATTGATATCACAAGTTATCAACAATGAGACTCAATACCAAATGCTAAGGTACCTTGAAGAACTGATGGGAAAAATCCCGATCGTGCACATTAAGGATGTTTGTCGAGCACATATCTTTTGCATAGAGACGCCGATGGTTAATGGGAGATTCTTATGCTCGAGTTCATACATAACAAGTGTAGAAATAGCCAAGTACTATCTGGAAAACTACCCACAGTTTCATCTGAACCAAGAGTAAGATTTTTACAATAGAGTTGATCAAAAGTCGAAAATGAAGTTTGTTTAGTTGAAACTTTGTAACTTATCATTAGTTTCTTATTTCAGGTACTTGGAAGGACCAAAGAAGGATATCAAATGGGGCTCAAGAAAGCTTGAAGATGTAGGGTTTTCTTACAAACACGATGCCAAGACGATCTTGGATGATTGTATCGAATATGCAAAGAGATCAGGCAATATCTAGTAAGAAGTTGTCATTGTGTTTTAGTTTGTGGTGGTATGTTTATTTAAGATTTCTATAAACCTTAAATCGTACTTATCGTCGTTATTTTTTCACTAATGAGGTTAAACAAACCCCCTAGGTATATATATATGCTAATCGAATCATTTTTATCAGTTTCACACACACACACACACACACATATATATATATATATAGAGGA
>NC_037541.1:13652144-13655097 GCF_001531365.2 Cynara cardunculus var. scolymus | reverse complement strand
AGAGAGAGAGAGAGAGAGAGTTTGGTTCAAATATTAACCAAGGTTATTGTGTTAACTTTGTTAACCAAGCTCAACCAATGAAAATCAATCTTTTCTTTAGGTTCACATACATCTCATATGTTAATGAGACGGATAATTAAGTAATTTTACCATTTTGTGTAACTCCCATATCATTAATTGGGACTTACAAAATATAAAAATCCCATAATTGATGATGATTTAATATTGATCTTGTTTTTTAATTTGTGATTATTTTTGAAATTTGATTTATATATCTATAATGTTATTGAATTTGTGATCATCCAAGCTAATATGGATAAACCCATTAGATGTTCATATGAATCCATATACACACACAGAACATGTGAAGACATGTGAGCACGTATGAAAACACACAACCATATATGTCTTGGTTCATACGTGTTCATGTACATACAATAGAATTGACTCCTAAATATACAAAAGATGTTCATACGGTTCACATGTTGTTCATATGGTTCACGTGCTGTTCATATGTCTATATATATATATGTGTGTGTGTGTGTGTTCATATGGTTCTTATATCTATACTATCTTATAATGCATTTGGCTAAAACTCTTAAAATCTTAAACTCTTAAAAACAACCTATATTGCTAATGGTACAACCTACTAAAGCATGCTATCCTAACAACCCCCTTTCTACGTATCCCTAAACCTAATCCCATTTTTATCGCCAACCTAATATGCATATCCCTAAATTCAATTTTGATGAAATCGATCATCTAAACGATATCATCCAAGGCGACGATTCAGCCCCAAAGCGACGATTCATAACCCTAGGGTTTATAATCAATCGGTCCTCTCGATCCTCACGCTCCTCTCGCTCATCGTTTCCACAATCGATTCATCGTTTCCACAATCGATTCATCGTTTCCACAATCGATTCATTGTTTCCACAATCGATTCATCGTTTCTCTACCTATTTCATTCAAGGTAATAATTAATTTTCCTCTCATACGGTTGTTCATCATCCTCCCTTCTTCTTCAAGTTCTTGCTATGTGTTCATCTTTCTTCTCCATTTTCACTTATTGGTTAGGATTAATTGTGTTTCCATCGATCGATTTGTTGATCTTCAAGCTTTTGACTTCTCTATTGGAAGGGATTCAAGATTCTATGCATCTTCTCATTGAGGTAATTTGTTTTCTATTTGTATCAGTTTGATTTTACCCTAATCATGTTTCTTGAATTAAAAGGACATAATTAAGCCACCATTCCTTGATTTCCTTGCCTTCAGTTCAAGTAGTAATTACTCCATTAACAGTGTTTGATGCAGAAGCAGCGTYGGCGAAAACMACGGCACTTTCCACCCGGAAACCCCWCGTTCTTGCACACATTTACACATTCCCACAGTTGGTATCGCTCACACACGTCCCTTTRAACATATGACTCTGTGAGTATTTCTGTTTTATGAAGCTCAAATGCATATTTACTATCCWTGATTTGAAACATGTCAAGATTATGAAATCARCTAGATTACTAAATTGTTATACATAATTGTACATTTTTTTGGATCGTCTTTTGCCTTGATACCACAAGCACATGATGCACATCGGTATAAAAAATATCTTTTTATAATGTTGTCACAATACTGTTCACATAGTWGTTTCAATAGCCCTTTTATGTTATAGGATTATCTCCACTTGTTAAGATCAAACGAGAATCCCAAAAATGTTAAGAATCATGAGGACCAATCTCATCCATCCCATCCACTTTCATCCAACGGCTTTAATTAACCTTCTATTTTTAATCCAGGAAGAGCATGGTGGTAGTTTTACCAGTCTCAGTTATTTCCCACGATTTTGCTACTCCTTAAATCTCTCTCATCCAGTATTCTTTCTTATTCGCAAGGACCCTCCATTGCATCTTTCCACTTCTCTCTGATGCTTTTTTACAGGATCCATCTCTTGCATCATGATAATCCAAATATGATTYTGCGCTATATGCAAAGTTTGATTGCTTTTTACAGTTTCGTTGTCTCTGTTTTCAACTGAAATTTCTCAACCAACAACTAATTAGTGTTGATCATCAGATGCACTATTTTTCCTGGTGGTGCATTGCTTACTTTGGATCCAGGCCCTTTGTTTTATTACCTGCATTAATTTGATTTATATGTTCTTACAATTAAGCTTTAAATGTGGTATGCTCTTCTAATTTTCCTCTTTCAGTGGAAGTCGGACCCAAGTCAAAGGAATCGTGACTCGGTTACAAGAGTGTGAAAAATGGGTAGAATTACAGTTGCATTGATTGTTGGCTCATGGGTTATACCCATGTCCATCCTTGTCAATCACATTGTTCCTGAACCATACATGGTACCAATATTTACAAAGTAATTTTACAGATCAATTAGAAACTCTTGATATTAATTTACTAAAGTTGAAATGTTGGTATAGGATGAGATCTTTCATGTTCCTTAGGCTCAGCAGTATTGTGCAGGAAAATTCAAGARTTGGGATCCTATGATAACAACTCCCCCTTGATTGTAAGTTTCACCATGGCTTCTCTCTTTTCCTTCACTTAAGTCTTGCTTTTTCTTGCATGTTATTTGTGGGGAAGAGAAATCTGAAATTTGAACTGATGTMTGTGTTTCAATCATCATAATTGCGTGGTAGTTGAGTTTAGTGGCATTGAGGCCATTTTCCAACTTCTATTAAAATTTCAATTGTAAGGTTGCTTCAACAGTCGTTGCTCATTCTCGTTTGAGGAGTTGAGTGTAAAAACTTGGTTCTTTTGTCTCATGTAAAGTGATCAACATACAACATTTCATGTGAATGAATTCTTCTTGATAGATGCCGAAGTATTTCAGAGGGCAAAGAATCATAGTTTCAAAACTGAAAAGAAAATAGAACATGTAAGAAAAAAGTTGACGTCAGTTCATTTATCATAGTAAGTCTATAAAAAATAACTAAGAAAAA
>NC_037541.1:13648085-13651909 GCF_001531365.2 Cynara cardunculus var. scolymus | reverse complement strand
ATTTAGTATTTTGTTAGATATATAAGGTGAACAAAGCTAAATGTGCTTTGGTTCTAGAATGATACTTGTGTAGTTGTTTAACATTTTCTCTGAACTTTTTAGCATAATGAAAGTTTTGTAAGGGGGCTGGACTCTGGAGCAGGCTACCATGAGACAAGAGATCTTTTGGTTGTAAGGCAATGAGCTTAAATCATACTCGCTACAAGATAGGGATTTAGATATTATATGTTTGATCTATCTAGCTGAGACAATTCACTCATTAGTGTTCTTTGAATTTGAATATTTGATATAGGTACCGGTTCCTCTTTTCCAAAGTCGATAACAGAAGTCAAGAAAATAATGCAGGAAGGTGTAAATGTGATATTTCTGTGAAGACGATTAATTAGACTACAGTTGATGATTCATGATTATATMAGTTATKGGGTCATTTATCTTACCTGATGAACATGGAAATGGGTGAGAGTTAGGCATAACAACWGGGTGGAGGTGGGGCGGGTATTTTAATCCCCGGCCTCGACTTCGGTCCTTGGTTGGTATGGGGATTAACATCCCATCCCCGGTAAAACCCCGTAAAGAATATCCGTTAGTTTGAGTCTACCGGGGATCCCCGGCCCCGACCCTGATTTGGGTAACATCTCCCGTCCCCAGTTTGAGTCTACTGTGGATCTCCAGCTCCAGGGCTTGTTTTAGCAGGGAATCCCCATACCCATTCAGGTGGGCGAACCATGTTTCCCACCGGGTCGGGGCAAATCATCATCCTTAGTGAAAATGGTATTGGTTAAAAGCGATGTTAAGGATGAACTCTTACCCGGCAAGAATTTACCAGTTAAATWGTTGCGTTCAATATTGATTTGATGGATTACAATCTTGCTCGATAAAGGAAGTTCAAGTGTTGTTTCTTAGTGGTAAATGTTTTGGTAAACTGACTCCTTACATGTGTTTGTGATTTCCAGATCTTAGTATTGATGTTGACTTTTGAACTGAAAACCCAAAGTATTATTGATGGTTTTAATGATGTTTGTAGGGGTTGTGTATATGAATCTTAAGACATATTTTAGTTGTTTATGAAATGTTTCCATATGCTGCACATATATACTTGACAGTGATGTTTCAAATGCTACATTGTTATTCATTATTTATATATAMGATATTTATCTTCCTTTTGGTTGTGTATCATGTATTTGTTAGTCTTATGAATAAAAGACTCTTTATTCATGAATTTTGACACGGACTTGTGTTATATTATGGAAAAAAAGAGTCTAATTTGACTTTTGAAATTCATGGAATAAAAATATCTTTTCTTTAGTTTTTCTATCTCAAATTTACGGTGCAATGGTGATTTGAATTGTGCCATGATGAGAGATTTACAAAAAATGTGGAGAACCTGTAGGCTATCTGGACAATATATTTTGATTATATAATCATGGAACAAAAAGCTTGCCACATTATGCTTTTGATTTAGCCACAAAGATATTTTCAAAAAATATCAAATATGACAAGGAAGTTGGGATATTGAAAAAATGGTCTAAGGTATTCAATAATTGATTGATGGTAATTAGTGTTCTAAAAAAACTTGTTGTGGCTTAAGGCTTAAGATTTGCGTCTCATGTCATGTTATGCTTGTGGTATGTTATGGCCTAATGCACGGTTTCAAGCCTATTTAAGTATGAAAATTTGGTTGAAGTTTATATAAGGATTTGTTTAATCTTAAATTACAAAGATGACATTTTGTTAAAATCTAAATAGTTGATTTTGAGTTTTTGCAAGAAAAAAATATGTCTTATCTTATTCGATCTAAATATAATAAGACATGGTTTTATGATTTGATTTGTTTAAATTAAGATTTTAATTACATTAAAACAATAAAAACATATCTTTTTTCACTATTACAATAAAAGAATAAAATTAAATTGTATGCTATATTATACACTACGTTGTATTTGTAATTTTATAGGGCATGAATATGTTTTCAAGTTGGTGTTAGTTTATTGGGCCAACATGTATCTACCAAGAAGTTGTATATAACCGATGTGTGAACAATGGTTAACTACTGATTAATTTTAGGAAGAAGTAGTTATGAGTTAGGAGAACTTTAAAACTTGGGTTTGGAGAAAATGTTAATGCAACTTTTTTGTATGGGTGATAGTCGGCAATAGTTTTCGGTCTCATTTGATATTGTTTATAGTGAAGACAATTGTTCAATTGAAAGAGATGAATTTTCGACGTGTGCATTGTGGATATGCAATCTTGGAAGTCGTATTAATTGCAGCTACCTTGTTGGCAGGAAAATGAGGAGGTGGATGCAGATGAACATTACAACATTACGGACAAACTTGTTTGATGACAATGTTGATCTTGATCAGCCTCGAAAATAATATATCGGATGAAGTCTCATTTTGTGTTGGGTTTTGAATGGGTGTCAAATTAAATCTCATTTTGTGTTGGGTGTTATGTCGAATTAAGACACTAATGTTGAATTAAGTCTCATTTTGTGTTGCATTTTGAAAAATGTATTACTGTCAAATTAAGGTGACGTTTGTTTTTAAGAGGTGCTGAAGTCTGAATTCACTTCTGATTTTTAAGAGGTGGTGCTAAAGTCTGAAATCTGACTCAATCAAACTGTTTGTTTTTTGCGTCTGAAATCTGAAGTTTGAAGATAAGAGATCGAGAGTTGATATGGATCGACAATTGACAGAGTTGAGAGATGAGAGATCGAGACATAAGAGTTGATCCAGAGAAATCGAGCATAAAGAAATCAGAGTAGGTAGACGACGATTTAAAATAAGAGGTAATAAGAGGTTTCTCAACCACTTAAATTTTCAGACCTAATAAGAGCTTTTAAGCTCTTAATTGAAAAAAGAAAAAAAAACAAACACACTGAATCCTCTTATGTCTGACCGATTCAAACTTAAGAGGATATTAAGAGTTTTTTTATTAAAAACAAACAGCCCTTAAGTCTCATTCAAAACATATTGCTCATTTTGTTTAATGACGATGTTGTAATTGTGTGATCTTGTAATTGTTAATGATGTTGAATAAAATTCACTTAGGATTAGGAATGGCCTAAAAAATTGTTTAAAATACCGCACCTTCAATTCTCGTAACTTATTTTAGATATATTACCTTAGAAAGGATGATAAACTTTATTGTTCAATAGGATTGGATGGTCAATTTGAATCTTATTCCTCACACAGATAATTACAATTATAAAAAGGTTTGTTATTATACACATTCCAAATAATTTTTTTTTATAGATGATTGTAGAAGCTACTAATACTAGCATTTTACATGGATGCTTATTTGAATATAATGTAGGTACAAATATTGTAGGCTTATGACATCTTGAAAGAATTTGATATTTCAAAATTGAATAAATCTTAATAAATCTTTTAAATCCCGCCGCATTGCGCGGGTACACAACTAGTATATATATATATATATTATTTAGAAGGCCAAAGAAACAAAAAAAATGGTCAAAAATCGCAAAAACGATCATATAAACGTTCCCAACGGTCAAAAAACGACTCTTTTTTTTAAACTCACCAGGCCAGGCCCGGCTGGGCCATAACCGGGCTCGACCCCAATTGGACTGGTCTCACAAATCCGTCCAAAAGCATAACCGGTCTCGATCGGTAGTCCCTTAACCGGTCCTTTGCCGGTCCCAGGCCAGGCCGATTCTCCGGCATTCCTGAGCCAGACCGGACCGGCTTGACCATCGCTACCTAAAAATATATTTTGGTTTTTCAACAATTTAAACTAAAAAGTATTATGTGATTGTAAATAAACAATTTTTTAAATTAAATTATAAAAAATAAAACATTATA
>NC_037541.1:13640842-13647150 GCF_001531365.2 Cynara cardunculus var. scolymus | reverse complement strand
TCTCTTAATTACATCAAAATTAATAATATATTTTTTAAAATTAACATCTTAAAAATATATTTCTTTGTAATATAATTTGTCCTAAATTTTGTTGATATATATATATATAATAAGATTAATACAATAACATGTAATCAAGTTGACTTTGTTTTTTTTATATAATAATAAATTGACTTTGTTCTTTTTATGTTTTATGTGTTTTTGGACTATTTTGTCCTATTTACCTAAAATTAATTTGACTTTTTATTTTTTTATTTAATAATTAATTTAAAAAAGAGCTTTTTTATCGATATTATTGGATGATATATTTAACTTCACATATAATTTAACATAAATATATTAACGTTTTATTTAAAAATGTTATAATAAATTTAAATAATGTCTTCAAAGGTCTTAACAAGTTTTTTAAGATTTTTTTTAAATAAAATGTCATATTAGATATTTTATAGGACATTTTTAGTATATATTATTACTATAAGTGTCTCGGTCACATGCATGTTAGTTGATTGGTCTTATTTGATACATGTTTAACACTATTATATGAATGTGCTGCCAATATATATCGATGGTCCTTTTTCTGGCTTTGTGTCCACCTTAACATCAATACTAATCCTTACACGAAGCACATGCAAAAGGTACAGAACTATCATCACAGCCACAATCACATCGACAACTTCATGTGTCTTTTTTACCCATAAGCATCAGTTTTTGAATTGATTTTGACACCATAAAAAGGAAATAAGAAGAAGACGAAGAATGGAGAGTAAAAGCAGGTGCAAGGTTTGTGTAACTGGTGGTGCTGGTTACATTGGCTCAGCCTTGATTCACTCACTTCTACAAATTGGTTACACTGTCCATGCTACTCTTAGAAACTTGGGTACGTATAACCTACTGTTTCTTGGTATCTTTGTGTGTTTTTATGTGTGTTAATATGTATCATACTGAGAATATGAGAAACCTCATTATATTACTTTACAAAAACGCCCTTTTGAACTGAAGAGAGAAGTGAAGTTCCAACACTATGTATCTCTGCATATAACTTGTATGTGTTTTTGTTTAATTTGAAGGTGATGAATCCAAGGTGGGACTTTTGAGAGGTTTTCCATATGCAGAAGAAAGACTTCATTTGTTTGAAGCTGATATTTACAAACCACAAGAGTTTGAAGAAGCTATACAAGGTTGTGTCTATGTTTTCCATGTTGCAACCCCCATCTACCACACTTCTGGCTATAAGGTGTGGCATTCTTGAATTTACAACCAATAATCAAGATCCCCAAAAACCTAAAAGGAAATTCATTTTCTAATGATGTTGTTGGTTGATAGTACAATGACAAGATTGAGGCAACAATCAGTGCAATAAAGAAGATTGCAGATGTTTGCATACAGTCTAGGACCGTGAGACGACTCATCTATACCGCCTCCGTTGTTGCAGCTTCACCATTAAAAGATGATGGAAGTGGCTATAAGACCACCATGGATGAAAGTTGTTGGACACCCTTATATATCAGTGTCCCTTATAGCAACGATTTCGTAAAGGTTTTTAGTTAATCATTTCTTTGCACTTAGTTTTCTTAATTAACTAGTGTTATATTTTGAACTCTTCAATCTTGTGGGTTTTTTTGTTAGGAGTACACTGAAGCAAAAACAAGAGCTGAACAAGAGATCTTGAAAATTGGGGAAGATAAAGCAAATGAATTGGAGGTGGTGACATTATCTTGTGGACTGGTGGGAGGAGGAGGTCATCTTCCATATACAACAAGCAGTGTGATGTTATTGATATCACAAGTTATCAACAATGAGACTCAATACCAAATGCTAAGGTACCTTGAAGAACTGATGGGAAAAATCCCGATCGTGCACATTAAGGATGTTTGTCGAGCACATATCTTTTGCATAGAGATGCCGATGGTTAATGGGAGATTCTTATGCTCGAGTTCATACATAACAGGTGCAGAAATAGCCAAGTACTATCTGGAAAACTACCCACAGTTTCATCTGAACCAAGAGTAAGATTTTTACGATAGAGTTGATCAAAAGTCGAAAATAAAGGTTGTTTAGTTGAAACTTTGTAACTTATCATTAGTTTCTTGTTTCAGGTACTTGGAAGGACCAAAGAGGGATATCAAATGGGGCTCAAGAAAGCTTGAAGATGAAGGGTTTTCTTACAAACACGATGTCAAGACGATCTTGGATGATTGTATCGAATATGCAAAGAGATCAGGCAATATCTAACAAGAACTTGTCATTGTGTTTTGGTTTGTGGTGGTGTGTTCATTTAAGGTTTCTATAAACCCTAAATTGTACTTGTCGTTGTTATTATTTCACTAATGAGGTTAAACAAACCCCATCGGTATATATATGCTAATTGAATCATTTTTATCAGTTTCATACACACACACACGCGCGCGCAAACACACTCACACACACACACACACACATAGATATATATATATATATATATATATATATATTAGCGTATATCAACAGGGGAGCGATCAAATGAAAACCACTCAATTTGTGAAAACCGTAAAAACTTCATTCAACCAATCATAATTTTTCATTTTGTTCATTTTTTTGTAATTATGAGAGGTTGATTAATCATTTTTATTGTAGAGGGTGTTAATCATTGATATTATCATCTTCATTATTTTAATTTTAAAGAAATACATGAAACATTTTCATTAAAATTTCATTAAATAGTATATGAAACAATTTCATAACCATATATGAAACAACTTCATCAAAAAAAGTATTATATGAAACAATTTCACAAGATTAAACAATTTAATGAAAAAAATTCATAAGATTAAACAATGAAATCAACGGATGGGGTGGTTTGCACGGTTTTTATAAATTGGAGTGGTTTTCATTTGATCGCTCCTCTATATCAACATTAGAAACCCACTTTTCTATATTTTTAAGGTTTTGATTTGAAAAAAAGAGGTTCACAAAGTAATACCCTCTGTCAAGTTATGAATGATATCTAGTTTGTGACTGAAACGCAAAGACATTTCATCAAACACTTTATAAGCATGATTTAAACATTGTCAACTCTAGTCTACTTTCATACTATGAAATCCTAAATTCCTAATACTAAAATGTTGTTTTAACTGATTGTTTCTAACACTATTAAACCCTAAAAGTCCGTGCCAAACCTTAACCGAAGTTATTTGACAATGTATTATTCGAACATGGACCTTCACGTGGGATTGAGAAATTTTTTATCTATTTCAACAAAAAAAAAATCAACTTCATCAAGTGAAATTCGATCATCAACAGTTTTTACGTACTTGCACAGGTTAATTTAAGTCGGGTTAAGAAGATTATAACCTCATAATTTAATTGCAAATTGTTGTTGAAACGTATGTATGATCATAAAAGGTTGTAGAAAGGATCATCCATTTGATATCAAAAAACTATTCAACAACAGTGGGATAAGGTTTAATGGCGGGGACCTCATGGCCCCGTAGTCCACATTTTGTGAACCCTACTTGCCATACCTCATAAGCAAGCACCGGAAAAGACAACCTGTCCTCCCTGGAATCGAACCCGGGTGGGCACGCCTAAGGCAAGGCATTTACGGAAGGAGGTGGCCACTAGGCCAAGGCCTAATGGTTATCTTTAGTTTAGTATGTATGATCATTTAGTTAAAACTTTGTAACTTATCGTTAGTTTCTTGTTTCAGGTACACGGAAGGACCGAAAAGAGAAATCAAATGGGGATCGACAAAGCTTCGGGATAAAGGGTTTTCTTATAAACACGATACAAAGACGACCTTGGATGATTGTATCGAATGTGCAATGAGATCGGACAATATCTAGCAAGAAATAGTTAATATATTATCTACTGTTGCCATTGCGTTTTGGCTTGTATGTATCATGTAGAGCTTAACAATGAAAGCACAGATTACCTCGACGATTTTAAAAATATCCGTGACTAATCTCTTCTAGGATTCATTGATTCGACGAATACCGAACTCGGGCTTCAAATTTGAATTCACAACTCAAAATTTGGTATAAAATCAAAACTTCTGAAATCCAAGTGTGACCATCCAGATTTCACAAGAAGCATATAAATAAGAAATCCCGACACAAAACGGGCCTGAAAAAAGACTGTGGACTAATCATAAAAAGCCCATTTTGTTTATAATTATTATAAGAAAATGATAGTTTTTCTTGACCATCAATTGTAAATTAAGGTTCTTATCCAACACTAAGAAATTGTTTAAATACAGAGAGAGGAGAATGTTCAAACGAAAATAATAACCAAATAAGGGAAGACTAAAACATAAGGGTGCACAGACGATGTGACTCGCTAAATCTGGTTGCGGTTAAAGCCGTGTGAAAACAAGTGATTTTACATGTGAGTTTAGTGTAAAATCACATATGATTTGACCCATTTTATTATTCTCTTATTTGGTTACTGTTATCATATGAACTCGACTCTCTTTCTCTTATTGGTTATTGTGAGTTTAGGGTTGGGTTCCGGTGAGAAACGTAAGTAGGGATCTCCATCTTTGGATGCACATTAAGATGAGATCAATCCTCATATTAAGAGCGATTCATAGGTGAGTTTGAGATTTAAGGTAATCAATGGTCCAGATCCCTTCTTACGCTTCTCACTTTAACTCTCCTCACACGATCCTACACCTATACATACATATACATATATATATATATATACATATATATATATACATATATATATATGGTTTTCATGGGAGAACTCAGTATTTTATGTTTGGTGATTTTGAATTTGGATGGTTACTGATGAACGAAACAATTTTCCCTTCCCATCCAAATTCATGATTTCTTCAATTTCGTATTTGAGCCTAAAACTTGTTATTTTTTAAAAGAACAAATTGCATCAAAAAATAACGTATTTTAACTTGATTCTCATTTTGAATAACGTACTTTTAGAACTTTTATTTTGCTACCTAAAATGTAAAGTTTTAAACATTTTAAAAAACTCATTCTTTTGTTATTTAATTTTCATTGACCTATTTAATACCTTCTTTATAAGTCAAAGTTTCCAGAATATTCTGGAATAAATAGTTGGTCAATAATTGTTATCAAACTTATAGTTGTAACCTTCAATAATTATATTATATAAAAATAATATTGTTTTTCTAATTTTTTTAATATATTTTTTAAATTTTTGGTTTTTTTAGTGCTAAAAGAAAATTCGAATTAGCATAATACTTATAAAAATATTTAACTATATATGATTGTTTCGTAGTAGTGGTGGCTAAGTCGGCCTGGCCTGGCTCGGGACCGTCGGAGGACCTGTTATGGGACCGAAAATCGGGACCGGTTGGGGGTTTTGGCAATTTCATGAAACCGGGACCGGTTATGGACCGGCCCGGCCCAAAAACTCAAATAATTTTATAGATAAATGTATTTTTAAATAATTTTGTAATGTATTTTTTTTAAGACAACGTAATTTTAATTATATTAAAACGTATTTTTAAAATGTATTTGAGTGACCCAATTACAAATTATATAATGTATTAAAAATATATATTATTAAAAAATATTTTTTTAATGCGGGGATCGATTGGGACCGGGACCGGCGGCCCATAACTGGTTATGAATAATCTTAACCGGTCTTACCATTCTCGACCGGGACCGGTTACGAGAAAGCTTGGGACCGATTAGGACCGGCCTGGTCCAGGACCGGTTTTTGACCATCACTATTTGGTAGTGTCTTAATAATATAAAAAATGATTTATTCAGTAAGCTTTTAGAAAGAACTTTACGTAGAAACCTAATTTTTTTTCAAACTTGTTCCTCCCAATCAAAAAACACTTTTTCTCCATCTATAGAAACAACTTTATAAAACAATTTTTTTTTTTCTCTATCAATACAAACAGATTAATCCATACAGACAATTCATTCAGAAGTTAAAAGAAACCAAACAACCTCTAAGTTACCTAAAAGTAGTGATGGTCAAAATCCGGTCCCGAGCCAGAACAGTGATGCTAATAACCAGTCCTGGTCATCAACTCAAGCCCGTTTAACTTGATCCATAACCGGTTACGTGTAACCAGTCCTGGTCCCAGCCGGTCCCTACGCAAAATAAAATATATTTTTTTTAGTTTTTTAATGATAGATTTTTTGAATACATTATAGAATTTGTAATTGGGCCGGTCCCACAAATCCGTTCAAAAGCATAACAATCCCGATTGGCAGTCCCTCAACCGGTCATTTGCCGGTCCCAGTTCCGATTCTCCGACGGTCCCGGACCCGGATCGGGCCGGTTTGGCCATCACTACCTAAAAGTATATTTTGGTTTTTCAACAATTTAAA
>NC_037541.1:13638481-13639774 GCF_001531365.2 Cynara cardunculus var. scolymus | reverse complement strand
AACATCTTAAAAATATATTTCTTTGTAATATAATTTGTCCTAAATTTTATTGAAGTATATATATATATATACACTACATTAATAAGCATTTAGACCAAAAGTCTTAATTACAAGTCTTATAGCATAAAGTACTATCAATTTATGCAAGAGATTCAAAAATCTCTTAAGTACAAACTATTATGCATAATGTACAAATGCTTAAAACATACAATTTGTTTGGTCAAAGTTTCAGATTTAAGTAAGCCATATTTACATGAAAAAGATATGTTTGGTCTTTCCAAAGTTGTTTGACACTTTGTTTCTTATTTTGAACCCAAATTCAAATTCAAAGTTTTTCTTTCTTGAAATAAACTGGAATTTGAAACAATAATATCTGAAAGGGTTTCAAATCCTACATGTACCCCACCCCGTCAACTTTATATGGGTTTAGAAACTCAACATGTGTGCAATTATTTTTCCAATCGATTTTGCTAATACACCATATTAACCTTTAACTTTATATGTTAGTTGACTTGTGAAATAACCACACAAACTCATGATTCAAGGCTAAACTAATGTTTCAGAATTGTGATTCATCCGCGTTGAATCGCGCGGGTACACCACTAGTGTGTGTGTGTGTGTGTATATATATATATAGGAGCGATCAAATGAAAATCACTCTCATTTGTAAAAACCGTACAAACCACCCTCATACGTCGATTTCATTGTTTAATCTTATGAAATTTTTTCATGAAATTGTTTCATATAATACATTTTTTGATGAATTTGTTTCATATATGGTTATAAAATTGTTTCATATAATATTTAATGAAATTTTAATGAAACTGTTTCATGTATTTCTCTAAAATTAAAATAATGAAGATGATAATATCCATGATTAACATCCTCCACAATAAAAATGGTTAATCAACCTCTCATAATTACCAAAAAATGAACAAAATGAAAAATTATGATTGATTGAATGAGGTTTTCACGGTTTTTACAAATTGAATGGTTTTTATTTGAACGCTCTCCTATATATATATATATATATAAATATAATTAGATTAATGCAATAATAGTTAATCAAATAAAAAAATAAGAAAAATGGATTCACATGTGATTTTATGCAAAAATTGTATGTGATTCACGCGACTTTAAACACAACCTGAGGTTGTGGGCCACGTCGCCCGCACACCTTTGTATTGATCGTTAGTGTAAAATCATATGTGATTTTTACACATGATTTAGCCGTTTTTATATTCACTTATTTGGTTATCGTCTTTGCTTGAACTCCCCCCCCCCCCCCCCCCC
>NC_037541.1:13608369-13638447 GCF_001531365.2 Cynara cardunculus var. scolymus | reverse complement strand
CCCTCTTAACCTCCCCCCTCTCTCTATCTATCTATCCATCTATCTATCTATCTATCTATATATATAATGTTGAGTTCACATGAGACAAGACTGTTTTCGTAAGATATGATTTTTACACTTGAAACTTCACAACAAAATATTATATATAAAAAAAAATCGAACATTCACAACAAAAATAATGTAAATTATCTTAATAGTGTTTATTGCTACAAAGTAGACTTAGACTTTTGTCTGATCCCATTTTATATAATAATAAATTTACTTTCGTTTTTTTCCTGTTTTTAAAGAGAAAAAGTTAAAAGAAGACGACCATGATGAAAATAAATTGTTTTTGGACTATTTACCTATGATTCAATGCATGCACATGATTATCAATTTGGCTTTTTATTTTTCCTTTTTTTAATTAATAATTAATTTAAAAAAGCTTTTTTTATTGATATTATTGGATAATATATTTAATTCGCATATAATTTAACATAAAAATATAAACGTTTTATTTAAAAATATTATAATAAATTTAAATTGATAATTTTTTAAATAAAGTGTCATATTAAATATTTTATATGACATTTTTAAGAAGTGTTGTATAAAACATTTTATAATAAGTGTCCTGTAAACATGTTTTTATAGGACACTTGTGTTTACAATACATTTTTTCAAATGTATATTAACGTATAAATTTTATTAATATGGCAATATAGTTTGAAATTGTCCTAAAAAACTATTTGATACGTCCAAAAACGTTTTATAAACCAATTGCAACGCTCTTATTTAGGAGATATGTATGTTTGGTTATAAATTTAAGTCTTGTAAAGTATGCTATCATGACACTTAGGGGCCGTTTACCAAACGCTTATCTGGGTAAGCGCTTACCAATTACATTACCTTACCGAATCAATATGGCAAGGACCAAGAATCTTACCGGTAAGAGCGAAGGCAAGGAGTGAAAGTCTTAGCACTTATCAGGTTAGTTGTTGCATACGATACCGTTTTGGTGGACTAAAATCCTACCTGGTAAATAATCGATAGTTTTGAATTTTTCCGGTATGTACTTACCCGGGTAAGTGTTGGTAAACACCCCCTCAGAGACTTGTGGTGTCCTATAAATCCGATTTTGTTATGGTTTACAAAATAGTTAATACGACGTTTTATTTTAAAATTGTCCTAAAAATCTTGTTAAAACATACACTTTTCTTTTAAGTATATAGTGTTTATATACGACAAATAGAACAAATAAACTCACATTTGGTGAACGTAAAGGCAAAAGGCTCACATACCGCTAGACCAAAGACCATTTGATAACATACACTTTATTGTTTGGTTCTATAAACTCAATTCCTGTAAGGTAGTCTATTGAGACACGTAGATATTTTTGACATTCTGTAAATCCAATTTTATTGTATTACGTACACCAGATTAAATTCACGTTATTCACATAAACCGTTCTACTTTTTAAAGTAAGGATCAAGTATGCATGCATTTCATCATCCCGACCTTCATTCTGATTAAAACATCGTTGTTCGGTTTAATTTATTTTACCAAATTTAATTCACAATAAATAAATTATTACAAAAGAGAAAAAAAAAATACTAAAATAATTATTTTTAAATGCTTGATAATTTAATTGCTAATCTTGTTTTTCAACTTGGAAGCCAATTGATCTAAGTTTCTTGTTGAACACCCGTCTTTACTCAGAACCTTAGCGGCTGCATCTTTCATATCTCGAACTCGACTCCGAATTTCTTTCCCTTCTTCTCCTTCCAACAAACCCTTCACGACCCTCGCGATCTCCACCCGACCCACGATCCCATTCTCCCCAGTTTTCGGCCTCAGCGCCAGTTTCATGCCCTCGGTTAAAGAAACCGCATTCATCTTTTGCTCGGCATAAAGCGGCCAAGCAATCACTGGCACGCCATGGACTACCGTCTCGAGAATCGAGTTCCATCCACAGTGGGTCAGGAACCCTCCTGTTGAACTGTGGCCGAGGATCTGGGCTTGTGGGGCCCACGATGGAACCACAAGCCCGCTCCCTTTGGTTCTTTCCAAAAACCCTTTTGGTAAAAATCCTAAAGGGTCTTTGTGGCCATGAGAGTCAAAGTAAGTGGCATTTGGTTGATCATTTGGACTTCTAACCACCCATAAGAACCTTTGTTCACTCAATTCCAAACCCATGGCTAACTCATTGAGTTGGTTACTTGAAAGGGTTCCACCACTCCCAAAAGATATATACAAAACCGAACCACATGGCTGACCATCTAACCACCTCAAACACTCGGACCCATTAACCTCGCTACTCGAACCGGTCTGTATCACCGGCCCGACCGGATAAACCGGCGGCTTACCGGGCTCTTCCGTCAGCAACGCTTCCAGGGCTCCACCCTCCAACTCCTTGAAGCTATTCACAGCTATCCCTTCAGCCATCCTATATCTCTTGGCATTATGAAGCGCCCATTTGTACGCGTCGTTCTTCCGATCTTGCATCGGGTCGAACAGGTCTTGACCGCGAATCGGTATGCAGCCGGGGATCTGAACCGGTTCAGCCAACTCCCTATACTCACCCGAAACCATCTGATCAAGCTTGGGAAGATGAAGAAACAAAGACAAAGCCATGGCAGTCGAGGGGTAGAAGATGTAAGGCGAAACTCCAAACTCGATCGCGACATCGAACGCATCCGTGCCGAAAAGATCGACGAACAACGCCACCATTTTCTTTTCTGCAACCAAGGGCTTGAAAGCTTCACGAAGGGAAGGGAGAGAGCGAGTGACCATGAGACTGATCCTGGTTTCCATTCGAGCATCATGGGGGAGATCATCGAAGCTTACAGGAGGAAGAACCAGATGGTTTAAGCCATTGGGGAGTGATTCAAGAAAGTCGTTCTGAGAGATGGATAAAGGGCCATCATTTGGGATGATGAAAGTTGCAGAGATGTTGTGGTTGATGAGCAGTCTCTTTGCAAACTCAACCAGTGGGATCAAGTGACCCATCCCTGGACTTGGTACAATGGCTATATGAGGTGTTCTTTCCATTACAGACCTAGAGAGAGAGAGAGAGAGAGAGAGAGAGAGAGAGAGAGTTGAGAGGTCAATGAAGATGGATGGTGAGATATATATAGCCATTTTGATATGAGTGTGTCTTGATGGTGGTGTGTTTGTAAGAAGAAGAAAGGTGAGCATAGGAGACCAACCACATACCATATGAGACTCTTTAGACTTTTCAAAATTATTACTATAAATAACAATAATCTTTTTGTTAACTACAATAGTTTGAGTTTGGCTCCAAAGATCAAAAGTATCTAGAGGTCCCATGTTCAAATCCAATAAAGAATAAAAATCCTCTTGTGGCCACGGAGGTTCAAATGCGGTAACTCCGGACTATCTGCAAAGCAGGTGGTCGTCTTGGGATTAGTCGTCTCGCGTAGCGGGTTGGATATCTAGGTTAATAAAAAAAATCTTTTTGTTATTTTGTGTTGTTATCGAATGGTAACTGGTAAATCTTGTAACTACTGATAATTAATACAGGAACTGAGTTTAGACCCGGGGTGTGTAATTTTGTTAAATTGAGCATATGTAAGAGACAAGAAACTCTGTCCCACTTCCAAATAAAATATACTAGATTTGTTTGATTTATGGGTTATTTAATTGGTTGGTTTTTCATTAAGTCATTTATGAATAAAGTTGTTTGTTGTCTGTGTGGATAATTAATCTATGTATGTAAATTGAGAAAAAAAATTGTTTGGGAGGGTTTTCTTTCATAAATGGCAAGAGCATGCATGTCTTAATTTGGAGCAGTAGGTTTTGAAAAAACTTGACATTTTGCATAAATCTCTCCTAAAAACCTATTGAACAAGTTATTTTCTATATTATTAAGCTACTACAAAATAGTCATGTATAGTTCACTGAAAAAGTAGTGAGTCATATTAAGCTCATGAAACTTCTAACAAACAGCCCTTTACATTCTGATAAATATAATCCTAAATGAAGTAGGGTCGTTTTTTGGGTAACCAGTTACCGACTAATCTCCGTAACCTCGAGTGATCACAGATAAACCTCCATAACCATAAATCCAAACTCAGACAATATAAGACTTACGTTATACCTTTAAAGGGCCGTTTACTAGACGCTTAGTTGGTAAGTACTTACCGGATAAAATTCATCATCTGATGAACACGACAAGGGTCAAGAATCTTACCAGGTAAGAGCAATGATAATGATGAAGAGTCTTATCTTTATCTAGTAAGTGAAGATGATGAATCTTACCCAGATAAATATTGTTGCATTCGATAAGTTTTGATGTATTAAAATCTTATGCATCAAAATAAATTATAGTATTGACTTCTATAAATAAACACTTACCGGATAAGTATTTAAGTAAAGAGTCCCCTAATTACATGATGTATGATTGTACCTATTTGTTTTACATATGATATATATATATATATATATATATATATATATATATATATATATGGGCCTATTCAAGGGAAGAACTGAGTTGTTTGTGGTAACTGTGAGAACCAATATTAACCTCAAATCAATAGATAAATTAGGAAATTTATAAATTTGGTAATTTTAAATTAAAATCTTAATGCAAGGATATTTTTGGTATTTTAAAACTCTCATCTCTCCTCTCTTCTCTCTCCGGCCACCGTTCTCCGGCCTCCGGCCACCGTCCTCTGGTGATACCACTGTGATACCTAAAAATATTGACTCTATTAAATAAAAGATCGATACATTGTGATACCTAATCATATATAAGATGCATAGTGATACCACTGTGTTACATCTTCGATCGACCACACAAACGACATCAATGTGATACCCAAGCACATATGTGATGCATTGTGATACCATTGTAGTATCACCGGAGGACGGTGGCCGGAGAGAGAAGAGAGGAGGGAGGAAAGTTTTAAAATAACAAAAATATCCTTGCATTAATATTTTAATTCAAAATTGTCAAAATTATAAATTTCCTAATTTATCTATTGATTTGTGGTTAATATTGGTTCTCACAGTTACCACAAACTAATTAGTTCTCATTTGATTAGGTCCATATATATATATATATATATTATAATGTGGGACCCAAAAAAAAAGAATTATATTTTAATTAAAAATACATAGAAAATATCGAGGATTAGACAAAACGTATATAGAGACAGATAGAGAAAGCCATGGCCATCTTAGATTCCAATGTGAGAAATTTCAATTTCAATTTAAATTTAAATTAATTCAAAAAAATTTGGTGACGTCAAGTCAGATGTAATCATGACGTCGTCAAAAAGTTAGCATATAAATGCACCATGTGAACGGTACTTGACACGTTCGTTGCATCTAGAAATCATAAATGTTATTTTTATATTTTATTATTATATTTATTAAATTGATTTAAATGTATTATTAAAATTAAATATTAAAATTCTATGGTTGGAATTTTCATGTACTTGATGATTTAAATATGTTAAGGTTTAAATTAGGTGTGTCATGTCATTGAAATGGGCTAAGGTTTGTAACCGTTTTTAAAATAAATGTTTACTATGTTGTAGGATAAGTGTGTCATCGTCTAAAAGATATTAAGATAAAAATATAGCAGAGTTATAATAGAAGTGAAATATCTCGTAGTTATTTACTTATAACTCATTCTTATAAAAAAAACTTATGATTAATGAGAATTACATATTTCTTTTTTTTATTCTATTACTGTTCTTTTTCAGTTATTCTATAACATATAATAAAAAATATATAATTTTAAAAATGTAGTTATTGCATTTTTTTTAATTAAAAAAATGATAAAATTACATTTAATTCTTAAGAGAGAAATTTATTCTGTCTTATAATTAGAGGTAAAGTAGGAAACCAGATATTTTAATTTTAAAAATGGACATTTATTTTAAGACAAACTAGAAATATTAATGTAGACACTGATTTTGAGATAAAAGTATTATATGGTTTATTTTAATGCCTCTAATAATATAATGATATTTCATTGTAAATCTAAAATGTATCGACTTTTTGGCATTAATATTTAAGAAGTTCTTATTGATAAGGGTGGTGTCTGATTGGTTTGAGCTTGACTCCAAAGGTCAAAAGTAACAGTAGGTCTCATGTTCAAATCCAAGAAGAAATAAAAATTCCCCTTGTGACCACGGAGGTTCAAATGCGGTGACTCCGGACTATCTGCAAAGCAGGTGGTCGCTCTGAGATTAGTCGGCTTGCATAGCGGGTTGGATATCCAAGTTAATAAAAAAATAGTGATGGATCAGGATTTTTATCGAGTCGGTGCACCTTTAAATGGATCAAATGTCCTCAAAATTTGTTTGATACGTTTTTTAACGGAATTCTATTTTTATGAGGAGTTTTTTTTTCGGTTTTTTGGTTGATATCGAGAAAAAATTTAAGCTTTTTTTTGTTCATTTCAAGGAATTTTTTAACTTTTTTTGTTGAATGACTTGGTGCAAAATGATTAAGTGGTCATAATGATTAAGAGACTCTCATAATATAGTGCAAAATGAATTATAATTGTTTGATATTTGTTTATAATGAAATTAGGGTGTTGAATGGTTAAGGATGTTCATGATACAAAATCATTCAGATGGTTTTAAATCCATTAAAAGACAGACTTTTTTTTGGCCAAACAAAAATTCATCTCTTAACGATTCAGAAACTACCTCTTAATAAAACTATTAAAAAGTAAACAATCCTTTCCTTTATGCTCACGAAATTGCTAATTACTACAAACCATGATGGGTTTTTGGAAATTTGACAAACAAAAATGGTGTTTCATAATTCAAAAGGTCAATTATTATTCTCTCTCTCTCTTTATATATATATATATATATATATATATATATATCCCAACAATATATATATATATATATATAATATTGGGATTATGTATACACCTTTTTTGTTTGAAGTGTTTCACCTAAATTAACATCCTCAAACACGTTAATATTTTAATATGAGGTAGTGTTTGGCGGTTGCTGAATAATTTGGTATATAATAATTAAGTGATTAGAGTAATAAATAGACTCTTATGATATAGTGCAAAATGAAATATAATTGTTTGGTAATTGTTCAGAATGAAAGTAGGGTACTGAACGGTTAAGGGAGACCCAAGATACAATATCTTAAATTCTAGTCTTAGATGGAAAAAACCATGTAAACTAATACATGATGCATTGGTTCTCACATAATTAGCCCCATATAATATAATAGGGAGGTTCAAAGAAGAATTTACACTAATCTTGTTTTTCATCTATTTTTTTCGTAGTTCTTTCGTCTTCCATTTTTAGTGGTTTTTTTCTAAAAGGAAACATATATACACACAATATATATATACACAATATATATATATATATCTATATATATAGGGGCTGGTTCAAATACTAACCAAAACTATTGTGCAAACTATGTTAACCCGATCTTGATCGTTCATTTTTTCATCAAACGATCCTTATTAAATGAGACTATAAAAATAATCATTTAATTAATATATTAATTGAGATGCTTATGAACAACGGTTCAGAGGGTACTTTTGTAAAAACATCGCATGAACACGGTGAACATTTATATGAACACGGTGAATGTTCATGGACATTACATGGATATGAACACYATGAACACCGTGAACATCGGAATTACCTCATGATCAATTAGATGGATCTTAGAAGATTTGTAACTCCCAAATAATTAATAGGGAGTTACATAAAGGTCAAATTACAAAATGACCMTTGTATTCAATTTATAAGTTACATTTGAACATAAAGTAAAGAAAGAATGTGATTGGTTGATGTTGGTTAGTAGAGTTAACACAAAAAAATGGGTTAGTATTTGAATCACCCTCTATATATATATACATATGGACAAGTTCTTTTGTTAACCCAATAATTGATGTTAACTTTGTGAACCAATTTTGACTCTTGATTATTATAATTTATGAATGATATCAATTGTGGCATATTTGTAATTAATTAAAAATGAAGGATATCAAAATGGTTACAAATCGGTAATTGCTCATTCCTTTTATAGTTCGTAGAATCATCCATGTTGCATTATGAACGCTTATGAATACATATGAACATATATGTAACTTATTAACTAATCTTAGTTTGTGGCTTTCACATATGAACATACGGGAACACTTATGAACACTTATTTGCACCTATTAAAACTTATGAACACTAAAGTAATTGGCTTTCACATGTGAACACAATAATATATGATCAAAGTGTTTCGCTTGTGAACACATATCGACCAAATGTTAGACGTATATAGATACTGTTTTATAAACACATTGGAACACATGTGAACGATATATACACCATATGAACATTGGCGACTACATATATGTTGAAGATAGAATATCTAAGTTTTTTATCATATTAAAATAACAAGTCATTTATAATGTAGAAAAAAATATTAAACATATTATTTTAGCTATAATCATGAGATTGATTTTTTGTAATTGTCCATTAATGAATATGAAGTTAATAAAAAAAAACATTACCAATGTGTCCTCATTATTGATTGTATGGTGATAGAAGAACATAATCTAATAAAGACTTGTGATTGGTCTAAATGGTGATAGAAGAACATAATCTAACAAAGACTTGTGATTGGTCTAAATGATTTGTATAGTTAATACCTTTTTCATGGTTGATAAATGATCTTAGCTCTCTCTCTCTCTCTCTCTCTCTGTCTCTCTCTCTCTCTCTCTCTCTCTATATATATATATATATTGTGATTGGTCTAAATGGTTTGTATAGTTAATACATTTTTCATGGTTAACAAATGTTATAAACCCATGAAAACCAATCTCAAAGTAAGAGAATATAACAAATATGAACCCTTGTGGTGAAATAATCCACTAAAGATTCAATGTATTTATGTGTTTTATCACATATAAAACAAAACTAGGATTTGTCCGAATCTGATAGGTAGAGACAGAACCCAAACTGGCACTTCATCTTCGACCACAAAAAAATTTGGTTTTGGTCTAATCCGATCTGAAGAAGTCCGATCACATTTGTTTGGTCTGATCCATTTTAAAGTGGGGAAAACAACAAAATCAATACTAGTTTAAAACCAAAAGGGGTTTTTATCTGATACGATTCAAAAATCCAGCTTGAAAGACGACTGATGTTCCAGTCTGTCTTAGATAAAAGATGTTGATAACCAATTTTAACTTTTTATCTGATTTGATTCAATCCAGCCTGTGAGGACTTATTCAAATATCCATCTTTACTATTAAGTGTCTACTTTTTGAGATTTGAAAAGGGTGAAATAATTGGAGTTTTCCACTTAACATTAACACAAACAAAAGTCATGAGTGCCAAACTCCACATACCACTTGGTAACTTATTTGATTGCTTTTGCCACTACCCACTTTTATATATATATATATGATTGATCAACTACTTTTGGATATCATTACTTTTTATACATATCACAAAGTCTAATGGATAAACTTTCTTTATGTAAAAAAAGCATTTTCAATTATGGTATCCAAAAGTCCAAAATGTGTTACATAGGGGTGTTTGTGGTCCGGTTTAGGCAATTTAATCTCTCAGACTACAAACCAAACCGTAATGACGGTTAGTAAAATTTTTAAACCAAGCGGTTTGTCATCAAGTGTCCAGATCGGTTAAACCAGACCACGAAAAGACGGTATGGTCTGACCGGTTTAGACGGTTTGGGTCTTTAATGGACTTTAAATATTAAACTTAAAAAACATATATAATTTAGAATTTTAGATTAAATATCCATTTTAACAAAACAAAATATCTAAACAAATAAATGTAATAATTAAGCAGCTCTTGAGTACAAAGTCGAAGCAATCCAAAGTACAAACAAATAAATATGTAACATATTAGAAAACAAACAAATTAACAAAGTTACAACTCTACTGTGAGT
Organism: Cynara cardunculus var. scolymus; assembly: GCF_001531365.2. Classification (NCBI taxonomy): domain Eukaryota; kingdom Viridiplantae; phylum Streptophyta; class Magnoliopsida; order Asterales; family Asteraceae; genus Cynara; species Cynara cardunculus. The sequence continues at coordinate 13,628,535 of NC_037541.1, read as the reverse complement.
ATTGAGTAACAAAATCCACGACTTCACAATCTTCAATGGTTCAATTCTTGAGTCTTGAGTTCTTGACCAAACAAAATAGAAGCCAAATCTAAGTTGGATGAATCACTTGGTTGATGTTTTGATGATGTGCGCCGAAATCAAACCATGGATTAGAAAGATCAATAGATTGATGGAGTTCTTCAGGGATTCCAAATTTGGAGAACGTCAATCTCAAATGTGTCGATATGTTCAATGGTTTAATGGTTTTAGTCGTCGATTTTGATTATCTTAGATGCTAAGCTTCGGGATATATTTGGGTCATAGACAATAAGTTAAAAAAGTTGGGCTTGCTAATATTAAAATAAATATATATATATATATATGTATATATATATATGTATTTGGCAGTCGGTTTGGTTCAAACCGCCCAAAAAAAGGTTTCAAACCGCAGACCGGACCAGATCGTCCGGTTTTGCTATTTTCCAAACCAGACCGGACTGCCAGACCGCTCAAACCGCCAAAAACGGTTCGGTTTGACTTGGTTCGGCCGGTTTGAACGGTCCAACGGTTTTTTTGAACACCCCTACGACTTAGTTGTCTGTTTGGTAAGAAAAATAGTGCAATATCTTACGACAGATTTCGGGAAATTTTAGTATTAGGATGAACCATTTTTCTATTAGGTAGATAAGTTCATTACAAGAAGGTTGGACTCTGACGACGCGCCTTTCGTGAATACATGTTTCAGCCACTACTAGAAAACTAGGTATTTCCAACGAAAAAATCCGTCGACCACCTCAGCTTTTAAAATCTTAATCTAGATGATGTACGGGCATGCAGAGGAGAAAGAACGTCTTGTTTCATAAGTAATGTACATGGTCGACATCCTTACAAGTGCATCACATGTCATGTTTTTAAACCATCCATCTATTATCAAGAAAAACCGAATAAATACGTGATACGTTTATAAATTTAATGATGCATATTTTATTTATAAAAAAAAGATGGGTTTACAGAACACTTCTTAATATATCTGCACCAATAGATGATTAACAGAAATTCCATACAACCAACTCGGTTTTTTAAATCTTTTAGATAAGGTATGGGTGGAGGAGGAAGATCGTCATGTTTCATAAGTACTGTACATGGTGGATGTGTTACCATACAAGTGCATCACATGTCATGTCTTCAAACCATCCATCTGTTATCAAGAAAAACTGAATCCATACTTGTTATGTTTATAAAATAACTACTGATATAAAGTTTCTTTATACTTTTAACGATAAAATGGAAGCTCGTGGAACAATCTCAATGAGTCATGACTTTTAGTTCTCTGTATTTTGAGTAATTCTAGAAAAACACGTGAATCTCAATGAGCCAGACATAATTTATGGGTGACATCAATTCAACGGAAACTTGTCCTGTGGTCAATATCACTCGGTTTTTGTTCGGTTTTAAATGTTTGGTTTTGTATTACTTGATGTTACGTTTGGGATGGTGATGTAATTGACTTCTGGTATTATTGTTATCTTATCTTATTGTCGGTTTTTATTTCGAAAACATGAAGTGCTTTTTGTCATCATACAAACTTAGACTCCATAAAATATTGTATTTGGTTTGTTTCTAGATGATTTTTGGTGACTTTGCAAATCACCCACTTCTTGTCAACACATTTCTAGAAGATAAAAGTGAAAGAAACTTAGGAACCAAAAGATCAAAACAGAAATATAATGTGGCAGGAGCATAGAAATCAAATAAAAGTGAAAGAAACTTGGGAACCAAAAGATAAAAAAAAAAAAAAAAAAAAAAAAAAAAAAAAAAAAAACAAAGATACACAATGTGATACCCATTGTGATATATTGTGATACCGATTTCACCGGAGGCCGGAGATTGGAGGTCGGAGAGATGAGAGAGAAGAGAGGAGTTTTTAAAAAATACCTAATATGCTTTCTAATTATAATTTTAACTCAAACTACCATAATTATTAATTTTCTAATTTATCCGTTGATTTGTGGTTGAAATTAGACCTCACAGTTACCACAAACTAATTAGTTATCATTTGATTAGGCATATATATATATATATATATATATATATATATATATTACAACTTTTTGTAACATTTTCATTTGAATATGGTTTAGTAGTTGGTAATCATCAACTACTCAAATAACAATGGAGTTGTATGGAGTTGTTGAGCTACATACATACATATATACGGTTGGGTTTACGTGAGACCAATGGTTTTTTGTGAGACCCGTAAGACCAATTTATGTTCATTAATCAACTTTATAAGCTAATAATCTAATAGTCTAAAGATGTACGGTGACAATTTTATGATTATTGAGAAGTTTCAAGAAAAACTCTTGGTCTCACATGATCTCAAGTCTCTCTCAATTTATATATATATATATATATATGTACATATAAAATTATATACATGACAAACAAATATGTCGTCTTATGTTACGTCTTGTAAAACGTTGCAATCTCGCCTTAATATGTAAGTCGTAAGGCATGACCTCATCATCTAACCATACTTCACGTCATTTAAAACCTTGATAAAGAAAATCTTTTGTTTTTCTATTTTAAAAATAACACAGATAATCTTGAAGCAGAATAAAAAATAAAATCATTATTTTCTCTGTTTTAAAAAATCAGATGTTTTCATCTGTACGTTTTTGGCCCGTCGTTTTCTTTTAAATCTTCAGTTGCCATGTTTCTTTCACTTTATCCTCTAGAAATATATAGAAGAAAAGTCTAATCTTGTAGAACAAACCAGATATAATATCGAGTGAAGTCGCTTATTGTTATGATTTTTAAAATACATGACGTTTTTTAAAATAAAAAGAGGTGAATGACCATCCCCAGTATAAAAATCAAAATAAATATTAAAAGGAAAAAAAAACCCGAAAACGAGAAACTGAAGAAAAACCGAATGATTCTTAGCAGAGGAAATTAAAACGTCAACAGATTAAGTTGGTCAACTAACAGTTAGTTTATCAGCTAATAGTTAATTTATTTGCTAGTTTCAAACGCTGACATCATCTGATTTATAAGAAAAAAAATTCAAACGGTGACACCTTTTGATTATAAGAAACAAATATAGGGATACAATTTCAAAAGATTGAACCGTTTGACTAAAAAAATGACAATAACAGGAGTCAAACTCGGGTCTATGGTAGAAAAAGTACCTTGCAAACCAATTTTACGAAGAAAAAAAAACTTGTTCTCTTTGTAGTTTCAAAATACATACGGTGACACACAACAAATTAATATGATTGTATCTTCCCGAACCTAAATTTTTGTACCATTTGACGGAGGAATAATACGGTGGCACCATGTTGGGTCCATCCATGAGTGTAGAGCATTTTCGTTCTTTTGTCCATGTTTCATGTTTTCTAACCATCATTAAACTTACCATCAAACTCGTTATAATTTATTCGAATATCGTTTTCGTTTGATCGAAATGAACATAAAATATATCGTTAGAACCCTTCTGTATACAACGCCAACTACTCTAACAAACAATGAAACAACAGAAAGGTTCGGCGTTTAATCTATATTAGTAGCAAATCGACCACCACATATCTCTTGTTGCAACATAATCGACAAATCCAAAACGAGCCGCTTTTCTCGGACGTCGGTCGAAGTGGGTTGAACTTCAATCGTCAAGTCGTCGTTTTCGGGGGTTTCATGCCAAATCCGTACTTTTTGCTCTCCACTCTACAAACACATCAGAATAAACGTCTATTTTCAAAAGTGTCTACTTTCTTATTCTAGTAGAAATTCATTACTTCTTGAGTAAATTAGTTTTCCACCCTTATGGTTTGTTAAAAATTACGATTTTTGTCCCTATGGTTTAGAAATTATAGTTTTTGCCCCTATGGTTTGTAATTCATTGTTATTCCATCTTTATGATTTACAATTTACTTTTGTTTTGGTCCTTGTAGTTTACAATTTTACTGTTTTGGTCCATTGTACCTTAAGGTTGGAATTAGTCCAAGGACGAAAATTGCAATTTCTAAACCATAGAGACAAAAATCCAAATTATTAACAAACCATAGGGTCGAAAATCATAATTTACTCGTACTTTTTCTATTATCAAGGGTAAAATTGTCATTTAGTTAATAAAAAGTTGTAATAATTACACATTTCTAAAATTGTGTACCTTTTTAATCTGACATTCGTTTTGGTATGGATAAAAAGTGTGTTTTCAAGAATTGGGCTTTATGGTTCGTTTGAAAAAAGAGTTGGATCAAGTAGTAATCGGTTTCGAAAGCGATTAAGAACAACGATCGATGGGTCAAACTACGTTGCCAGCTATACCGTTAGCAACGACAAAGAAATCGAGCATCGATAACACGACCAGCGGTGAACAAAAAGGGCAAAATGGGAAGTCCAAGCATAAGAACAGGATCGGGAACTTACGTAGGGGCGAGTTTTCCGAGGCAGTGAAGCTTGTTCCCTGAGCACTCATCAAGGACTCTCCCCGAGATCTCGATGATGTATGATTTATCCCGATCCATCGGGAGCCCTCGGCTTGCAAGCAGATTCAAGTCTTTCTCGTGCAGTTCTCGTCCGTTGACAAAAACGCCCGTGTGGCCGTCAGCGCAGTTTTTCGGCATCGGATAGTTTAATTCATCGATGAATGGCTGCCAAAACGAACATAATGAGCCAATTTTCAAACAAATCAATGATCAAGAAATCGAGCGAATGACTTTGATGATGTAAAAAGTCAAACGCTCGAGAAATTACCGGAATTATGCCACGACAAGGGCCGCCCATCATGCCCCAGAATCCCGCTCTCGAATCATACCTGATGTTAACAAAAACAAACGGTCCGGAAATCAAGGGTAAAATTGTCATTTAGTTAATTAAAATGTAATGGTACAGAGTGAGTAAGTTATGTACGTTTTTTTTGTAAACGAGGACTTACCAGTAATCCCCGGGCTGTATCGGTCCGGAAAGCTTTTCGGCTTTCTTGATCAACCGTTCGGGTAACGAATGCCCATTGACCGTAATGGCAACGGTACCGTTGACTTTTCCGTTGTCAAAGTTTTGATTCAATTTGGAAAGTTTGAAGCTTTTCTTGATCATCCCCACGAAGAAAGATTCGCGCCCTCCTCCTGTATCGTTTCGTTGATCTACCGATTCTTGAGACGTGCCCGTGTTAACGCAATACTCGCTCGCAGAGATCTCGATCTCAGTGGCGACCGCAGCGTCTTTCATCGAGTTTTGGAGGGAATTTGTGGAGTAATCGAAATGATCTTGAAGCCGTGATCCCGAAGGCGGTGAAGACGGTTTCGTGGATTCGGATTTCGGATCTTTGATAGGAGCAAGATCGGCATCGGCCTCAGAGGTATACGAAGATGATGAACGAATGCTTCTTGTTGACTTGAAGGAAGTCAAACTTCGAGTTCCTAACGGTAGTCGATCTAACGATCGGAAATCGAAATCGACCGAAACATCGAAATCGTCGGAGGAAGACTCGATGATACTCCATTTTGTGTTTCTACGCCTATTTTTTTCGTTACCGTTACTGACTCCTTTCTCACAGTTCGTAACGAGCTTCTTGTTGACAACCGAAAGCAAGATCACTTCCGAGCATGCTGCACATCTGATTTTCTTTCGGGTGTTTCCGATACTTTTCTCAGGCATTTGAAGCAACTCAAAGCAGTTGCAACATGCCACAAACGGAGAGCCCCCAGCTACAGGGCGGCACCGCCTCCCTCCGGCGGCTAAAATCCCTCTCCGAGGACGAGGAAGGTCACCTGACCACCACGAGAACCTCTGTTTGTGATCATGGCGGTAGTAAACAGGCGGCAGTGGCGGTGGAGGAGGGCCAGCTTGGTGGCAATTAGTATAGCAAACCAAACACGAACACGAAGGGTGGTGAAATTTCCGAAAATCGCCCGAATCTTTATTAAAATATCTCCCGGGAAAGTAACCATGATACGCGTTTTGATCGAACGGAGCTCGTCTAACGATTTGCGACCTAATCGGATAGTTAAAGAACGAAGCTTTTTCTTTCGATTGATCGCCTAAAGGGCGAGATCGAACAATTTGATCCTTAAGTTCGTCTAATTTTCTTAAAAGCTCCACTCGATCATCTTCTACCTCCGGCTCTACGTACACGTTACCAGACCTAAAATGGTAATTCGACGGACCCTCGTCCACTTCTCGTAAATGGTCGTTCCGTTGTGTCCGAATCGAGGACCAAATGGATCTTCGTGATCCGTTAATTCGGGTTTCCGGATTCTCCAATTCTTGATTCATTTTCAAACTCCCCATTTGTTCAACAGTTCTATTATCTATCTTCATACTCCCATTACTTTTAACATCATCTTCATCAAACCCGAAACTCGAACTCTTCGGTTTCCGATTCGAGAAATCGGCATCTCGGAATCCTTCAGGGTTTTCATTCGAAGCCCCCGGTTTTTCTTCGTCCAAAGCCGGCATGGATTCGATCGGTTTACTCCTTGCTGCAAATCATCACACAAGTTCTAAAATCTTGAAATCATATGAAAATTTTATGATATATCGAGTTTACAGGACACCAAAAATGTTTAAGTTTCCTAATAATCGTTTTATACGATAAGTTTATAAGGTGTTGTAATAAGTTTATATGATATTTTTGCGCATCTTAACAAATCCTTATGACATTTTTAAAATAAAGTATCATATTAATTATTTTACAGAAAGTGGGCTCATAAATATTTTTTTTTAAAAGACATTAAAAACAATTTTCAAATAGTTTCCTATTAAATAACTAATACAAAGCTTATTTTTAAAAATGTTCTAAAAAGCTTATTTTAAAAAATGTTCTAAAAAACTTATTAAGACGTCCAAAATCATCTTATAAACATATTATAACACTGCTAGATAGAACGTTGATTTGCATCAATCTATAATAACACTTAGGGGGCGTTTACCAAACGTTTATCCGGGTAAGTGCTTACCGGTAAATTCAACATTATCTCTTACTTACAATGGTATTATCAAATGCAACAATTTACCTGGTAAACGCTAACCGTGGTAAGTTATCGCTCTCACTTATCGGGTAAGACTCTCGGTACTTGACTTTGTTCTTACCAGTTAAGATTCTTAGTACTTAACGGGTAAGTCTCTCGGTACTTGACTTTGTTCTTACCGGTGAAGATTCTTAGTACTTACCGGGTAAGACTCTCGGTACTTGACTTTGCTCTTACCGGTTAAGATTTTTACTTGATAAGTGCTTATCCGATGAGCATTTGATAAACGGTCTCTTATCCATTTATTTTACGTCTTATAAACCAATTTTATTTAGAAAAAAATAAAATCTTTCACAGAAACATAGGATTTTCCCCCAAATCAACATTAGAGACAAATAGTTCATAAATTTCGATGAAAACCCATCTTCAAAAACTCAAAATTCCTTCACAGAATCATTAGATTTCCCCCAAAATCGACATTATTCACAAATCGAAGCTTCATATTTCCATGAAACCCCATCTAAACAAACATCAGATTACACGCTAATCACATTTCCACAACCAGAAATCGACATTTTCGAGAACACCCATCTGGGAAAATCGACATTTTGAAGAAGAATCAAAACGAAATTAGGGTTTTGAAAAAAGAAGACGAAGAAGAAGAAATCATACCACGAAGAACAGCACCACAACCACCACATTGATAAACAGAGTAATCAGTGATTTCCGGAAGCAGATTCTCGCATTTGGGACAGCGAACCAAGCAAACTTCAGACGCGATGATTTCAGACATTTTTGTTGTGTTGAAGAAGTTCAAATCTTTCGCATTTTGATATGTTGGTATTCAGAGTGAATAATGAAGATTCTGTTGTGAGGATTCACAGATGAATTTGAGAAGAGACCCCATGAAAGACACAAAATTATATTTCCAAGAGAGGGAAGAAAAAGTGAAAACGATAAAAGTTGAAAAGAGTAAATTACGGTTTTAGCCCTTGTTGTTTGATAAGAGTTGCAACGTTCGTTCTTGTCGTTTAGAAATTGGAGTTTTCGTCCCTGTGGTTTGTAATGTTCTCTAGGAATAAATTGTCGTTTCGTTCATCCACTGAGAACCATTCACTGAAATGAAATGCGTTTTTGCTTTTAGGTTGATATTGTACTTTAAGCGATTCGTTGTTAGTTTTGTTAATGGGCCGGTGGTTGAATCACAAACACAATTGGATATCGGATGTAGTCTGAGAAACCTAAACTGCCTTTTTATACTGGCAATATCTAGGGGTGTGCAAAGACTGGATGGTCTGAGATCCAAGCCTGAAAAAACAACAATCAATTGTAAACCATAAAAACGAAAACAAACATTAGGTTATAAATCATAAAGACAAGAAACAATAATGAATTGTAAAGTATATGGACAAAAATCGTAATTTCAAAAGTATAGGGATGAAAAACGTAATTTAATGAAATTGGAAAAGAGGTAAGAGTGTACTTTTCTCTATGCTTTTTTCAGCTGGAGGGTGGTACTGAATTTATGAAACTTACCCTCAAGTTTGGGGAATTTACAGAATTTGGTTAGATTTTGTTTTTGTTTTTTTGTTTACCAAGAAAACAAGGACATGTTGATGTAATTTTAGCAAATCCATTAATTTACACTTTCTAACATTTTAAATAATTTATATCTATTTTTTAAATAACATTTTATCATAAAAAATTATATTTTAATAATAATAATATTATTATCATTTACTGCAATTTGATATGGAATTATTTATTAGGGTTGGGTTCACATGAGATCAGTCTGTTTTCATAAGACCGGTGAGACTATTTTTTTACACTTGAAACTTCACAGCAAAACGTTGTGAAGGTAAAAAAAGAAGTCGAACTTCACTCTAAAGGTTACCTTTACAGTGTTTTGTTGTGAAGTTTCAAATGTAAAAAAATGGTATCGCGGGTCTCACAAAAACAAGCTGGTTTCATGTGATCTCAAGTCTCATTTATTAACTTCCTACAGTAGTTAAAATGAGGATGTAGGAAGCCAATTGGAGATGCTCTTATATATTAAACCTCGTAATGTCTTGTACTATTCACTGTCGCATCAGCAAAAAAGTGTCGATGTGACATTAACAGTTAGCAAAACTCAATTTCTTATTAAGAAATCATACTCACAACACCTATAACTTCTAATACAGAACAGTAAAAGAGATTTGAATTCGTGACCTATAATATCACATGTAATGACACTACCAGTAGATCGCAACAGTTTCTTTAACTTACAGAATATAAAATGGGTACACTTTTAACACCACTGAGGAATTTTTCTATTGCGACAAGTCGAATGACCAATAGCTCGTGTACCTGATATTGTAGGTCCCTTGTATATATACGTATGTACTCAAGGTGTTAAATGATGTGAGTTGTACCATAGTAGATACGCCAAAAGTACGTCTTGGAAAATTGGGTGTTTTGAATAATTTTACATAGATTCTGTTTTTCAGGTAAAGTTTTTTAAGCTCGTTATCACATACAAGTCTGGTTTATTTATAGGGCGGGTAATAACAAGTTATCAAGCATACAAAAAATGGTATGAGTTTTCGACCCCAGTGCCAATAAATGATCGTATCTTAATTCAGATATTTCACACATACCTCTATGTATGTTGGTGTATGTCCCTTGTTTAATTAACGCCTACGCTTCATGTAAATAGCGTTAGAAAATCTGGAAGAAAAAGAACACGTATTCATAAGATGTCATCATCTTGCCTGTGGACCAGCCACAGCCTGTTCATTTTCTTACAAGTACTAACTTGAACATCAAAACGTTTCTGTTGAGAATTCAGACTCCGGACAACTCTAATGTGAATGATATCATGTTCCTGAAAACATGTCAAGTTTTTTTAAGGTGGGTTTCCAAGCCATCTTACACGCACTGACTAATCCTCCAGGCAACCACGAATGTCATGGAGTCGTCGCAGGTGAACCTCCATGACCACAAGGACTTTGACAGCGCCTGGAGTTAAACTTGGATAGATGAGATTTTCCACTACATCCCCTAAAACGTTAACCCGTTCATCACATCCCCTAAGATTTTCCAAAAACATGTCGAAGTGGTGGTCTACCCTTTTAGTTAGTCACTATGTGTGGGTTTTTGGTATCGACAACTACCATTATTACTTTCGTAACAATTATCAGCGTCATCGTTGTCACAGTCATCCTCACCATTGCTTTTATTTTATTTTTAACTATTATTTATAATTTTTGTAACAAATAATGAAAATTATTTATAAATGGTTTTCACTCAAAATTTAATGTAACACAAAATGGCATAATGCAATAAGAAACCAATACAAAACAATAACAAACAGTGAACCGGTACAAAACAATAAGAATTATGAGAAAATGGTTTGAAAAAGCAGGAAATGGTACAAAATCGTACTATTTAAAAATGACGTCAAAAATCAGTGCATACGACGTCAAAAATGACGAAGTTTTCTAATGGTGTGGTTTATTAGACTTATGTTTATATAATCAAACACTTTATTGATCCTATAATATTAACTCCTATGACTGATTGTTTAATTATTATTATTTCATGTTATATATAACAGTAATTCTAAATAACCCAGCTGCTATTGCGTCCCCTATCTATTATTTTGTTTTTACACGCATGGAGGTAGACATGGCCAAAAATCGGTCTCGGGTCAGCCGGCCCGGGCCCAAATCGGTTCTGGGTTGAAACAAAAACAATTCGGACAGGTCCCGATCTCATCGAAAATACTAAGGCCCGTTTAAGAGTACTTGTAACATGTTACGGTAACCGGTCCCGGTCCAAGGCCGAGCCCAAACCGGTCCTATATCAAAAAAAAAAAACAATTTCTTTTTATATCTTCTTTAAAAAAATTGATAAATTTTTAAAAATATTTTAATGTTATTATAATACATTTTAAAATATCTAATTAGGTCAATTAAATACACTTAAAATACGTTTTATTGTAGTTTTATAATTGGTTTTCAATCAAATATACTTAAAAATTACGTTTTATTATAGTTTTATAATTGGCTTTCAATCAAATACTTAAAAAAATATGTTTTATTGTAAATTTATAATTTAATTTTCAAACAAATAAACTTAGAAAGTTATTAACACATATAAAAATATATTTTTTTTGAAAAAAAAATGGGCCGGGTCGGGCCTTGTTTTTGAACGAAAATCATAACCGGTCCTTAACCGGCGGTCCCAAACCGGTCTCAATCAGTCCCGAGCCAGGCCCATTTGGCCATATCTACATGGAGGTATTCAAATCTATAACAGCTGCTTACTAATTTTCTTCTCATATGTATCAACATCAAACCTTACTTTTTATATTTTCAGTATATAGTTTGACTCAATACTGATATAAATAGATGCGTATATAACAACATTTTTTCACATACTCAGAACATCTCCAACAACTATTTTATTTTAATTTTTTTTTAATATTTTGGAAAAGATTTGTTTCAACAGCTATGTTAAACTCTCCTCTAAAATAGATAAAACAAACAAAAAAAAACCTGTAAATTCTAAAAAACCAGAAAAATATAACATATCTGTTGAAGATGTAATCAGTATTCCAATTTGACCCCAAAAACAATGATGCATAACATCTACATCTAAGTAGCTAGATACCCCTAAAATTATCTTTTTGTGAAATCATTGAACACATGATAGAAAAATAAAGGACTAATTTGGAAAGTTATGTAAAAAGAAGAGATATAAAGTGAAAAAGTAAAAGTGAAAATTGAAATTTGTCAGAAATCTGACACAAGTTTTCCTTTATTACCCTTTGACCCTTGCACTTTTTATTTATAAATTGAGGATGTAAGAATGTACGTTTTTTATGATAAAAAAAAAACATCTGAGTTCATTAAGTCACTGTTACAAAGTTAGTTTTATAGGATGTTTAAACGTCTTAATAAAATACTAGAAGGATGCTTACATAATATAACGAGATATATCTCAATTTTAATGTTTCATTTTATTATTTATCTATGTTGATATAATACGGATGTGAGAAAATGATAATGTTTTTATTTTTGAATAAAATATTAGTATCAAATTTACTATTTAAAGTTCTGATCGTTGTGTAATTTTTTTAACTCAACATTTTATTTATAATTTAATTTAGATTTAATAACGAAGTAATTTATTTATCGTTTAATAATATAATTTCTATAAATATAATAATTAAATATTTGTTATAACTAATGATTATCCTAATTATATTTTACGTTTTTTATTTTCAAAATGAGACGTCTATCTCGTATTTGATTATGTTTATTTATAGTTAGTTACACAAATTCAAAAATGAAGCTTTAATAAGTTGTACTTACGTACAATTTACTTGTAATCTTGAATTTTAAGTAATATGCATCAATAAGCAGTACTTTATGCATAAAAAATGGTTTTTAAGAGTTTTTGTCAAATGTTTTATAATATAGTATAGATTTTACAAAACTTAAGTTTATAAGATCAAATCATAAAGCATTCTATCTAAAAATGTAACGATAGTTTATAGGACGTTTTTTGAACGTTTCAATCAGTTAAAAATAAAGTGTCTTATTAGCTATTTTATATGACACTTTTGAAAAGTGTCCAATAAACTTATCTTCTTATATGAACACTAGTGTTTATCGGGTTCTTTTTCAAATAGTGACGTATAAAATAGCTAATTAAAAACACTTTATTTTAAAAACATCTTAAAAAAAACTTGTTAAAACGTCTAAAAACGTTCTATAACCCTATAGTAACATTTCTAGATAGGATGCTTTTTGGTTTTCTCGTATAAGATTAAGTCCTATAAAGTATTTTATTAGAACGCTTAAACATAGACATACTGTAAAACTAACAATTTTTTTTCCTGAAGTTTCATCGTTACAACGAATCCAAATTTGTCCTCATTCTGTACATGATGGCCACTTCGGTTAGTCCAAACCGAGCCCACATTGGTCCTTATGTTTTCAGTTTTGTTTGATTCTTTTTAGGACCTATCTTAATCGGTCTTTAACATGGAAAAATTCAGCTAACCAACTTTTGCGTCTAACCTGGTCTTAGTCCGAAGTGCAACAAGTTCTTTTCAGACCGATTCCGATCCTCTAAACCATTTGTGCATTTCTAGGCATAATAATGAAAATATTTGAACATAATTTCCAAAGTTATGTTGCAAATTCATATTGAAAAGTAAGTGTGTGTGTGTGTGTGTGAGAGAGAGAGAGAGAGATGCTAGCTTAGCACTTTTTGAACGTGTCTCGGAAAATCTCCTGATTCTATAAGTGTGCAGTGAATTTTAATAACCGTATCTCTATGTGTTTTTAAGATTCTACTATGCCCAACGTACTTTCAGACCACGTATGTTTCGTAGTATTTAACAAACAAACTACTTGCTGTCAGATAACAAAAAAACGCAACAAGATAACAAACAGTATAATCCACTCAAGGTTTTGATATAAACACTTAAAGAATTTCTCAATACCTATACAACAAATATAGCTGAACGAAAAGACTATGCAAAGGGAATACAATCGATGTTCTTATATATATCTGAACAATCATTTCCTCCAAGAAACAATCCCGCGACAAATTTTCAAAATCCCGATTTTGACCTTGGTGCCCTTGTTCATCTTCATCTTCCATAGCTTTAAGCATGGCATGAATGAAGACTCTTTCACCTTTCTTGATGGATGGGACATCGTTGATGACAATGAAAGTGGTACTGATGCCGAGCAAGAAGATGGACGAGTAGCTGACCTTATTGATCGACTGATTATATATGGAAACGTCATCAGATGTCTATCTATAACATCAGCAATCGACACCAACTCATACGAGTCATACAAAGGACTACCACAATCCCATATCTTTAAGGCTAATCCCTCTTTTTGTTGGTGTTCTTCCTTTTCCTCTCCATCAAGATCTTGTCTTTCACCCATCTAACTTTTGAAGTTCTATTGTCCATAAAGGAAGCCTCTTTTAAGGGTATTAGATTGTTAGGCTTTGTAGTAATTTCCAAAACTACCCTTTTCTAGAAAGTGTTGGTATTTATATAAGTAGGAAGATAATTGTCATTTGGAAACTTAAAACCCCATGTGTTTTTGAGCAATAGACAAAAAGATTCCTTGATGGTGGCTAGATCATTGAGCTATGTAGTTGGATTTCCCTAATTGCCCACTTTGAGAAGATTAGATCTTTGGCTAGTAGGGAGAAAATGGTCATTTGGAAACTTAAGAAGCCATATGCTATCTCAAAAGTAGACAAAAAGATTCCTTTGATGTTGTCTAGATCATTGAGCTATGTAGTTGGATTTCCCTAATTGCCCTTTTTGAGAAGATTAGATCTTTGGCTAGTAGGGAGAAAATGGTCATTTGGAAACTTAAGAAGCCATAAGTTTTTGTCAGAAATAGACAAAAAGATTCCTTCATGTTGGCTAGATCATTGAACTATATAGTTGGATTGCCCTAATTGCCCTTTTTGAGAATACTAGATCTTAGCTAGTAGGGACAAAATGGTCATTTGGAAACTTAAGAAGCCATAAGTTTTTGTCAAACATAGACAAAAAGATTCCTTTATGTTGGGCATTGTTGGCTAGATCATTGGGCTATGTAGTTGGATTTCCCAAATTGCCCTCTTTGGGAAGCTTAGATGTTTTGCTAGTAGGGAGAAAATGGTCATTTTGGCATGTGTTTCTCAAGAATGGAAAACACACAATATTATTGGGCTTGTGGGGGACCTTCCGTGAATGCCCTTCTTTCTAGGGGGTTTGGATCGTCATGTGAAATTCCATAATTGCCCTTTAGGATGAAGTTTGGATGTTTATCCGATGGGGACCAAACTTGTCTTTTCATCACGGGCGGTGGCTACCTTAGACTCTTGAAAAGCGTTGAATTTTCTCACAATGTGGGCTATGAGTTTCTTGAGAAGTGAAAAGACAAATCTACCCTTTTGACCTTTAGTTAAATAAAAAGATGTAGATTTGGATCATTGTGAAGCTCCACGTGCTCACCAATTATATGATGACTAATTATTTATTTTGTTATTTTCGTATTTAGAATCCCATGCTCTTGATGCAGATTTGAGAAAAGTTGTATTGTAAATTCATTTTCGGTTGTGAATCGGGGGACAAAAGAGAGCGTGACATGCGTCCTTAACGTTCATATTCAGTGTGAACAACGAAGGGCATTCAGTATGAATAACAAAGGTGAACGGTCATGAACTATTTCATGATGAATGGTACAGCATTCATGATGAATAATACTTATGTTAAATTGATTCACTATTCATGATGAATAATACATATTCATCATGAATGCTACATTATTCATAGTGAATAACCCATGAAGGTGTGAGACATGTGTCGCGTTCTCCTTTGTTCCCCAGTTCATAACTAAACATCGGTTTTCATTTGAACTCCCCCCCCCCCCACACACACATATATTTTGTAATCGTTATAAAATAGTAACATGATTTTCATATTTTAGCACTTATGTATTTAAATAATAAAATCATTTATAAAGGTCGATTAAAAGGTTATGAGTTTCGGAAAATCGAACATATAAGAGTTATCCAGCTCACCACCATCCAGTAAGATTTGGTTCGATTCAACCATTGCATCTCATATCATATCAACAAGATTACACAAGAACATCGTTTTGATGATATATCAAGAGGCATACGACTAGAGATGAAAATTGACGATTAGGACCTTCATTATTATCGAGATGACATTATCCATTTCTAATCCAATCCTGATTTACATATGTAAGTGTTTGTACACTAAAATTACGTGTAAAATCACATATGACAAGTCGCCCGATCACTCTTGCATTGACTGTATTTCGTAATCGCATGTAAAATCACATGTGATTTGACTGTTTTGTTGTTATTTTATTTTTACCTTGTTATCATTTGATCCTCCATCTAATTCCTTTATTTTTTCATACACACACACACACACACACACACACACATATATATATATATATATATATTCTGTTTTATTTTAAAATATATTATTACTAATATTTACTAAAACGATATCCCCCTCAAACCCGTTGAGGATTAGAGGGAACGTGGTTGGGAATGGAGAGCATAAATAGGAGCAGGGACGAAGACAAGGGGTGCATATTGAATAGGGCGATTTGCAACATTATATCAACTATGATTGTTTATAAACCGCAGCCCAATCCTTAAATAAACCAACGATAAACAGATTAAAAAGTGAACTGGTTAGCGATGTTTTATGGACTATGATGGTTGATTACAGTAAAAAGTATGGTAATGCTCACATCGTTATACACGTTAGTCAACATGATTTAACGCATGCTAGATTTAAATGTAAATTAAAAAACGATGCCGTTTTGTATACAGCTCATTACAGATGACCAAAAAATTGATCCTGGTCCCAAATTTGTCCCTTGGATGATCCTCGTCCTGCCCAAAATTCTGACTGTTTCTAGATCTGGTAGTTGGTCCCAAATCCGGAGCCCGTTATGGTTTCAAATATTCTTTTAAACTTTTTTACATTAAGATGTAGTTAATGTTTTTTATTTACGACTTTTTGTAATTTTATATTGAAATATATATTTAATTAATGCATGTATTTGAGAAAATCTTAAAAGGTTTTAATTTTTTTAAAATACTTGTATTTATAATGAATAAAAACTTTAAAAAATGGAAAATTGGGTTTATACATAACTGGTTCCAATACGGGACGTTCCACATTTTAAAATTCCGTAAAATTACTGGTTTGAGATCATCAAGCCGTAATCTATCACAATCGCTCTCAAGTATAGTTGTTCATGGGTAGGACAACCTGTTAGACCCAGCCCATCCGGTTCCCGCTAGAAATATAGGCTTGGACAATCATTATCGAGAAAATGGATGTGTCCATGTTTGTTCGTTAAAAATACGGGTTTGGTTATTCTTGAGCACCCAAAACGCTAAGATGTTTGTTTGTTTTTCATTTCTTTCTCCAGTTATTGAGATCCATGTGTCACTTTAGTTGCTTAAAAATTTTAAATGCAACGGCGTTTTTCTTTTTACTTTTTGGTTCTACACTTGTTAATTAATTACTAGTGATCAAGTTTATAGATTTGTAAGAGTTACACTTTTTAAGCCCGTTAGCCCGTGAGCAAGACCGGCCCGTTTATAAGGCGGACAATGACAAGTTGTCAAGCCCGAAAAATAAGATTTGTATTTACATTATTATGCTCGTTGAATAAAAAAACAAGATAGGCCCGACCCAAGCCCAACCCATACCCCCAAATGATCACCTCTACTCTCAAGCCAGAGCGGGCCCGATTTGGCTCTCTACTACTCATGATCAAGAATATTAAATTTCTATTGTTTTTCCCTAAAAATATTTATATATTAAAGAAGCCAAAAACCCAATTTTAAATGATTCCAAATCATATTGGGCCTTCACAAAATCATATTGGGGTTTTACAAAATCATATTGGGCCTTTACAAGATCATATTGGGCTTACATGTCCAAACCCTTATTATCTCTAGGAAATAACATAACACATGGCTTGTACCTTTTGTATTGAAAGTTGCATCTTGAGTTGCTATAATGACTTGTACCTTATGTATTGAAAGTTGTACCTTGAATTGCTATAATGACTTGTACCTTTATCTCTTGGAATTATGTGTTGCATTGTAATAAAAGGTTTGTACATTACAAAATTGCAGGAAAAAATAATGTACTTTAACTTGATTCTTATTTTGGGTAACGTACTTCCAAAACTTTCATTTTGATAACTAAGATGTAAAGCTTTAAACATTTAAGTACTCGGGTAACATGTTGATGTAGCGAGTGACTTGACTTACCTTTTGAATTTAAAATTCAATAAAATTTTATACTGAGTTGGATACCATATCACTCGCTATATCAGCATGGTAACCGGTTAATGCTTCAACATGTTACCCATATATTTAAATGATTAAAACTTTACATCTTAGGTACCAAAATGAAAGTTTTGGAAGTACATTACCTAAAATAGGAATCAAGTTAAAGTAAGTTACTTTTTCATGCAATTTGTCCTATTCTAAATTAAATGTCTTACTTTTCAATTGTATCCTTAAATTCGAGATCGAGAAACTCGTTATTTTCTTTATTATTAAGGGTAAACTCGTTATTTTCATGTATTAAAAGTTGTATCTTAAATTGCTATGATAACTTGTACCTTGAGTTTAGAAAATTGTATCTTGAATAGCAATGGCTTATATCTTGCGTTTAGTAAATGATCAAAACTCGAACCTTAACCGGTTAAGACTCAAAA
Source organism: Cynara cardunculus var. scolymus (assembly GCF_001531365.2). NCBI lineage: Eukaryota > Viridiplantae > Streptophyta > Magnoliopsida > Asterales > Asteraceae > Cynara > Cynara cardunculus. The sequence goes on along the minus strand of NC_037541.1, from coordinate 13,610,282 downwards.
ACCAGGGACGATTTTGACCAGTGCCCATGTTCAGTACTTGAAGGATTGGGTTTTCCAGGTTCGGTATTTGAGCCCGACGTGGTCCAGATTCAGAGTATATTTATTTTGTGCATCTTTATTTGTATGTATGTTTATACACGCATATACATACACACACACATATATATGTATGCACATAAATATATAAAGTCGGGTTCAAATGAGAACAATACATATTTAAGAGAATAAGAAAATAGTTGAATCATATGTGAGCTTACACTAGCATCACGTACAAAATCACATGTGATTCACACTAATCTGCCCCGTAACCTGAAGTCGCAACCAAAATCACCTGCACACCCTTTTTTACCGTTAATGTAAAATCAAATGTGATTTCTCTTCTCTCCTGCGCGCTTCATTGTTGCTTTTAGCGTTTTAGTGTTTTGCCTTGATCTGGAGGGGTCTCCCCCCTCCTTATCAAAAATGTGATTTCTCAAGTGATTTAGTTGTTTTCGTATTCTGTTAAATAGTTAGCATTCTCTTTTGATCCCCTTTCTACATACATACATACATACAATGAAAATTTCCATCTCATAAAAAAGTTTATTGAAAATTACCATTTTATATAAAGTTCGTTGGAACTTATATTTTCCCTAAAAGTTGTTGAAAAATGCCTTTTTATATATAAAAAATTTAGAAATTATATATATATATTATCAGATAAAACTTTCACTTACTGCAATGTGCTGAGTGCAATACAACGATAAAGAATACGATTGTTTGATCGTATAACTTCAAATTTAGTATGACAACGTTTTGATATGGTTCTTAAGATTGGTTGTAACAGTAAATCAAACGTGACTAGCGGCTATCGTGTTCAACTTTTCTTGCCGGTTTGGTCGATCACTCTCTTTTCGAGTTATTTTGGTTTCTTTATGGCCTTGATCCAAAGCGAGGCGTTGCTTGTTTGGGCCAGGAAAAGAGACATTGCCAGTACTGACCTAACCATATGAGCATTCAATACATTATACTTCTTATCTATATGTTAACGTGAGTTTTGTCATGCACAATAAACACGTAAATTTATGTGATCATTTGACTCCGTTACCGTAAAAGATTCATACAAAACCCCCCTTCCAAATGATTCGGGAAAAAAATTGGACCAAAATTTGTCGTTGGTAATAACATTAAGGTACTAGGGGTGTCTGCAGTCCGGTATAGGTAGTTTAACCCTCCAAACCATAAACCAAAATGTAATGGCAGTTTATAAAGAAAATTCAAACTGTGCGGTTTGGCATCAAAAGGCCAAAGCGGACCATAAAAAGGCGGTCTGCTCTAGACGGTTTGATCCTATAAAGACTTTAAACTAAAAATACGTAACTTTTATCTCTAAAATTACGAATATAACATTACGAAAAAGTTATTATACCAAATTATAAAAAATCATCTATCTCCAAAATTAAAACAAACATTGGTTTGATGAAACGAGGGATGATTTGCAGTTTTAACTTTTAATTTTCTTACAGATTTTGCGATTTTGTCGATTTAGTGAGTATGGAAAATTGAAAAGTGAGAACTAAAAACGTAATATCTTGGACAAAGTCTTTTCTTAATTTGTCCATAAAAGTTGAGCTTATAATAAGAAATATATATATATATATATATATATATATATACTAGAAGCGTACTCGCGCAATGTAGCAAGATACATCGCGATTTTAATATTTTATTTTATAAGTTGTACTTTTGCATAATTTACTTGTAATATTGAATTTTAAGTAAACATTGGTTGTATGTGGTTTTGAGAAAATGGTAATATTTTTATTTTTGAATAAAATATAAATTTAAAAATATCATAAAATTTTGAAAAAAAATATATCAATATTAGTATTAAATTAATCTTTTTAAAAGTTCTTGTGTTTTGGTGTAATTTT
>NC_037541.1:13594284-13603838 GCF_001531365.2 Cynara cardunculus var. scolymus | reverse complement strand
ATAGGAGTAATCAAATGCAAACCACTCAATTTGTACAAACCGTACAAACCACCCTCATCCGTCGATTTCATTGTTTAATCTTATGAATTTTTTTCATGAAATTGTTTAATTTTGTGAAATTGTTTCATATAATACTTTTTTTGATGAAGTTGTTTCATATATGGTTATGAAATTGTTTCATATAATACTTAATGAAACTTTAATGAAACCGTTTCATGTATTTCTCTAAATATAAAATAATGAAGATGATAATATCCATGATTAACACCCTCCACAATAAAAATGATTAATCAACCTCTCATAATTACAAAAAAAAATGAACACAATGAAAAATTATGATTAGTTGAATGAGGTTTGTACGGTTTTGTACAAATAACGTGGTTTGCAAAGTAAACCTCCTCTATATAGATAGATAGATATAGAGTTTATTATGAAAATATTTATGGAAATGATGAGAGTTCATTTATTATGATTTAAATATTTATGGAAGATTAATAAGATTCATTAATTATAATCAATACTTTATATTATGAAACAATCAAAACTTATATGAAATTACATATTCATCAAATTAAATGGACGGTTGATATTAAGTTGTATTGGTTGTACAAATGTAAGAGGTTGTATAATAACCCCTGTGATTTATGAAAACGCAAGAACACTTGTAAGCCAAGTATTGTGTGTTAAATCACCTTTTAATAGATAATCATAATACAGTAGTGATTGTGTGTTGAGGGATTGTTTTGACAATTGACGAATCGTTTAAGAAAAGTTGGATGGGTATCACTTGTCACAGTTAACACTTTGAATCGATACTATAAACCTTCAAATACGATGAGAAGAAAAGGATAAAAGAAAGTGACACACGTTAGTTGAATCTGATCAATCTCAAGCAAAAATGATGACATCATTCTAATTAATTAAAATAAAATAAAATAAAAAATTATAAAAAATATCTAATTACATTATTGTCCTTACTGACTTATTTGTATTTATATAACTTAAATTATTGATTAAAAAGTTTGAAGTTAGTAGGTTGTTCTCGCATTCTAATAAATCACAGGGGTTTTGTTTGAACCTCCACCTATACATACACACATATATATATAGATATATATGTGTGTGTAGGTTCAAACAGAACCATACAAACTAGTCCAATTTGACTTGGTTCAACCAGCTAAATCATCCAACGGTTTTTTTTGACACCCCATGTGTTACAACCCACAAAACCCATGTTACTTGTTTCACCCAATGGTCCAAAGGTCAACTATTTAAAAGCATATTCCACTATCTTGTAATGGCTAATTGGCTATTTCACTTGTGGGTACACCATTTCAACATCATAAACCATTAATAACACTAATAAATATGTGGTCCAAATTCTTCCCCCCTTTCATTTTGGGAAAATTGGTGTAATTTGATGCCCACTCAACTCTAAATGCCCATCAATATCACATTATAGTTCAAGATTTCCAAGAATTTGAGCCTTTTTTTTTAAAAAGAAATATACCCTTCTACTGGGTTTGTTCATCGGTTGACATTCATTGAATGTGAGGAGAACTAAACTGATTCAGTCATCTATTGGATGTTGGATTTTGTCAACTGATCCGGTTTGATTGACATTGGATAAGCGATTCATTCCAATCCAATGGATGATTGGATTGGATCGGTTCGGTTTCATCCATTGGATACTTTTAGTGGATATTCAATGGATGATCTGATGGGGATTGGATTCATCCAGTGTGTTAATTCAATCCAATTTTCTAACAATGATACAGATTAATTAATCACTTTTAATATGTGTTAAAACCAACACAAAGGAAGTTGAAAATTCAAAGCTTCATATAAAACAAATTCCGAATTTAAGCAATTTAAAAATAAATTAATTGGATGATAGTTGGATAATGGTTGGATGGACAACTGGATGGGTAATTGGATGTTGATCGGTTCAGTTTGATTTGGTTTTGTTCGGTTCTAGACTGCCATCCGAGAGCTGAGCCGGTCCAAATTGGATGTTGAAATTTTTATCCGATCCGGTCCAATTACGGTCGGTCGGTTCCAATTGGATCGATTGATCATCTGTATACCCCTACCCTCTACTATTTATTGTACTAGTAGTAAGGCAACCATAAGTACCACCCATGTGAAGACATCTACCGGTCTGGTTTTCAGGACTTGAAATTGGATTTCATTTCAATATATTATTTAGTTTAAAGAAAGTTCGAAATCAGAATTTGAAGATTTTACTGAAATCTACAAACACTGGATTTAAAATCTTATGGGGATAGTTGGTATTTTACAGGATTTTATATGTAATAATATTATGAATATGTTAAGAACATTCGTTTTGTAATAATCAATTAAAAAGGTAACGTAATTTATACGACAGTAACCAACGGTTTCAAATTTGATCGTATAATCGGAATTTACAGGTTGGATACAACGGTTTTGATTTGAACTTGTTTTGACTTTTATCATCAGCTACTGAACGTTCTTTTGTATGTTCTACAAACAAACAATAATGGCGTAAAATCAACGATAGCGATTGTTGGGGAAACGTAACTAATTTTAGGTCAGGCTTGTACCACCTATGTGACGATGACATAAAACTTTATCAAATTCAGATATAACCCTATTGCAATATATAATTCATTATCAGCTTGTTTTTTAATTCTGTAATTGTTATTATCAAGAAAACGTTTACTTTTCCGAACTTAGTGTAATACACATTTTAACCGGTAACTGATAGATTATTTAACTACTGATGACGTGTACACCAAGTTGTCAAGTTATTTTGTTATTCTTGATTATATGAAAAAATGCTACATCAAAAAATCAACTGATGCCACATAGACTGAAACCCCTTTTTTTTTTTGAAGTATATAATTTATTACGACAAATAGAACAAATAAACTCACACACCCTCCTCACATTTGGCGAGGTTTGAATCCCTGACTCACATACCGCTAGGCCAAACGCCCTTTGATCTGAAACCCCACTTTTACCATGTCAAATAAATATAAAATAGAAAGAATTAAACGTTTGCTACAGTAACAAAGGGAAAAAAAAATCATTATTGCATTAAATAAGTAATGTGGCAAATTTGTTACATTTTAATGCAGTTTTTACGTATATATATAATAGTTATATATGATAAATGTAACAAATAAACTAACACGCCCTCATCACCTATGGTGATGTTAGAATCACTAACTTTGTAAGAGGTCAAAGACTACGATACTGTGAGGACAAAAGCCCTTTGGTCATTTTAATGCATTTTATACGTCCTAAAAAGGTAAAAAGAACAGTAATAATCTCCGAAAATTGTCAATTTTGGTTAGTAAATAGTTAGAAAATAATACAGTATGTATTGAAATAAATACAGTATTTGATATTTTACATGATCTGTTTGCGAAAGTTCTAGAAAGCTAGAACTTCCTCAAATACAAAAGAAAAAGGCTAAAAAGGGATGAATTTTACTATACAACATTGAAAGCATGTTATTTAAAATATTTGCAAATTACAATATTACAATGCTAACAAAAGAGACCCCCACCCGATCGGAAAAACCCTAACTAAAAGCGGTACTGAAATAACTCTTTACAACATTATTACAGAGTATCTGCAACACTATCTGGTTAACGGGGCCCACACATCGTGGTGTCTTGAATTGATTCAAGGTGGACCCCATACCAACATAATGATCCAGAATCTTTTGAAAAGTCCCTGTTTTCAGGACTCTGAGCTCCAGGGGTCCAATAGCTTGGACCTTTCTGGAGCTCACGTAACCGGCATCCACGAATGCCGAGTCTAAACAATTGCAACACTCTTTAAGCACCTCTTCGCTTGCTTCACCGTTGACCTCCCAAAAGATCACGTAATGTCCCGGATCCGACGAGAGGTCAACTTGACTCGTGAAGTCAACAACCTCGAGTTTCTCATCCGCCAACAACTTGGCGGCGGCTTCAACGGAGAACTGTAAATCTTTCTCGGTGTTCTTGTCGATGTTGATGGTCGGCATTATGTTTCTTCTACAAACAAACTGGAGCTCCGGGGTTGCGTTATGGAACCCGACAACCTTTACGACATCGCCGAGCCGGTAACGGTACAAACCTACATCCCGAAAGTCAAATAGTCAACCCTCAATGAATATGGAAATCTTTTTTTATTGCAAGTCTAGGGACGGTGGGATGTATAAAAACGTTAAAACGCACAATACAAAAACGTTAAATAAACCAAACGAATAAGATGGTACCTGCAAAATTCGTGACAACAACCTCATACTCTTCACCGATCTCGACATCAGTCAAACCCACGGGTCTTGGCTCGACCGGGATCAATGCAGACTCGAGTCCACTCTGATCCTGGTTCGCTACATCGTTTTCTCTCAACGGGATGAACTCAAAATACCCAATGTTTGGAAGTACGGCAAATGTAGCCATCTCCGGTGGCCGAGTCGGGTTCACATTCGCTCCGATCCACCCTTCCGAAGACCCGTAATCGGCACTCAGCAATGGGATTCCACCAGCATAATGCCGTAATTTTTTTAAGTACGGTTCCATCGATCCAGTCATGATCCCATAAATATACTTCACGTTAGGGAACAACTCCTCGATCAAACCATACCAGTTGCTGAAACTCAAACATTTTTCGTGAATCTTGTCGGCTAATTCCGGGTTCGGTTTCATCAGAATCTTGGCCATGGCGGTTCTGATCGTAGGAACCGTGATTCGGGTCGATAAAGTTCCGGTTTTTATATCGGAACAGAGTTCTTCCCAGACTAACTCGAAGCTCCTAAAGGAATGCACGATGCTATGGGCAAAAGTCGACGATATAACCTGGATTTCATCCCGAAAAACGAGCCCACAAAGAAGATGACAGTATAAAGATTGGTGGAAATCGGGTCCGAAAATGACTTCATCCGGGCTGCAACATGGGGTTTGCATAGATTTCATCGTTTTCTTGAACTGGTCGCTACGGTATACGTTAGTGGTCGCGGTTCCGGCTAGCAGACCACCTTTCGTTTTGAACTGTTTACTGCCATAGATAAAGCTCAAAGCTTTCCCATTTCCAATCGGAAATGCCCTGGAGACGCAAGAAAACCGTTAGAAAATCGAAACTCGGATCATTATCGTAACTATGATGTTAGAAAACTTGTACCGTGATGCTTTCGTAGGTTGTACTCTACAAATCAAGGTACAACTTACCAACGAATCAAGGTACAAGTCTTCAGTGTACTTTACGAGTCCAGACTGTTTTGAACCAATAGCACGTCAGTAACTATGGGTATCTGGACCAGCTTGAGCATACCACAACTAATCCCATGGGCCCCGGGAAAATCCATGTACCAAAAGACTTTCCTACCCCTCCCTTGTAAAAATCAAGGATTCTTATGCTTCAGAATCAACCTAGCTCCAGATGGGATATACTAGATTCGTTTGGTTTGATTTACCTTTTTACCCTCAATTCCAACAAGATATAATCAATTCGATGAACACGATTCATACCCAAATCACAAGAAATTATATTTACTTGGACTTTGTTAACGGGTTATTTAGCTAAATGACCTCCTGACATCTGTTTTTTAAATCTATGACCTTCTCACATATTTCTAGGTATTTTTGCAGTAGCAGTGACATTCTCAAACTTGTCAGAAGCTCGTGAATTAACCAAACGACCCCTTAATTATCAATCGTTTGCCTTCCGAAATTTACCTGTTTCTGAAAGCGAACGAGGTCCGGTATATCTGCATTGTTGTTTCGGTCAACTCGTCATTAAATGGTACGAACTTCCTCTTCCCTTGAGTGGTCCCAGAACTACATATTTTTCAGCAAAAACAATCAGTAAATCTCAGTTTGAAAGCATAAAAACTGGTTCACCAAACAGCTTTTAATGCACAAGATGGAAATAAATTATAGCCATAAATAGCCCGCTGCATAGCTCGCAAAGGGGTTGAGTGACTTTTGCCCAAATGCATAACAGGTTCAAGTTCTAATCTTGTGGCACACGGGCTTGAACCCCTATGGTAGCCTCAGCTATTGAGTCAGCTCTGAAGTGCCTCCTCACATGTGGCTTCTAGGGGGTGGGCTCGTGCCTTTTATCCAAATTATAGCCAAAAATAGCCCTAGGATGTGAGTTCGGTTGGCAAAAGGGCAGAGCGACTTTGCTCAAATAAACAAACATGATCAAGAGGAGACGGGCTTGAACCCCACTGCTAGCCTAGTCGGCTATAATATGCCACCTCACATGTGGTTCCTAGGAGGCGGGGTCCATGTGGGACCCGTCGGAGTGGCTAGTGATCAACCTTTTCCTCAAATTATAGCGAAAAAATAACCGAAAAATACCTTAGAGTAATGGTGGTAATTGGCTTGCCAGTGAGAATAGGGTGAGGTGCACCATCAGCAATTTGTTGGATTAATGGCTCAAGATCTTTGTGGGTGACAACAGGAACACAAGAACTGTAACTTTCAGGATCAGTTCTACCATCAAGACCCCATTTCTTTAAATATTCTGCTTCACCATTTTCTTTCAAGATATTCTTTAAGGTCTCGATCTGAACCCGCTTCGCATCCATGGTCAAACCCTCGAATTCTTCGATCACTGCTTCGGGATCGAATGCCTTTTCAATCTTTTCCAACATAACTGACGGATCCTGCAGCAATTTCACATCAAGATCAAATTTCTTTCTGAAATTTGACAAAGAGATTAAAGATTGGATCTTGATGAGCAAAACCCAGATCGTAAAACGAAAATTAGATCATACCCAGATGAAAAGACGATGAAAGTGAGTGTTTGATCATATCAGATCGATGAAATTGATCAAAATGAAGAGATTTTGTGGGTGAGTTTGACTTTTATCAGCTTTAATATCAAAACAGTCAACGTGACAGAGTCTAACTTCTACGAATGAATGATTTGAAAACTTAATAGTTACAGAAAACTGAATCTAATTCAAACGAATTGAGAGTGAGAAACACAGTAGTAACACAAACATAGACATACAGATTCTGTATGTATATGTTGTAAAGAAATTATTGAAAATAGAGATTAAAGAGGATGAGAATCAAGCCGTACCCATCAAAAAGTACAATCAAGAAAGTTCTAAACAAAAAAAGAGAGATTCAAAAAAGGTAAATCTTATAATCAAAGATAAACACGCGAATCAAAATCTAAACCTAAAAATGGAGGAATTGAGTGATAATGGTGATGGTGTTCTTCAAAGCATCGAATCCATCAAGAAAACACACAAAAATAAACAGTAAACAGATAGATTTTGATACAGAAGGGGTTATTGATGGTCGAAATCTGGTGGGTCTCCCAACCTCACCCGCTATAGATACATATTATATATATATATAGAGAGAGAGAGAGGTGTTTGGTGAATTCGATTCGTTTTCTCTCTCTAAATGAATACATACACACAGGTAGAAGAACACATCAACAGTTTTGGGATTTCTTTCCAAAAGAATACAAAAGACACAGACTCATGAAGAACAGAATGGTGGGGGATATACATACATATATACATATACATATACATATATATATATATATATAGAGAGAGAGAGAGAGAGAGAGAGAGTAGAACCTTGTTGAGAGGGGTTTCTTCCCAAATTTTGTTTGTCTTTTTGGGATGGAAGAAAAGATGGTGTAGTGAGCAGTGAGGAGATTCTTGGAGGTTGAAGCATATATATATAGAGGCTATTTATTTTTTATTTTTTTAATTATAATTTAATTTTGTTTTAATTAATAATGATAAATAATATATTTTCCAACTTTTGAGGACTAATATTTATGTGATGTTTGACACCTTTTAGTTTATTAAAAATATACCATTTAAATAAATCATAAATTGTTATGGGAAAAAAATAAAGATAAATTGTATGAAAAAGTAACGTACTTTAACTTGATTCTTATTTTGAGTAACGTATTTTTAAAATTTCTATTTTGGTACTTAAGATGTAAAAATTTTAATGTTTAAGTACCCAAGTAATTGGTTGAAGCATTAACCGATTATCATGTTGATGTAGCGAGTGATGAGATGAAATTGGGTTGAATAACAGATAATATTGAGTTGGATATCACATCAGCATAGTAACCAGTTAGTGCTTCAACTAGTTACCTGAGTAGTTTAAAACTTTACATCTTAGGTACCAAAATGAATGTTTTAAAAGTACGTCACCCGAAATAGGAATAAAGTTAAAGTACGTTACTTTTTCATGCAATTTATCTAAAAAATAAATAAAATTGAGAAAAATGATTTGTAAATGGAGCATTCATCATAATGAATTTTAGTATTAAGAAAAGTCTTCTTTCAATCACTTCCTTTTGAAGATGACATATAATTATTCCAACGGAAATTAGTTTGTAAGTTAATGTTTTGAAATGTTAGTTGAAGGTTTTTAATTTATTAGCCAGTTATTATCAAACGTGACTGATTTATCAGATAAATTATTAACGAGCAACTGCTTATTAGGAGATATGGGATAGGATTGACAAGTAGTGACTTGTCAGTACACTTATATATAAAGAGACCATTGTAACCACAAGGGTGATGACTGATTGGTTTGAGCTTGGGTTCCAAAAGTCAAAAAGTGCCTCGAGATCTCATGTTCGAACCTAAGGAGGAATAAAAATCCCTTTGTGACCATGGAGGTTCAAACGCGGTGACTCGGGGCTAGTCGTAAATCAGGTGGTTGCCGTCGATTAGTCGGCTCGCATTGCGAGTTGGATATCCAGGTTAATAAAAGAAAAAGACCATTGTGAAATAATGGTTAATAAGATTAGAGAGAGAGAGACAGATTGCGAGAATTGTTCATCAGAACAATTCTCTCTCTATATATTCCATAAGCTGATCTTCTTTTTCTCCAAAGAGTTGGAGACTATATCTTGCATTCGAGAAGCAAGATGATCTCCTTTCTTGACGTAGGACATCAACTGATTCAGAGCATTTGTGTGGATACCGTGGAGGCAACGAGTTAAGTTCGTTGGCTTAGATTCATATACGACATCAAATGGTTGCTGCTTGTTCTGGTAGATTTTGGAACACCCATCCTAATCCGTTTCATATGGATTCTTAAAGGCATACAATTATTTTCCACTGAGTTTATGGCTCCCGGATTCCAACACAAACATCATCGAGCATGATGAGTCCTCGAACGGGGTGTTTGGAATATCTTAGGCAAATCCTGCATCGCCAATTACAAGAAGGATTCTGGGAAAGCTTAATGAGAACGTCGTTCGATAGGTACTTACTCCGGTAGTGTTTAGTAAACGGCCCCTAAAACTAAATATTGGTCGAGCTGATGATAATATCTATACTATATTATAATGCATTTGGCTAAAACTCTTAAAAACTCTTAAACTCTTAAAACTCTTAAACCAGTTCATCCCTATCCGATTTCATCCCATAACTGAATTCGTGTAATAACTGCAGATAAACACAATCAAATACAGGATAAACATCTTATTTTAAATATAAAAAATCTAAAATATAATTAGGATAATCATTGAGTTCTAACAAAATACTTAATTATTATCTTTATAAAATGTTA
>NC_037541.1:13585382-13591494 GCF_001531365.2 Cynara cardunculus var. scolymus | reverse complement strand
CAACTAAATAGGCTAAAATCCATATTTTGTATTCAATCTTTATTCCAACAATCAAAATACCATCTAACCATGTTTATATTATTGATTACAAGATCAATACTCAAGAATTTCACTAAAATAGCCATTAATGAAGAAAATCAAAGGAATGGTATCAAAACTTCTAAAAGGTTAGTATGAACTCACATAGTGGGATTTAGGATAAATCTCCAGTCTTTGAACTAATAGGCAGCGCCTGCTGCGGCTGCTGTTGGTCCGAGAACGCGCAGGTAGCGCCTGCTGTGGCTGCTGTTGCTCCGAGGACGCGCGGGCAGCGCCTGCTGTGGCTGCTGTTGCTCCGAGGACGCGCGGGCAGCGCCTGCTGTGGCTGCTGTTGCTCCGAGGACGCGCGGGCAGCGCCTGCTGCCACTGTTTGCTATTGCCGTTTACCGCGAAAAAGATGGAGACACAGCGCCCTTTCGGCCCGCTGTTTGCTGCTGTCGTTTTGGTGAAAAAGACAGAGAAACCGCCCTTTTTGACCTGCTGTTTTGCTGCTGCTGTTTCGGTAAAAAGAAAACAAAAACGCAGCAGCTTTGCTGCTTGCTGCCTCTGTTGCAGGACGGGAAAAGCGCAGACAGCCCCCTTATTTGTTGCTGCTCGTTGCAGGTAGAGGGAAAACAACACAGCAGCCTTGCTGCTCGCTGTTGTTGCTGTCAGTCGCGAGAAGGAAACACAGCGACCTTGCTGCTGTTGCTGCTGCTGCCGGTCGAGAGGAACAACGCAGCACCCTTGCTGCCGTTGTTGTTGTTTGTCAATGCAGTTTGGCGAAGCAACTAAAGACGACACAAAAGCCTTCTGTTTAGATCGAAGGAAACCGAAGGAACTTTACCTTCGTTGCTGCTGTTTGGGCAAAGAAACCGGAGGAAGACAGCACCATACGGCCTGCTGTCTTGGCGCGCAGAAAAAGGACAGCATCGACGGGACTGCTTTAGCGTGACACATCAAAGTCTTCAGCGAGGGATGAATGGCACAGCAGGCCGCTGTGTTGTTGTCGCGGCTGCTGTTTTCTGTTTGGTTAAACAGTCGAAGAAGCAGTCAGGGGGTCTGCTGTTTGGCCAAGGAAAACGAAGGGTGAAACAGAGCTGGTTGCTGACTGGTGTGGCTAAGAAGGGATGGTGCAGTAGGCCGCGAGTTGGCCGAAGAAGACGGAGGAACAGCACCGAAAAGCCTGCTGTCCGGCGATCCTTTCCTCCCCTGATTCCTTTCTTTTTCTTTCTTCCTTCCTCTCCGGTGAAGGGCTTCCTTTCTCCCTTGACTTCTTTCTTTCTCTCTTTCTTTTTCTCGGATGAAGGGCTGCCTCTACTTTTATTTTATTTCTTTTTTTTTTCCTCTTTCCCTAGGTGCAGCCCTTAACCTCTTTTTACAAAAGCTTTTGTCCCCTCACTAAATCTAAACCAGTAGATAAGAACCTAGGGTCAATGGGGAAACTTCTCAATTCAAAATGGTCTAAGGTTAAGATCCACTATTAGAGGGTAACMCCCCCCCCCCCTTCTCTTTTATTATTATTTTTTTTGAAATAGAAAAAAAAATAACAGATAAGGTATAAATAACATAAGATGAAATTCCGGGTGTTACATTTTGTTATGCATAAAGTACTGTATATTGATGCATATTACTTAAAATTCAAGATTACAAGTAATTATGCATAAGTACAACTGTTTAAAACTCGATGTTTGAATTCGTATAAATAATTGCGGATAAACATAATCAAATAAAGAATGAACATCTCATTTTAAAATATAAAAAATCTAAAATATAATTAGAATAATTATCGAGTTCCAACAAAATAAATAATTATTATCTTTATAAAAAATTATATTATTAAACCAAATATAAATTACTTCGTTATTGTACATAAATTAAATTATAAAAAAATTGGATTAAAAAATTACACAAAAAAATGAGGAATTTCAAATAGTTAATTTGATACTAATATCGATATATTTTTGTCAAATTTTTATGATATCGTCAAACATATATTTTATTCAAAAATAAAAACATCATCGCTTTCTCAAAATCATATAAAGTCATATTATAACATCGACTGAGATAAATAATAAAATGAAATATTAAAAACACGATGTATCTCGCTGCATTGCGCGAGTACTCTTCTAGTTATAGCTAAACGAACGAAAATATATGTTGTTATAATTAATCCTTTTCACTAAATGTATGCTTAATTCACTACAACTTAATCGAGTTCATAGGATGCTTCGACTAGTTTATATGATTTAAGTTTATAAGCTCAAATCATTGTCTGTCATATCTAAAAATATTGTAATAACTTTACAACAACGTTTTTGGATGTCTTAACAAGCTTTTTATGACACTTTTGAAAATACTTTGTTTCAGAAAAAGTCTTAGAAGCTTTTTAAGACATCCAAAAACATCATAAACTTATTATAACACATTTAAATAGCACAAATAAGTGTTTGTTCCTATAAACTTAAGTTCTATAAAATAGTCTGTTAAGATACTCAGACATTTCTGGGTGTCCCATAAATCCTATTTTTTATGTTCGACGATAAAAAAGAAAATTATACTAAAGTACATGGTTATTTATTTTATTTATAATTATAATAACCAAATAATTTTGAGATTTTTGGTGGAAATTAAAGTAAAAGTAACACCTTTTTATTATGTTCTTCTTGTTGGTTTAAAATAGAAGTACGATAAAGTAATTTACTTTTATATTTATAGTTAAAAACATTTATGTATGAGGTTATTTTCGTCATTTTACATTGTATTAATAAACCAGACAAAATTTGACACATATGACAACCGAAATCGTAAACTTACAACTAGAGATGGCCAAACGGACCCGGCTTGGAACCGGCAGAAGACCGGGACCGAGACTGACTTAGGACTGACCCGGCCTGGGATCGATTAGGAGCGGTTTGAAACCGCCAGTTAAGGACCGGTTATGATTTTCATTCAAAAACAAGGCTCAGCTCGGCCCGAGACCAGTACGGGACCGATTATAGGCCTGGCCCAGACCGGCCCGATCTTTTTAAAAAAAATGTATTTTTATATGTATTTCTAGCTTTTTAAGTGTATATGATTGAAAATTAAATTACAAATTTACAATAAACATATTTTTTAAATGTATTTGATTGAAAATTATAATAAAACATAATTTTTAAGTGTATTTGATTGAAAAATAATTATTAAAATTACAATAAAACGTATTCTTTAAGTGTATTTGATTGACATAATTAGATATTTTAAAGTATATTATAACAACATTAAAGTATTTTTTTTTTAAATTATCAAAAAAATTAAAAAGAATATAAAAATAAAATGTTTTTTTCATATAGGACCGGTTTGGGCACGTCCCGGAATTGGGACCGGTTCCAAGTACCCTTAACCGGGCCTCAGTATTTTTGACGGGACCAAGACTGGTTATGAACATCACTGTTTTGGCCCATGATCGATTTGGGCCCGGGCCAGGACCGGTTTTTGGCCATCACTACTTACAACCAAGTTATTCTAAGGACAAGATGTCCCAAGGACGTGGTATTGCAGGTGGAGGTAAGCTGGCGACATGGTATTATGCGCCTCACAGCACCATCTAGACGGGTAACTCATTGATCCTCGCTCGAAGCATGGTCGGTTGTCCAACTCCGACTACGACCAGATACATTTTAGTTACTAAAAGATCTGCTAGTTACACGAACATGAATTGGTCTTACGGGTAAGACCAATTCTCAACCCTTAGATTAGATCTAGAATCTGAACATTCATAATCACAAAGTTCGTGGTGGGTTTGGTGTTGTTTTTAGTTTTTGGTGGAAGAGAGGGTTGTACCAAGAGCATCAGGAGTTGTACCTAACTTCTTCTTTTTGATTGGTGCATGAACCCCATCTGAATCTTTCTTTTCCAACAAATCTCTGCTGAATGGGATGGTTGAAGAGTTGCAGAAGAAGATAGAAATGAAACAGTGAAAAGCAGAAGCCAAAAAGAATGCTTTTGTGATTCACATGGTGAAATCTCTGACTGCTTTCAATGTCTTGTAACACTGGAAAAGGAGGTCAATCCATTCATAACCGCTCCCCGTGAAATCCCTCATAACCGGTCAATCTTACCGGTAACCGGTTAAGCCGTCCGGTCTCATAACCGCTTACGGCTGATCCTTATATTTTTTTTTCAAATTTTTGATAATTAATAAATTTATAATATGTTTTATTATAAATATGTTTTAAAATACGTTTTGTTATATATATATATATATATATATATATATATAGGTCAGGCCCTTAACCGGTTCCAGTCCTAGAAAATGCCAAAATCATCAACCGGTTCATAACTGCCGGTCCACAACCAGTTACTACCGATCCCTCGCCGGTTCCGGTTATGGGCCTCCGTCGGTTACGGGCCGAGCCGGGCCCATTTGACCATCTCTACTTCGGGTTATCTGCAAAGCAGATGGTCATCCTTGGATTAGTCGACTCGCATAGCGTGTTGGATATCCAGGTTAATAAAAAAAAAATGGGTGTTCATTGTTTTTGAATTGTTCTATTGTTTCTTTCCCGGTTCTTGATGTGAGTGCTTTAAAATTCTAGTTATTATCGTCAATATTTCTTGGTTTTCTTTACGTGTTTTTATTTTTGTTGTTGTACACTTCGTTCATTGAAAACGTGATGGATATTGTATTTTATTGAAGTATGAAAATTTTATTTTATTATCTGATTTGACAAATAATCGTATAAAAAATAGTAAAACAGTATTATTTTTATTGGTAAGCATTTTTTGAAAGTATGCATTATGTTTTTTTTTTCTTCCACATCTTCCAATATCAATAGGTTGATTATCCTTTTTTGACTCTGGACCATTGATTCTACTATTATTAGTGAGCAATAAGAGTATTTGGGTTCTCCCAGTAACTAAAAAGTGTAGCATATCTGAATCTGGAAAAAAAAAGGGAACGTCAACGCATCCGAGTAAAACGCTGAACCATACCATATAGTTCCGGCAACAACAAAGGAATCTGAATCTTTGATAACTTTGTCATCATCCAATTGTTTTTTTTCTTAGAGCGTATTGATTTGACCCCCTAAGTGGGAGATGTTTTTGTTGGGATTGACCCAGATTTGGATGCTCGAGTATAATTTGGAGCAGTGACAATTACCCTATGAAGACTCGCTTTCGCTACAGCTCTTGTGGGAGCTGGATGAGAAGAAACTCTCACGTCCGGTTCTGTAGTCCTTGGGAATTTAAAGTAGGGCCAAATTGGCGTAAACCCTCGGTTCAAATCCAATAAGGGGCTTTTTCTCTCCAAAACCTGATGTCGTAGGTTCAAATCCTACATAGCGTGATTCGGCCCAATCAATTTAGGTTGCGGGATAATGATAATTAATACTACTGTTGCTTTGGCTTTACTAACAGATTAAAAAAAATGATATGATTCAACCTCAGACCCATTTGAATGTAGCAAATAACAAGCTATGACTGACAGAAAAAATTACATTTTATCAACATATAATTAAATGGGGTTATAATGGTCATTTTATTGTTGAAAAACACTTACCAAAAACATTTGATAAATATTGTTACCCAGACAGCGTTTATCCGATACAGTATTTACTCGGATCAGCACTCTTACCCCGGACAATACTTACCCAGTAATAGTAGGTAAACGGTCCCTAATTTCAACTCATGGTGTTTGATATATCTTTAAATCTCGTGATTAATAAATCCTCAATTATCGTATTATGTAAACTAAAATTAATATCTCCGAATTTTATATTTCTAGGTTAAGTTGTTTATTAATTACTAGAAGGATACTCGTGCAATGCAGCGAGATACATCTTGACCTTAATGTTTTGTTTTATTTTGTCTTTGTCAACGTTATAATATGGTTTTATGTGGTTTTGAAAAAAGATAATGTTTTTATTTTTGAATAAAATATAAATTTGAAGATACCATAAAATTTTGAAAAAAAATATATCCATATTAGTATCAAATTAACTATTTAAAAGTTCGTGTTTTTTTGTATAATTTCTTTAATTCAATTTTTTTATTATAATTTAATTTAAGATTAATAACGAAATAATTTATTTTTGATTTAATAATATAA
>NC_037541.1:13583959-13585282 GCF_001531365.2 Cynara cardunculus var. scolymus | reverse complement strand
ATTTCGAAGGTATTAACGAGACGATTATAATAGTGTAACTTGTTAAAATAAAAATGTATTTTTTAAACATGTTTTATTTGATATACTATTATGTATGTTAATTTGATAAATGTTTAAAATGAAACATTTAAAAGTAAATGACGTAAAGTAATTAATTAACTAATTATAGGGATATAAAATATAATTTTAAAATTATAATTTTAAAAAAAATCCGTTGAATGTGAGAGGTAAATGTATGTGAGGGGGTGAATGTATGTGAGGAGAAGAAGGGGTGAAAAAGTGAAAAGGGTATCTTGGTCGTTTAGAATTTTAAGACTTTAAGACTTTTGATGAATTTGCTTAATAAGATAGTATAGATAAACATATACGTAATACTTCATCTACCGTTCAAAAAAAGAGAGAAAGAGTTTGTGTGACGAGAGAAGGAAAGTGAAGTCATCAAATATACAACTAAGGTGACGTTTGTTTTTAAGAATTGTTGAAGTCTGAAGTCTTATTTTACTTCTGATTTATAAGAGGTGGTGCTGAAATCTGAAATCTAAATCACTAAGACTGTTTGTTTTTGTAAACTAACAAACGTCTGAAACGGAAATCTGAATCAATGGTTTGTTTTTTTGTAAACTGGCAAACGTCTGAATATGTGTAATTGACTATTTTACAACTTACATGATATCTAGAGTTGTGATCTTATTCATTCCCAGTAACTTTTTGGGGGGTAACTGTTCTGTGAGTATCCAGGTCAGTTTACAGGGACACTATGAACGACCTAGAGTTATAGGAGGTGAATCTCATGGCCACAACCAGAAAATATGAGATTTCTATTGTTTACGGGGACCCCGATCCCTCATCTTTGTCCCTGTCCCCATCCCCGTCTCCGATGGGGAAACGGAGATTTTTTTTCCTGTTTGTGTAAGTTTTTTTAAAATCAAATGTGTGAATACACATGTTTAAATCTCACATTTTTCTAATAAACCTAAAATCAAAAGAAATTTAATTTGATACAAAAAATATACATCATCATATAAAAATTAATAAATCGAAAATCAAAAGAAATTAAATTTAATTTAAAAAAATTAACTTCAGATGTACCAAAACGTATTGAGTAATATCCAAAATTTATTGAAACATAAATTACCATTGACCAATTTAATAGAAATAAATAATATATAATATAATTTATTAATTAATATATATATGGGTACGGTACGGGGCGGGGCGGGGCGGGGCAGGGCAGGGCGGGGCAGGGAGTGCGATACCCGTCCCCTTCCCCATCCGCGGTTTGAGCCAAACGGGGATCCCCGTCCCCATCCCCGAGACTCGATT
>NC_037541.1:13573525-13583124 GCF_001531365.2 Cynara cardunculus var. scolymus | reverse complement strand
CCCCCCCCCTCGATAATGTTTAAATCATGCTTATAAAATGTTTGATGAAATCTCTTTTCTAACAATTTGTGTTCCAGTCCTAAACTAGATATCATTCATAACTTGGCAGATGGTATTGCTTTGTGAACCTCTTTTTTTCAAATCAAAACATTAAAAATATAAAAAAGTGGGTTTCTCATGTTGATATATGCTAATATATATATCTATATATATATATATATAGGTGGAGGTTCAAACGAGAACACCTCCATTTTATGAGAACGTGAGACACCCTTATCACATGTGATAATACGCGTGAGGAGACCTTGTGATGTGTGAACGACGTGTTCTACGACTTAGGTCGTGTCAAATGTTGTATGCGTCTATCATTTAGCATCACATGTGATGGTCATGATGGATTATAGAATCATATTAGCAAGAACCTTATTACATGTGATAATACTTGTGAAGGGGTTTACTGGTGTAAGGGTGACTTGGCCTGCAACCAAGATCACATCGAAAACGGTTCGCGTCTCTGATTTAGTATCACATGTGTATCATATGTGATGGAATAATAGTATCACATGTGATTGTCTATAATAAAAGGGTATTCTCACATTCTCGTAAAATGAAGGTGTTCTCGTTTGAACCCTTCCATATACATATATATATATATACATATTATATATATATATATATGTGTGTGTGTGTGTGTATGTATATATATATATGTATGTATATGTGTGTATATATATATATATATATATATGAAATTGGTAAAAATGATTCGATTAGCATATACATACAGAGGAGGTTTGTTTAACCTCATTAGTGAAATAATAACGACAACAAGTACAATTTAGGGTTTATAGAAACCTTAAATGAACATACCACACAAACCAAAACATAATGACAAGTTCTTGCTAGATATTGCCCGATCTCCTTGCATATTCGATACAATCATCAAAGATCGTCTTGGCATCGTGTTTGTAAGAAAACCCTTCATCTTCAAGCTTTCTTGAGCCCCATTTGATATCTCTCTTTGGTCCTTCGAAGTACCTGAAACAAGAAACTAACAATAAGTTACAAAGTTTCAACTAAACAAACTTCATTTTCGACTTTTGATCAAGTCTATCATAAAAATCTTACTCTTGCTTCAAATGAAACTGTGGATAGTTTTCCTGATAATACTTAGCCATTTCTGCACTTGTTATGTACGAGCTCGAGCATAAGAATCTCCCATTAACCATTGGCGTCTCTATGCAAAAGATATGTGCTCGACAAACATCCTCAATGTGCACGATCGGGATTTTTCCCATCAGTTCTTCAAGGTACCTTAGTATTTGGTATTGAGTCTCATCGTTCATAACTTGTGATATCAATGACATCACACTGCCTGTTATATGTAGAAGATGACCTCTTCCTCCCACCAGTCCACAAGATAATGCCACTACCTCCAATTCATTAGCTTCATCTTCCCCAATTTTCAAGATCTCCTGTTCAGCTCTTGTTTTTGCTTCCGTGTATTCCTAACAAAAAAAACTCCCACAAGATTTAAGAGTTCAAAATATAACACTTGTTAATTAAGAAAACTAAGTGCAAAGAAATGATTAACTAAAAACCTTTACGAAATCGTTGCTGTAAGGGACATTGATATGAAAGGGTGTCCAA
This sequence comes from Cynara cardunculus var. scolymus, assembly GCF_001531365.2. Lineage (NCBI taxonomy): Eukaryota > Viridiplantae > Streptophyta > Magnoliopsida > Asterales > Asteraceae > Cynara > Cynara cardunculus. The sequence goes on along the minus strand of NC_037541.1, from coordinate 13,581,474 downwards.
CAACTTTCATCCACGGTGGTCTTATAGCCGCTTCCATCATCTTTCAAAGGTGAAGCTGCAACAACGGATGCGGTATAGATGAGCCGTTTCACGGTTCTAGACTGTATGCAAACATCTGCAATCTTCTTTATTGCACTGATTGTTGCCTCAATCTTGTCATTGTACTATCAAGCAACAAAATCATTAGAAAGTGAATTTCTTTTTAGGTTTTTGGGAATCTTGATTATTGGTTGTAAATTCAAGAATGCCACACCTTATATCCAGAAGTGTGGTAGATGGGGGTTGCAACATGGAAAACATAGACACAACCTTGTATAGCTTCTTCAAACTCATTTGGTTTGTAAATATCAGCTTCAAACAAATGAAGTCTTTCTTCTGCATATGGAAAACCTCTTAAAAGTCCCACCTTGGATTCATCACCTTCGAATTAAACAAAAACCACACAAGTTAATATGCGGACATACATAGTGTTGGAACCTCTCTTCTCTCTTCACTTCAAAAGGGCGTTTTTGTAGAGTAATATAATAAGGTTCCACATATTCTCAGTATGGTAGATACTCTCACACATAAACACACAAAGATACGAAGAAACGACAGGTTATACGTACCCAAGTTTCTAAGAGTAGCATGAACAGTGTAACCATTTTGTAGAAGTGAGTGAACCAAGGCTGAGCCAATATAACCAGCACCTCCAGTCACACAAACCTTGCACCTACTTTTACTCTCCATTCTTCTTCTTCTTATTTCTTTTTTATGGTATCAAAATCAATTCAAAAACTAATGCTTATGGGTATAAAAGAACATGTAGTTGTGGTTAGTCGTGGATGTGATGATAGCTTTGTACCTTTACATGTGCTCCACCGAAGAATTAATATTGAAGTGACAGGTGGACCTAGAGCCAGAAAAGGACCATCAATATATGTTGGCAGCATATTCATATAAAGGTATTAAATATGTATCAAATTAGACCCATCAATTAACATGCATGGAACGAGTCACTGATAGTAATAATTAAATTGGTACCCGATATGTTTAATTGGTTGATAAAACCGTACCCATTTTGGATTGTTCGTATGATCCCTCACACCACCATTTAGTTTTCAATACGATGGTACTACATATCAACAATGTGTTTTTAAAAATTATACATATATATATATATATATCACTATTAAACTGGTCAGCTTTTCCGGTAGTAAAATCCGTAGAAAATCCGCCAAAAAACAGTGTTCCCGACGGATTTGGCCGTCAAAAAATGAGGCGCCGGTGATTTTTTTTTCTTGACGGATTTTTGGTTTTCCGGCGGAAAATGACCGCCGGAAAGTTGCCACTTTTTTTGAGTTTATTTATAAAAAAAAACCTTAACTAAATTTAGAAATTATTGATAAGATTAAAAAAAATTTGAATTAAATTACTGGCGGAGGTGTCCGCCGGAAATCTGCATGTCTCCGTCAGAAATTAAATTGCATAATCCGCCGGAAATCCGCTGGAATTAATGTCGGAATATAAGTTTTTTTTTCCCGAATAATTACCGGCGGATTTCCGGCCGAAGTCGAAGAAAGTTGACATTATTGATGTCCGCCAGAAATTCACCACTAATTTTTGGTATGCCGGAAATAGTCAGTTTTCTAATAGTGATATAATGTTTTTTTTTTAATTTTATATATGTGTGTGTGTGTCTGCACACGCATGATTATATATGATATGAGTGTTCTATTATTTTGGTACCTCCTCTCTCTCTCTCTCTATATATATATATATCTCTATATATATATATATATACACACACACACACATATATATATATATATATATATTATAAAGCGTTTGAATTTTTGTTATTAAACGCTCTTAAGTTTTTAACAATGCAACTACTAAGTAATTGAGTACAAATTAATAATGCATGATGAATTCAGAAGGCAATGACGAAAACCCACACGCAAATATGAAAAGTTGAAATTAACATCAAAAATTAAATCTAAACCACATAAAAAAACTGTCTGGTTGACGAATTTTCTTATTCATCCATAAATCTAAATTATCCATATCAGAAAAGTTGTCATGTTACTATGATTTTATGACCCACACGATATGTTTCTGAAAGGTGACAATACAGATATCCACTCAATTGGTGCTCGTTGTGAATGACCATATTACCCCCACAATTCTATCACTCTCAAATCAACTCTAGAACATTAGAAATTTTCAAAGGAAATGTTGATATAGTAATAATTTATATAAACATATATGTAATGCTTCATCTACCGTTCAAAAAAGAGAGAAAGAGTTTGTGAGATGAGAGAAGGAAAGTGAAGTCATCAAATATACAACTAAGGTGACGTTTGTTTTTAAGAATTGTTGAAGTCTGAAGTCTTATTTCACTTCTAATTTATAAGAAGTAGTGCTGAAGTTTGAAATCTAAATTAATAAGACTGTTTGTTTTTGTAAACTGACAAACGTCTGAAGTCTGAAACCTGAATCAATAGTTTGTTTTTGTAAACTAACAAACGTCTGAATATGTATAATTAACTATTTTACGACTTACATGATTCTAGTGTTGTGATCTTATTCGCTCCCAATAACTTTTTTGGGGGGTAATTGTTCTGTGAGTATCCAGGTCAGGTCAGTTTACAGGGACATTATAAATGGCTTAGAGTTATAGGAGGTCAACCTCATGGCCACAACCAAAAAATATGAGATTTCCATTAAATTCTTAAGCCTTAACTAGCAGTATGCCACAACCCAACTGGTTCACCATAAAAGTTACAAAAAAATAAAAAGAAAGTCAAGAGTTCTTTTGCCATACGTTACATACACATCATAAAACAGGGGATATTAATATAACTAGCTACAATTATTCAAGAAAATTGGTAATAATCCTTAAAAGATCCCGTTGAAGATATAAGCCCTTTGGTTTTCAAACTCTCAACACTGCCCCTGATAATCTGGTCTATAGCAAATAACTCAAGACCCAAATCCATGAGGGGAATCAAAAACAGGTAATCTTTGATCTTGGTAGCCCAGGGATGAAATCAAAAACACGAAAACACCTCAAGAGACGCACTGCACGTGGACGAAACCCACAAGGACGAAAACTCACATGGATGGAGACAGGGGTTCGATTCGGACTTTATTTTGGGTCAATTTGAGAGAAGGTGATAAAGGCAGGGTTTCGATTCGAGAGAACACTGGAGCTGATGTTAGATAGAGATGTGGTAAACGATTAGGAGGATATAAGAGATCAGTTTACCTCTTTTTTGTCCAGATCTGATTAAGAGAAAAGAAGCTCTGAAAACAAAAGAAAAACAAACGGTCTAAATTTGAAAACGTCTGATCAAATCAGACATAATTACAATGACATCGGATAATATGTTTGAAACTATTTGAAAATGGTGATTTCAGAACTTTGTTAACACTTAGACGAAGGACGTTTTTATAATGAAGTGTTTGAAACTATTTGAAAAAGTGTTCTATAAAAAAATGGGTTTATAGGACGTTTATCAAAAGGGTCCTGTAAAAATAGTTAATAAGACATTTTATTTTAAAAACGTCTTAAAAAGCTTGTTGAAACGCTTAACGTCCTATAAATCTATTGTAACGATATTAGATAGGACTTTTTTAATAGTTCTTAAAGTCAAATAATTACAATGACATCGGATAATGTGTTTGTATATAGGTATGTATATGTGTGTGTGTGTGTGTGTGTGTTGGACTTGATAAGAGAATTATTATCCACTATACATTCCATGTGGAATATATGTAATATTTTACATAATGTGTGTGTGTATGTGTATATATATATATATATATATATATATATATAACCAAAAGTATGAAAAACGAAAAAACAAATTCAAAAATCCGCCGGAAATATGCCGCCGGGAATCTGCCAAAAAACCTTAATTTTTTATAAAAAATTTTGAAGAATTTATTATTTTAAATTACCGACGGCCACCGGCATCCGCCGGTTATTTAAAATAATAAATTTTAATTTTTAATTAATTTTCGATGGATTACCAGCGGACGTTAATCTTAAAAAATTAATCAAAAATCCGTCGAAAATCCACCGGTAACTTATTGTAGTTAGAGTTAATAATTTCGTAACAATTTAATTTGTACAATCCGTTGGAAATCCGCCGGAAATAATGCCGGAATATAAATAGTGGCATATTTTCAACGGAAGTCAATGGAAGTTGATATTTTTGTTGTCCGTCGGAAATCAGCCAGTAATTTTCCAGTGGATTTTTTGGCCGAAAATACCCAGTTTTCTAGTAGTGATTGAGGGTGAATACCTGAGATCGAGTTCAAGTTCGCATTGGTGAAGCTATGTTAGAGGCGAGACTACGATGAGCTTGAACTTGGCTGAAATCTGAGTATCCATTAGAGTTTTATTTCTATTAATTCATAAAAAAAAAAAAAAAACAATAAACATCAAGGATTCAAGTAGGATTGATCATATATATGAGAAAACCAAGAGCAATGAAAAAAACTAGCATTGGAACTCATGGATTTGAGAATGAATCAATGATATAGATGAGAAACCATTTGAGCCAATACATTGTGATGTACAAAATAGGAACCTAATCGATATATAAAGACTGATTTAAGACTAATCTACCCTTAATTGATTACAATAATGATAATATACGCTAGCACTAATTAACATGAATTGCTATGGATGTATCGGTCCATGATGATGTTGACATGTTACTTATGGACAGGAATCGGTGACACACACACCCCCCTATATATCGTATGGACCACACCGTATGTGGTCCATGATGATATCTCGGCTTTCTTTTGCTTCTATTCAATATATGCGGTCCATGCCTAATCGTTTTTTGGTGCTTGTAGTACTGAAAATGCATAAAAACCACAATTACTTACAACCACATCTGATTTAGACCATATATGGGAAGAAGAGAATGAAGCATATGATATCATGAATTTAGAAATGGAAAGTAAGAGCAGGTGCAAGGTTTGTGTGACTGGAGGTGCTGGTTACATTGGCTCAGCCTTGGTTCACTCACTTCTGCAAAATGGTTACACTGTTCATGCTACTCTTAGAAACTTGGGTACGTATAACCTGCCGTTTCTTTGTATCTTTGTGTGTTTATGTGTGTGAGTATCAACCATACTGAGAACATATGGAACCTCATTATATTACTTTACCAAAACGCCCTTTTGAACTAAAGAGAGAAGAGAGGTTCCAACACTCTGTATGTCGGCATATTAACTTGTGTGTGTGTTTTTGTTTAATTTAAAGGTGATGAATCCAAGGTGGGACTTCTAAGAGGTTTTCCAGATGCAGAAGAAAGACTTCATTTGTTTGAAGCTGATATTTACAGACCACAAGAGTTTGAAGAAGCTATACAAGGTTGTGTGTATGTTTTCCATCTTGCAACGCCCATCTATGACACTTCTGGCTATAAGGTGTGACATTCTTGAATTTTACAACCAATAATCAAGATTCCCATAGCCCTAAAAAGAAATTCATTTTCTAATGATTTTGTTGGTTGATAGTACAATGACAAGATTAAGGCAACAATCAGTGCAGTAAAGAAGATTGTAGATGTTTGCATACAGTCTAGGACCGTGAAACGGCTCATCTATACCGCCTCCGTTGTTGCAGCTTCACCATTGAAAGATGATGGAAGTGGCTATAAAACCACCATGGATGAAAGTTGTTGGACACCCTTTCATATCAATGTCCCTTACAGCAACGATTTCGTAAAGGTTTTTAGTTAATCATTTCTTTGCACTTAGTTTTCTTAATTAATAAGTGTTATATTTTGAACTCTTAAATCTTGTGGGAGTTTTTTTTGTTAGGAATACACGGAAGCAAAAACAAGAGCTGAACAAGAGATCTTGAAAATTGGGGAAGATGAAGCTAATGAATTGGAGGTAGTGACATTATCTTGTGGACTGGTGGGAGGAAGAGGTCATCTTCTACATACAACAGGCAGTGTGATGTCATTGATATCACAAGTTATGAATGATGAGACTCAATACCAAATACTGCATTGATATCACAAGTTATGAATGATGAGACTCAATACCAAATACTAAGGTACCTTGAAGAACTGATGGGAAAAATCCCGATCGTGCACATTGAGGATGTTTGTCGAGCACATATCTTTTGCGTAGAGACGCCAATGGTTAATGGGAGATTCTTATGCTCGAGTTCGTACATAACAAGTGCAGAAATGGCTAAGTATTATCAGGAAAACTATCCACAGTTTCATTTGAAGCAAGAGTAAGATTTTTACGATAGACTTGATCAAAAGTCGAAAATAAAGTTTGTTTAGTTGAAACTTTGTAACTTATTGTTAGTTTCTTGTTTCAGGTACTTCGAAGGACCAAAAAGAGATATCAAATGGGGCTCAAGAAAGCTTGAAGATGAGGGGTTTTCTTACAAACACGATGCCAAGACGATCTTGGATGATTGTATCGAATATGCAAGGAGATCGGGCAATATCTAGCAAGAACTTGTCATTAAGTTTTGTTTTGTGTGGTATGTTCATTTTAGGTTTCTATAAACCCTAAATTGTACTGGTCGTCGTTATTATTTCACCAATGAGGTTAAACAAACCTCCTCGGTATATCTATGCTAATGGAATCATTTTTATCAATTTCATATATATATATATATATATATATATAGAGAGAGAGAGAGAGAGAGAGAGAGAGTTGTTTGTACAAACCGTACAAACCTCATTCAATCAATCATAATTTTTCATCTTATTTATTTTTTTTGTAATTATGAGAGGTTGATTAATCATTTTTTGTGGATGGTATTAATCATAGATATTATCATCTTCATTATATTAATTATAGAGAAATACATGAAACAGTTTTATTAAAATTTCATAATCATATATGAAACAACTTCATCAAAAAAAAGTATTATATGAGATAATTTCGTAAGACTAAACAATTTAATAAAAAAGTTACATAAGATTAAACAATGAAATCGAAGAATTAGGGTGGTTTGCACGGTTTGTACAAATATGGGTGGTTTGCATTTATATATATATATATATATATATATAAGTCTAATCAAATGAGAACTGATAAGTTTGTGGTAACTGTGAGGTCCAATCTCAACCACAAATCAACGGATAAATTAGAAAATTAATAATTATGGTAGTTTGAGTTAAAATTAATTTTAGAGGGCATATTAGGTATTTTTTAAAAACTGCTCTCTCCTCTCTCCTCTCTCCTCTCTCATCTCTCCGACTTCCAATCTCCGGCCTCCGGCCCTCCGGTGAACATTAATTCGACAGGTATCACAGTATATCACAATGAGTATCACATTGTGTATCTTTATTTTTAAGGTTTGAGTTGGTATCATAGTTGGTATCACAATATATCACAATGGGTATCACATTGTGTATCTTTATTTTTAAGGTTTGAGTTGGTATCATAGTTGGTATCACAATGGTATCACAGTATATCACAATGGGTATCACATTGTGTATCTTTGTGATTACTTGATATGTAACACCCCCATTCCGAAGGAAGGGAGGTTACTTCAAAACGTAACGGAGCGCTATATAAAACCTCCAAAATATAGTCTCCAATACAAAATAAAATCTTCCAATAACGAAATTGAATATAACTCCAAATAAGATATAAAGGTCTCCAAACAAAATATTTCCAAAATCCTCCAACAACCGAGGAAAATCTAAAAACAACCAAAGAAATCTAATCTAATAGCTAGAAAGGAACAAAATCTAATAAATGAATTAACATAACACTAAACCTCTTGAAATCCTTGGAACCAAGATTCTGATCTACTCTCTTTCACAAGACTTAGCCGCCCCCTTGATTACCTGCCGTGAGGAATAGAAGAAAACACGGCTGAGCCAAATGCCCAGTGAACGGATAAACAAATATAGAAAAAAACGGTATTACAAACATGCCAAAATCGAACCAAACGAGTACCA
>NC_037541.1:13570184-13572465 GCF_001531365.2 Cynara cardunculus var. scolymus | reverse complement strand
TGACTTTCGAGTCACCGGAACAACTCAAATCTTACTTAAACAATCCCAAAATTTATAACCCAACTACTAAATGTATAGATTCGAGAATGGGACAAAAACTTACCTCAAACCGACAAGAAATTGATGGAACCTTGCTTGCTTTTGGCCGTCGGGTTTCCTCCTAGGTTATCAATGGACTCTTCCAAGCTCTTAGGGTTTCTCTCTAGCGATTATCACAATAAGAGGAATTAGGGTTAGGTTTAAATGTGAATTAGGGTTAGGCTAAAATATGAATTAGGGTTAGGTTTAGGGTTAGGCTAAAATATGAATTAGGGTTAGGTTTAAATAAGGATTAGGTTTAGGTTTATATAAGGAAAAAAAAACCCTAATTAAACCCTAATCTAAATACAAAAGCCCAAGCCCCAGCCCATCATCCAAATTGCAAAGTTAAAGCGAGTTATGCAGAACTAACCCCTCAAGTTTGGTCAACTTCCGAAACTAACCCAAACTTAATATATATATATATATATATATATATATATATACACACACACACATATCTGACGGGTATTATATGATACCTGTCGGATTAATATTCACCGGAGGCTATCTGATTTTAGTGTGTTCATTTGCTTTTAGTTGAACCGAAATAGTAAAACATGTACATAGCGGTATAATGTCTTGGTTTATCCAAAAAAGGTTGGGTTCCGATGAGAATGGAAGTTATAGTAAAAAGGATCTCCATCATTAGATCAATCCTAATTAAAGATCAACACTAATGAGATACATGGAAATGTACTGGATCAATTCCAGTATCAAGAAAAATTCATTACGTGAGATTGAGATTAAAAGTGATCAAGGGTACAGATCCCTTCTTGACTTCTAATTTTAACTTTTATTCTCACACGATACTTCATTTATCCGAAATAGTAAAAAATTAATCCAAAAACCAAAAAAGTTACATTTATTTGATTTAATTGAGCAGTTTAAGTCGAAAAACAGATAACCCAAAATCGTCTTAGTTCAGATAAATTACTCGGTTTCAGAATGTTTTCTTTGACACCTCTAACTCCCTAAGTGTGTTGCCGATAGTAAAAGTTTTTGGATCGGCCACTACTGTTATCGGTTCGATCCTTAATTAAAGTTAATTATTTGTTGTAGGGGAAGTTTTAGTTCATTTTCCACAAATGTTTCCAAAGTCTATCCAAGCCATTATTAATTGTAATGACATCATCTACTACCTCAAGTTGATGTTGATCCCTTTTGAAGGTTTGACTTTGATATCATCTTGAATTTTATTCATTTTTGGATATTTGGCATGTTGTGAATAGCATGCAATCGTTGACATATATATATATATATATATATATATATATATATATATATATACATGGGATCATGTGAGACCAGCCTGTTTTCGTGAGATCAGTGAGGCCACCTTTTTACACTTGAAACTTCACAGCAAAATGCTGTGAAAGTGACTTTTTTTAACCTTCACAGTGTTTTTGCAGTGAAGTTTACGTGTAAAAATGTGGTCTCACGGGTCTCAAGATAACAGGTTGGTCTAACGTGAACCCAATCATATATATATGGTTGGGTTCACGTGAGACCAGCCTATTTTCGATTGTGAGACCACATTTTTACACTTGAAATTTCACAGTAAAACATTGTGAAGGTAGGAAAAAAAACATTCACAGCAAATACACTGTGAAGGATACCTTCACAGCGTTTTGTTGTGAAGTTTCAAGTGTAAAAATGTGGTATCATGGAGAGAGAAGGTTTACTTTACAAACCATGTTATTTGTACAAACATCATTCAACTAATCATAATTTTTCATTTTGTTGTAAATATGAGAGGAATTAATCATTTTTATTGTGAAAGGTGTTAATCATGAATATTATCACCTTCAATATATTAATTTTAAATAAATACATGAAACAATTTTATTAAAAAAAATTAAGTATTATACGAAAAAATTTCATAACTTTATATGAAACAACTTCATCTAGAAAAGTATTATATGAAACAATTTCATGAAACAAAATTATTAAATTAAACAATAAAATCAACAGACAAGGAAAAGTTTACACGGTTTGTACAAATATGAGTGGTTTGCATTTGATCACTCATGTATAATATATATATATATATATATAATGTCACGCCATATGGTGGGCCATGATTATTAATTTTCTGTTTACATTTTTTACCTTGGATAGGTGCATGGTCCACATCTAATCGTTCTGGAGAATGTAATATAAAACCATTTAAAGAAAGAAAATAAGCATTTAGCTTCTTGAA
>NC_037541.1:13557433-13568794 GCF_001531365.2 Cynara cardunculus var. scolymus | reverse complement strand
GTATCGAATATGCAAAAAGATTGGGAAATATCTAGCGAGAACATGTTGATGATCTTCACAAATAACCTTTGTTTTACTGTTTGCCATCTTGTTTTCTTTTGTACATAGATATGTTATGTTCAATAAAGGTTTCTTTATGTTGTGGACATAAACTCTAGATTTGAATGGGTGAGGCTAAGGGGGCTGTTTGGCAGTTGCCGAATGGTTTGGTGCAGAATAATTAAGAGACTCTCATGATATAGTGTAAAATGAAATATAATTGTTTGATAATTATTTACAATGTAATTAGGACGTTGAATGGTTAAGTGAGACTTGTGATACGAAATCATTCAGAGGGTTTTTAAACCATTAAGAAGCGGAGTTTTTTTTTTTTTGCTAAACAAATTCACCTCTTAACGATGCAGAATTTGTCTCTTAATGAAACTATTAATAAGTAAACAAACAACTCCTAAATGAACCCCCTCCGTATATTGGTTTCGTACTTATATATACGTCACATCAAAGTGTGTCTTTCCTTTTACATTTAATTTCAATAATGATAATTTGACGTGAAAATGGTTCAAATAAGGAATAGTGACGAAAATAACCCTTTAGAATAGGTTATTTACAATTTTAACTCTAAAAATAAATTATTTAACGAAATAGTCATCCGTTACCTTATTAGCACCTTTAGGTACGTACAAGAACTAAAATGCATTTTTAAAAGTTGTGATTTTTTAAAACTAAAAAATAAAAATAGGTTGCGGGTCCCACCCTTATGCACCAGGCGGTGTGTAAGGACCCCACCTAGTCTTTTTTATTTTTTCTAATTTAATTTTTCTCTTAAAAATTAAATTTTTGTTGTAATTTTTTTTTAGAAATTTAATATCCAAATTCCTCCTTTCCAGTACAACATTATTCAAAATATAATGTTGTATTGGGAATGAATAAATTGAATAATGTTGTATTAAAAATGGAGGAAATTGAATATTAAATTTATTTAAAAAAATTAAATTTAAAAAAATTGAAGAAAAAAGTAAATTTCTAGAAAAAATATTTACCATGAAAAATTAAGTTTAAAAAAAAAGTTAATTTTTTAAGGTTTTTAAATAGTGTTGTATTGGGAATGAGAAAATTAAATAATGTTGCATTAGAAAAGAAGAAATTGAATATTAATTTTTTTAAATAAATTTCTAAAAAAATAAATAACTAGGTGGGGCCATTACGCACCGGCTAGTACATAAGGATGGGACCCACAACCTATTTCTGAGTTATCTTTAAAAAATGACGACTTTTAACAATTGCATTTTAGTCTCTGTAYGTATTTAACGTTGCTAACAGGCTAACAGATGGCTATTTTGTTAGAAATTTTAATTTTTAATTAAAATTGTGAATAATTTTTTCTAAAAGGTTATTTTCGTCAGTATCCCGTTTAAATGATAGAACCCTTTTTGCAAGTTATGAACGATGTCCAGTCATTTCAAATATCGTCTTCTTAGAAGTTGTCAAAACATTAATCGTCAACTTTCAAATTTGTACGAGTTTGATTTAAGAGGTATAATTTGTGGATGAAAATAGATTTGACTAAATAAACGGTTTGAATTATAAACGTTAACKATTGATGTATAATTTCTTTGAATGCATTGAATAAAATAGTAATTTTCGTAACGTTATTCTAGGAAAAGATCGAAAATAGATCTAAAATTGTGTATCTTTTTGTCCCAAAATACATGTCTATAATAATAAAAAAATCGAAAATAGATCTAAAATTGTGTATCTTTTTGTCCCAAAATACATGTCTATAATAATAAAAAAAAAGAGTTTCACAATTATATATATATATATATATATTTATATATATATATATATGAGCGATCAAATGCAAACCACCTAATTTGTACAAACCGTGCAAACCTCATTCAAGCAATCATAATTTTTTATTTTGTTCATTTTTTTTGTAATTATGAGAGGTTGATTAATCATTTTTATTGTGGAGGGTGTTAATCATGGAAATTATCATCTTCATTATTTTAATTTTAGAGAAATACATGAAACAGTTTCATTAATATTATATTACCATATATGAAACAATTTCGTCAAAAAAGTATTATATGAAACAATTTCACAAGATCAAACAATTTCATGAGAAAAAAATTCATAAGATTAAACGATGAAATCGACAGATGAGCGTGGTTTGTACAAATTGAGTGGTTTGCATTTGATCGCTTATATATATCTCTCTCTCTCTCTCTCTCTATATATATATATATATATATATAGGAGCGTTCAAATAAAAACTTGCCCCATTTGTGTAAATCGTGTAAACCAATCTCATCCATCCATTTTTTTTTTATCAATGGCTAAGATTAGTTTACTTTATTTTAGGAAATTAAAAATTAAAAAATATTAAAATTTATTTTATTTCAATACCAAGGGCAAAATTGGTAAACAAAGTTAACATTTTGTAACTCCTTCTTAGTTAATGAAATTTTTTCATTGTTTAATGAGCTTATTAAATTTTATGATTACGCAATATCTAGTTTCATTATCCTCATTTGATAATGAACCTTACTCATTTTTTGCTATGATGAACCCGTTTTATTTTCTTTCGTATAATAGTTATTCTTATTATTTTCATATTGTGTTCATAAATATATGTCAATTTTTTGTTCGTATTTGACACAATGGTTCATATATATATAGTTGTGTTCATATGGTTCTCAAAAACAAATTAACAAAAATCATAGAATTTTTGATTTTGTAACTCTCAATTAATTAATGATATGGGAGTTACATAATTTTTTTACCTAAATACCCTTTTCAACTTTGTTCACTTGTATTTATGAAATTTTAAATTTAAAAAAATAAGTTTTTATTATGATTAATCACAACCGTTTATTGAAAGATTGAATAGTTAAGATCGGTTAACAAAGTTAGCACAAAAATTTTAGTTAACATTTGGACCTGACCCTATATGTATATATGTGTGTATATATATATATATATATATATATATATATAGGGTTGGGTTCACGTGAGACCAACCTGTTTTCGATTGTGAGACCACATTTTTACACTTGAAACTTCACAGTAAAACATTGTGAAGGTAGGGGAAAAAAAACATTCACAGCAAATACACTGTGAATGATACCTTCACAGCGTTTTGCTGTGAAGTTTCAAGTGTAAAAATGTGGTATCATGGAGATAGAAGGTTTACTTTACAAACCATGTTATTTGTACAAACCTCATTCAACCAATCATAATTTTTCATTTTGTTGTAATTATAAGAGGTTGATTAATCATTTTTATTGTGAAGGTGTTAATCATGGATATTATCACCTTCAATATATTAATTTTAAATAAATACATGAAACAATTTCATTAAAAAAGAGTTAAGTATTACACGAAAAAATTTCATAACCTTATATGAAACAACTTCATCTAAAAAAGTATTATATGAAACAATTTCATGAAACAAAATTATTAAATTAAATAATAAAATCAACAGACAAGGAAAGGTTGACATGATTTGTACAAATATGGGTGGTTTGCATTTGATCACTCCTGTATAATATATATATATATATATATAAATATATATAATATCACGCCATATGGTGGGCCATGATTATTAATTTTCTGTTTACATTTCTTACCTTGGATAGGTGCATGGTCCACATCTAATCGTTCTGGAGAATGTAATATAAAACCATTTAAAGAAAGAAAATAAGCATTTAGCTTCTTGAANTGGTTGAAATAGAAAGCCACGTGTTGATAAGGTTTGGGTTTGAAATTTTATGATATATTCAAATTTATATTTCATTTAAAGAAAATAAATATATTAGCGTTTTTTTGGTATCATATAAAATCGTATTATAACATCGACGGATGCATATTAAAATAAAAACATTAAAATCGATATATATCTCGTTGCATTGTGTGAGTGTCTTTCTAGCGTATTTTAATATTGAGAATTTTTAATTTTCAAACCGTATCTATATTATATTACTAGAAGGATACTCATAATTTAACGAGATAAATCTTAATTTTAATGTTTAGTTTTTATTTTTTGTCTCTATTGATATAATACGATTTAAGTGGTTTTACGAAAACGATAATGTTTTTATTTTTGAATGAAATATAAATTTTAAAAAAATAAATCGATATTAGTACGAAAGTAACTATTTAAAATTTCTCATTTTTTGGTATAACTTCTTTAATTCATTTTTTTATTATTATTTAATTTAAATTTAATAATAAAGTAATTTATTTTGCGTTTAATAATATAATTTTTTATAAAGATAATAATTAAACGTTATGTTAGAACTTAATGATTTTCTTAATTATATTTTAAATTTTCTATATTTAAAATAGATGTTTATTCTGTATTTGATTGTGTTTATCTGCAGTTAGTTATACAAATTTAAAAATAGAGCTTTAATAAGTTGTACTTATGCAAAATTTACTTGTAATCTTAAATTTTAAGCAATATACATCAATAAACAATACTTCATGCATAAAAAAATATTTTTTATGTCTCAGTCTCGATGTTATAATACGGTTTTATATGGTTGTAAGAAAACGATAATGTTTTTATTTTTGAACATAATATAAATATAAATATATATCATAAAAAATTGAAAAAAAATATTAAGATTGGTACCAAACTAACTATTTAGGATTTCTTTTTTTTATATTTCATCAATTCATTTTTTTTTTATTTAATAATATAACTTTTTGTAATTATAATAATTAATTATTTTGTTAGAACTCAATGATTATCCTATTATATTTTAGATTTTTTATATTTAAAATGAGATGTCTATTCTCTATTTGATTATGTTTATTTGTAGTTATTTACATGAATTCAAACATAAAGCTTTAATAAGTTGTAATTACATGCAATTTACATGTAATCTTGAATTGTAACTAATATGCATCAATAAACAGTACTCCATGCATAAAAAGGATTTTTAAGAGTTTTTGTCAAATACTTTACAATATAGTATAGATAAGGTGGGATTCATGTGAGACCAACATGTTTTTGTGAGACCCATAAGACCACCAGATAACATATCACAGTAAAATATTATGAAATGTGTTCTACTATGAGGTTCAATCTTATTCATGTGGTCTCAGGGTCAATAACCCCAAGTATTATATTATAAACAACATTTATATTAATTTTTAATGTTTTAATAAATTTGATTGGTCATTTATGGGAAAAATATAATTCCAGTATTTTACAGCTTCTGGGGGAAATGTCTTAAAAATTCGACGTATTGTCTTGTAAGCAGTATCACAATTATAAGTGTACAGAAACAACTGTGGAAATATAAAGATATCAGGAGAGAGATATAAAACCAAGATTTAGAGAGGTTCACCCGACCTTGGCTATGTTCGTTTTCCTGGAAACCCTTCTCGGGATTTTGATCCAATATTATGTGTTACTCATAGAAGAAGATGTTGGTTGATTGTATATTTCATTAGAGTTCTATGATTCAGGGTATCATCTCCTCTTTGATCCCTCTGAATTCCATACCCGGAGCTGTGATCGAACCTATTTATTACAAAGAATCGATTCAATAATACATTTCTTATGTACCTGTGGGTCCATTCTGTCTCATATGTCTTAGAACTATGGACTCGTATCACATCAATGACGCGACCCCTACCACCACGCTACAACAAATTAAACCAAGTTGATAGAACGTTAAACGTGTTTAAGCGTTCTAATAGACTACTTTATAGGACCAAACGTTTACAGGTCCTATCTAAAAGTGTTGTAATATGATTATATATGACACTTTTGGACGTCTTAAAAAGCTTTTAGGACACTTTTGAAACAAAGTGTCATACTACCCCATTTATATGACACTTTTAAGATGTGCCCTATAAACACATTGTTTATAGGACACTTGTTCTATAAGGCATTTTTCAAATACTGTCATGTAAAAAGGCTAATAGGACACCGTGTTTCAAATGTGTCCTAAAAAGACTTTTAACACCCCCAAGAGTGTTATATAAACTTATTACAACACCTTTAGATAAGACACATATGTATTTAGTCATATAAACTTAAGTTCTATAAAATAGTCTATTATGATATAAACCCGATTTTGTTGTACTGACAAGTAGTTTTACATAAGTTTCTTCTAAAGTATATACCCACATGCCAAGTTTGGTATGTAACAATCTATTTTCTAGGGCATATGATGATTCTTTCGCCATTTGGGGCGTTAGTTTACCTACTAAAACGACACTTGTTCAAGATCTTAGCATTACAATTCCATTTTTGTCTAAACTTCAGAGTAAATAGGCTTCTAAAACACAAATTAACCTTATAACAACAACGGTATTGCAAGAATATACGTTTTAAATTTTCTAAAGTCAGACCTAATGAATGATCATTCACACAAAGAAAAGCACTTCCAATATGAATTATTAATTTCTCTCTGTGAACGAATCATTATATCATCTCATCATCATCTGCATCTCTGATTTAGTACCACATGTATGTGATACGAGTGTTATTGTTTGAACATACCCTTATCTGTGTGTATCTGTGTGTCTGTGTCTCTGTGTGTGTGTGTGTGTCTACATTATATCATCTCATCATCATCTGCATCTCTGATTTAGTACCACTTATATGTTCTGTAACCCGTAGGAAAGTGCTTAATGTCATTTGCTTTGTCATAGCACGAATCTTTATGCATATGTCAGCTTTTCGTTTCGGTTGTGGTTGGGTTTATGACGATTCTATATATAGATCAAGATATAACGTTCTAGTTGGGAACGTACCTTTGATTATTATGACCAAAGGAGGATTATGTACTGAAGTCCAAATTTCTTGAAAAATAACGGATGAAATTATCTTCACAGTAACATGTTGTTCTAACTGACTGTTGTGAGAATATGTGTAATTACATATTTACTGTTCGAAAGAGCTTTTGAGGAAAGTAAAAGAGGTTATAAGAGAAATAATATAAGTTTAGCAGATGTGGAACTGTAACACTGTCTTCATCATGCTTTTGTTGTTTATCAGATCTTTTACATTTCAGTCGCTTAAGAAAAGATATATAAGAGATTTAATGTATGTTGTTCTTGTTGGAAATATACCTTTTGTTTAGAAATACTTTATGTATTTGTTGCGTGCAAGGTTTCAGATGGTGTGAGTCTGAGACGTGGTGTGGAGCGAGGTCAAGCCTCAAGCCTTACACCCATGGCTAGGACACGATGTTTCACGGCGTGATATAAGGCAGCAAATTTGTATGTATGTATATATATATATATATATATATATACACACACACATATATATATAGACATATATGGTTTCTATTTATTATTGAAAAAAGTCATGTCTTGTAAAAAGAATGAATGCCACTATTTGCCATGGCGTAAGTTACGTCTTACACAAAGATGTAGGGCTTATTGTAACGACAGGTACACGTCTTATATCATTGTGCGTCATGACGTGACAGTTAACACCCTATTTGCTTGTCTTTGATCTTTACCATGCCCTTGTTGCTTATATTTTATGTATTTACATGTCAATCAATTAAGAAAAAATACACAAGATCAAACATTAAGTGAAATCAGTTTTTAATAGGGGTGAGCAGCGGAATCGGGTACCCGGCTATAGAACCAGAATCGCCTTGGAACCGCCGGTTCCAGAACCGGAACCGATATGAGTGGTTCTGGTTCCGGTTCCGGTTTCTAAAATACGGAACCGATTGAGAATGGTTCCGGTTCCGGTTCTCAATTTTTCGGAACCGTTACCCGCCGGGTACCCGGTATTTTTCAATAAAAAAATAATTATTATTTTTTAATACCAAATTTATATTAGGTTTACATCTTAAAAGCACGTCGTCATCTTCAATCTTCATCTAAATTCTTCATATAAAATGATTCGTATTTTTTCAAATTGTGTGTTCACTTGGATTCATAGTATGTAATCGTTAAACTTTGAACAATTACCATTATAGTATGTAATTGTTAAACTTTGAACATTTTCTATTAGTCTATTATGGTTTGTAATCGTTAATCAATATTTGTAACCATTATTTTGTATAATTTGTATTCTTGCTTATTTATTTAGTATTTTGGCAATGTTTTATTTTTTATTTCTAAATAACAAATTTTTAATATTTTAAGAAGCGGGTACCCAGAACCGGAACCGGTTCCCGGAGGTACCGGTTCCGGTTCCAAAAATTTAAGAACCGCTCTAACTGATTCCGGTTCCGGTTCCAATATCTCAAGAACCGCCGGTTCCGGTTCCTGTCAAAAAGGGCGGGTATCCGCCTATGTTCACCCCTAGTTTTTAATATGTTGATCTCTAAGGATAGTGATTTGCCCCGACTCGATGGAGAACCCGGCTCACTCGACTCGAATAGGGACGGGATTCCCTACTAAGGGTCCCATGACCAAGGATCCCCTGGTAGACTCAAACCGGGGTCAGGGCCGGGGCTGTTACTTAAACCAGGGTTGGGGCCTGTGCTTAGAATTCCCGGTAGACTCAAACTAACGAATATTCTTCATGGGGATTGACCGGGGTTTGACAGGGACCGGGGTCGAGGGGCTGTTACTAAAAACTGAGGCCGAAGCCAGGGATTACAAAAAACTCACCCCTTCTCCGCCCTGTTGTCATGCCTAGTGATCTCCATGGTTCCTTGGTAGTGAGTAAAGTAACTGATTTGATGTTAGCAACTAGTATTCTTTAGACATCATGTTGTTTATTATAGTTTTTCTATTCATGTGTTGTGTTTTTTTTTTTTTTTTTTTTTGTTTCTTATGATACGAATGTGTCATAGGTACGAAAAGGTTCAGTGAATCATCACAACCGGAAAAAACCTAGGGTTAGTTGGAAAGAAGCTGTGGTGAAAACGTTTATGGGGTCTTGTATACGTGAGATATCCATGAATGGACTCCAACAGTATCCTTAAAATGCATTCTTAAAATAATGTGACATAAACACTAAAAAATCGTGCATAATTTCATTATCAGTTAAAGATGAACAAAAGTTTAGTACGACTATTTGAAAGGAAAGTATGTCGTATGAACTAGATTTTAGACTAAGAAATAAAACAGATAACGTCTATGACCCACCAAGAAACAGCTTCAACTTATTCGAAGCGGAATTACATGCAGAGATGAAGGTCGAATTCTTTTGTTTTCTTTATTTTATATTTGTTTTCCTATTTTTCTTTTAGGTATATACTTGTACACGCTTTTTATCAGTAGTTTGAGTAAATATGTTGAAAAGTTGAGGAATGTATAACTATTTCGGTGGAGTTGTTGCCACGTTCGTCTAGATTTGGGGACATCACTGTAATTTGCATAACCCTTCGTGTGTTGCTAACGTTTCCAACCCAGATGTGGAAGTTGTTGATAATCATTGATTGAATACCGTACAGGGAGTCAGGGACCACTTATTTGTTGGTTTTTGGGACGAAAATAAGAAACCTACTATTTATTGCTTCTAGGCAAGTCATCTTTATCCTTAATGCAACCATTGGTAAGCGAAGAGGCCTCGACTTATGGGTAAGATCCAATGAAACCGAATATCTGTAAAAACGTAATTATCTTAAATAGATCAACCATGTTCTTTAGTTTCCGATCATGGTGACCCAGAGGACGATGAGATGGATTGCATATCCAAGTTAGAGAAATTTGTTTGAGAAGAAACCTGTGGTACGACACAACACTTTATCTTTAAGCCAAGGCGTAGATTACATGAAACTTTGGTTGTGTTTGAAGGATGAGAATTCTGAGTTGTAGATTTACGGGGTGTTTGTGATTGCTTATTTAAAACAACTTATGTTTTTCTATAAAAAGCACTTATCAACTTATTATAAGTCAGAAAAGATTAACTTATTCAAAAACTCCTTATTACCGGTTTGACAACGATATAAGTTGTTTATCCAAACATTCAAAAGTGCTTATTACCGGTGTCACACTGGAATAAGTCAATAAGTTGTTTTATAAGCAATCTCAAACACCCTCTTAGATTTACGGTGTATCAGCTTAAATTACCATGAATATTATGATATATATATGTATTAAAAACAATTTATTAAGCATCAGTCATTAAACAGTAATGCATAATTTTTTAAATTTCAAGTTTATAAATAATTAATAAATATATAATTTTTTTAAATAATCAAGATTTAGCCTCTACTAATATCACATAAAAGAAATTCATATCATTAAAACTAAAATAAATTATACCTTTTTTTTTAATATAAAATATTTAATTAATAATAAAATTTTGACTTAAACAAATTATACCCAAAAATATATTACAATATTTAATTTGACAACAATATCAATATATTCTTTTATTTTTTACCAGATATAAAATTTAAGGGTTATTTATTTACCTTCTAATGGTTCCATTAAGATTCAACATCTGAATCACTAAGAGGTAAATCTTGTTTGACAAAACAAATCTGTTTTTTAATGATTCTAAAACTATCTGAATGATTTTATATCATGAGCCTCCTAATTTCATTATAACCAATTATTAAACAGTTATATTTCATTTTATACTATATGATGAGAGCCTCTTAATCATTCTGACCACTTAATCATACTGTACAAAATCATTCAGCAACCGCCAAACAATCACCAACATTTTCAACCACCACTTATAATCTCAATTTTGTTCAATCAGAAATTTTGAATTTTCTTTTTTAATTAAAATCATACTAATTTTTATTCTTAATTTATCATAAAATATTGCATCCCCTCAAGTAAACAACTAGTGTATATATAAGAGGCATTTGCTGAATGATTTGGTGCTGAATGATTAAGACACTTTCATGATATAGTGAAAATGAAATATAATTGTTTGGTAATTGTTTACAATGAAATTAGGACGTTTAATGGTTAAGGCAGACCCATGATACAAAACAATTCAGGGGACGTTTGGTTCATTTCAAGGAATCGGAATGAAAATAGGAATGAATATATAAGGGAATAAGAATCAATATATCCATTTTATTATATTATATTTGCTTTATATTACTTTCCATTGTTGATGTATGGTTTAAAAAAACTCATCCTACAATAACAGGCTCTCTTTATTTTTCTTCTTGTTTCTTATCCAAACCATAGCCATGAAACATCACATCGATTTTTTGAAGAACATAGATGGAGGTGGAACAATGATGAAGAACATAGATGAAGGTTGGGACGAAGAACACAGATGAAGGCTGGGACGAAATTCACCACCACCACTGCGGTTTTGGTCCCTGTGATGACCCTCCCCCAACCATCTCTGGCTCTCTTCACAACCACCACCACTCAGCAGCCTCCATCTACAGTCATCTGGCCGATCTCTTCCCTGCTCCGATCGAAAACCCCCAACAACACCCTCCT
>NC_037541.1:13533964-13557228 GCF_001531365.2 Cynara cardunculus var. scolymus | reverse complement strand
ATTCCTTCTTAAAACCCAAATTCGATTTCTATCAAGGGTTTCACAAGGAACAAATCGAACAAAATGGAAAGACGAGAAACAAACCCAAATCCCGATTCCTTCTTAAAACCCAAATTCGATTTCTATCAAGGGTTTCACAAGGACATGAGAAAATCGAAGATGAGAAACAAATAAATCGATCGATTTGTTCAACGTATTGAACCGAAGAAAATCGGATATGAGAAACAAAGAAATCGATTGATTTCTTTAGCATCTATATAGGGTTTCACAGAGAACATATCAAACAAAATCGAAGATAGAAACAAACCCACATGATGAGGAACATGATTGATTTCTTCAACGTAATGAATTTCAAGATGGTAAGAGGACTCATCTCTTCAACGTATTGAACTAAAGACGATGAGAGGTTGCTTATGTTGGAGGAGGCGATGGGATTGATTAATTTGGTTCATTCCACCCAATTTGGAGTGGAATGGTTTTTTGACCTTTCTATAATGACTGATTACATTAATTGTAACCAAACATCATCAATCATTTCATTTTCATTCCTTTTTTAAACCAAACTAATACAATCAATATCATTCCCATTAATTATTGTCTAATACCCCCAACCAAACACCCCCTCAGATGGTTTTAGAACCATGAAAAGACAGACTTTTTTTTGTCAAACAAGATTCATCTCTTAATAATTCAAAAATTGTCTCTTAACAAAACTATTAAGAGGTAAACAAACAACCCCTAAAAAATGAACTTAGCAAACCCTAATTGGGCCTTTTGGGCCAAAAAGAGCCCACATATATCCACATGCTAAATTGCTAATTAGAAATCAGGCTTTTAACTCGACCAGTTAAAAGCCTAATTAGGTTTACTAAGAATCGGGCTTTTTTGAGTTAGTGCATGAAATAACAATCTACTTTCATAAATTTTCTTATTATAACATTGTACTTTCATTTTCGCTTCATATACTTTCGTTTTCGCTTTAGATACTTTCATATTATTTTACAGAAAGGCAGGTCTTAATAGAATAAGATGTACGCAGATTTTTCCTCCTACGAGCACAAACACAACTACATGATGGCCAAAAAAATTCACATAAAAACTCTATTAACTTGTAAAACATGTATCTTTTAACAATCTAAGTATCTACCCACAAAAATTTACACAATTCTGCATCCACAATTACCAATATGACAAGAACGAAAACCGTATGAACGAAAGAAAAGAGTGTATAGATTCTTGCCTCAGGGCGATTCCCGACTCAACCATGAAGCAAAGCTAAGCTAGCGGTATAACTAACCGCACGAAAAGTCCGAGCCAAACCACACGTTTCAAGATCCCGCATTTCCCCCTTAACCACATTATAAAGCATAAGCCGACCATCGTTCATCACCACCAAAATCTCATCATCATCTCTAATCAACAATGGTGGAATCGACAACCCAGGCTGCGAAACGACACAAACTTTCTTCCAAGAATCCACCACCCCATAATCGCTCATCGCCCATACATCCCATTTATCGCCATTACCTCCAAGATAATGAGCACACAACGATAAGCACTCGCCATTCATTGATGAAGCTAAGCATACTTGATCGTAATTAGGGACGACATTCTTCGGCAATTCAAGAACACGAAACCGTTCATCATCCAAATCGAAAGCCATAATCGTATGAGATACACCCCTAATTGCATCTTTAGAAGCCAACCAATTCACAGAACCATTCACAAACACATTACTAGACCAACCCTTGATCAAATAGCATGGAGCAATCAAATCTTCCAATTTCTTCCATGAATTAGTACTCAGAGAATAAACCAACACACAATTAAGCTTCAACGAATCAAAATAATAAGCAATCACAACGATCTTAAACTCGAAAATCCTGGAAACAAAACCAAACCCAACAACGTAATGCGAAAACCTATCAGACCCGTGAAGAGGATCATCGATTTTCCTGAATTTGTGAATACTAGGGTTGTAGAGAATTAACCTGCCGACGTTGGAGTAGTAATTGGTATCGAAGAAACAGATTAAGCCCTTGCTGGATCCGACAATTCGGAGGTAGCCATGAAGGTGTTTGTAAGGGATTTGGAATTTGAGGGTCTCTTGGAAGGTGATTGGGGAGCGGAGGGAGTAGAATTGGTGGATGTAATCGGTGGATTCGTAGTAGATGAGGAGGTGGTGGTCGGCGGCGTCGACGGCGGGGGAAGAGAGATGGAGTTTGGTGAAGGAAGGGTGAGAGATTAAGGGTGGAGAGGAAGTGCAGACGGATCTGAATTGAATTAGGGATTTGGTGGGAAGACGAGAAAGGATATCGAAGATAACATCTTGCGGGAGGTTGAAGATGAAGTGGGAAGGTCTTGACATGGTGAAGACTGCACACACAGAGAGAGAGAGTGCGTGAGAGAGAGAGAGAGAAGAGGGTGGGGTAGGCTTTGTTCTTTGGGTCTTACTCATATCAAAAACACTTATAAATTCACAAAATTGAAAATTAGTCGGTGTTGGATTGTTTATTTGAAATAACTTATGTTTTTTTTATAAAAGCATTTATTAATTTATTATAAGAAAAAGAGCTTAATTTTTTCAAAAACTTCTTATTATCGGTTTGGCACCGATATAAGTTGTTTATCCAAACACTCAAGAGTACTTATTACCGGTACTAATCGAAATAAATCAATAACTTGTTTTAATAAGTAATCTCAAACATCCCTTAATGTTGTTGAATGAATGGGGAATTGATAAGAATAGTGTTTATCAAATTTACTTTTTAGCCCTTTTAGGTAAAAAGTAAAATCTTTACGTAAAAAGTGGAGTCAATCGATAAACAGAGTGTTACTTTTTAGCTATTTTCTGATCGAAAATTACTTTTTAGCCGATCTTTACTCAGAAGGTTTACACAGAAAGTGGCTTTTTTCATAATCATTGTGCAGAAAGTGGTTTTCTGCATAAGGATTTCACTTTCTGCGTAACTGTTCCATTTTCTATGTAAGGATTCTTATTTGGTTTTTTAATTCTTTTGCCGAAAATAATCTTTGCGCATATGTGTAAGAATTGGCTAAAATTTGAATTTGGGGTAAAAAATGGCTTAAAGTGAAACATCCGATCAACTTTGTTCATTATGTAAGTTTCACTAAATAAATGCATATTTAAGGGACCTTCTTTTGAGAATTCTCCAAACTGTGAGATGTCTAAAAACCAATACATCATGTGTTATTTCATATGATATTTTTTTTTTCATATATAACTAGAATTTAATGTAATGATTAATATATATTTGTTTTAAACAATATGTTTGAGTTATATGTACCCGGTTAACAATATGAACACTTTTGAACCACAAGGGTGGTGTCTGATTGGTTTGAGTATCAGGAGGTCTCAGATTCAAATCCAATGAGAAATAAAAATCCCCTTTGTGGCCACGGAGGTTCAAATGCGGTGACTCCGGGCTATCTGCAAAACAAGTGGTCGCCCTGGGATTAGTCGGCTCGTATATCAGGTTGGATATCCAGGTTAATCAAAAAAATGAACACTTTTATCTTGTATGTGAAAGAAAAAATATACATAAAGATGTTTCACATTGTGAACCGAATATATGTTAATCAGTACATTAAATACTAGACTTATATGGAAAAAAATCATGTGAAACAAAACCTTAAGATAGTAGGTTTCACAAAATTCGGAGTTCTCAAATGATTAAGCCTTACAAGGAGGTTCAAATATGTGTGAATTATTAAAAAAACCATTTGAAGATGCATATGTGAAACCCATATGAATAAACTGTAATGTTGGTTCACATATGCATGTTTTTTTGCTAACTGTGGATGTTCGGTTCAGCTTGTTCACACCTTGACTAATCCCAAGGGACATAGAGCACAACTAGAAAATTCCTCAGTGGCCTTGCAGGACTCGAACCGGTGACCTCTGAAAAGAATCCCCAAGGCTCAAGTCTTATTAACAATTGAGCTAACCCTACATAAACTTTTTTTTTCCATTTTTTTAACGGATTCACATATGAACCTTCCATTAACCTATTCATCTTACCTTCTCACGATATTTAGTTTCCTCATTTAAATCACGCCCCCCACATATCTATTAATATAGATACTTAAGGGTTGTTCACCAAATTTGTAACAAGCATAGCTTACCGGAAAAAAATGACCAACTTCACTTATTTAGACATGGGATTTTAAAATCCATTCATGTGGGATTCTTTTTGCCCTAACCTACCCGTCTCCATCTTCTCCTCCATTTTTATCGCTCACCTCTGTCGCTCTCTCCCAGTCATCTTCGTCGCCGTCGCTTCCCCCCCCCCTCTTCGTCGCCGTCGCTTCCCCCCGAGGTCGTCTCCGTCGCCGTCGCTCCCCCCGAGGTCGTCTCCGTCGCCGTCGCTTCCCCCCGAGGTCGTCTCCGTCGCCGTCGCTTCCCCCCGAGGTCGTCGCCGTCGCTTTCCCTCGAGGTTGTCTCCATCGCCGTGGCTTTCTCCCACCGTCGTCTCCATCGCATCCTCCATTTTCATCCCTGACCATCTCCTCCAGCCTCCAACATCGCTGTCTCCTCCAGCCTCAAACATCGCCGGCTCCGTAGCTTTCTCCCACGGTGGCCGTCTCCGGCTCCGTCGCTTTCTCCCACCGTGGTCGTCTCCATCTCTGTCGCTTTCTCCCACCGTGTTCGTCTCCATCTTTGTCGCTTTCTCCCACCGTGTTCGTCTCCATCGCCGAAGACAGGTAATTTCTACTTACTTCGATTTCTGTTACGACTTCACAATACGATTAATGCTCCGATTTGTACTTCGATTTCTGCATATTGTACTTCAATTTCTACATATTTTGTGACGATTTGTACTTCATATGTTGTTCCGATTAATGTTCCGATTTGTACTTCATATGCTGTTACAAAAAAAAATCCAAATCCAAATCCTGCAAACCAAACACAGGAATGGATTTTAAATCCAATCCAATCCAAATCCCATGGAATCCAAATCCCTCCTGGGAATCCAAATCCCTCAGAAACATTCCTGCAAACCAAAAGCACCCTTACTTTGTCGGGTAACATCTTGGCCATCAAAATGGATGATTTGTAAGCATCTCTTACTCGATAATGTTATTCAGGTAAGAGTCTTTTTCTTCACTTATCGGGTAAGAACCTCGGTTGTTGTCATGCCTTTTACCATGTAAGATTATTGGTCCTTGTCATGCTCACCCGGTAAGGTAAGCGACCGGGTCAGTGTTTATCCAATAAGTGTTTAATAAACGACACCTTCAGGTTGTTTTGTAGATGTTGAATGATTTGGTGCAAATGATTAGGTTGTTAAAATGAATAAGATGCCCTATATGATTTATTACAAAAGGAAAAATCCGGAATGTTTGATAAATGTTCTGAATTGAGAGTCTCAAATTCAACATCGTAGGTAAAATGTTCTGAATAAGAGGCTCTGTATAATTTAGAGGAAACAAAGATACCACGAGATGTAGCATATGAGATGCAATGATATGAGGAAGAGATGCGTGAGATGAGCCGTGGATCGAAGGGCAGTCTAGGAAAAAAGCAACCTCTGAATGGTTTGGGTCGGTCAGATGAAATATAAGTCGGAGATTATTGGAACCATTCAAATGCCTTCATCTACTATGTGCGCATGTGTATGTATTCGACTAGAAACTCAAGAAAAGAAAAGGAGAACTTACGATCTCCTTGCTTTTCAAACCAAAACGAAATGCATTTTCTTCTTTTCAGGACACAATGCAGCAATATGCAGGTTTGTAAAGACCCAACATATGACCATCGATACACCGCATTGCAGTAACCTGCAAAAAGGAGCGCGAAGATTAGGCGCGTCCTATTGAACGTTAGAAATGGGGTCATTCTCATGGCTTTCAATTGTATAAATTCTTGTCTACTATTGTATCTACTGGGTATCTGTCTGGCGTACATTAGTCTTAGCTTTTCTTCTTATACTAGTAGTTGTCAGTACTGCGCTATGTGTTCTCGATGTTTGTTTAAGGGCAAAATGCAACGAAGTTTGTTTTAGTTTTAAGTTACTACTCCCTCCCCAAAATAATTGTCCACTTTTTTTATTTTAGGAGTAAACTACAATTTTGGTTCCTATGGTTTGTCAAAAATAACAGTTTGCATCCTTGCAGTTACGAAATCAAAAGGTGGCCATCATGGTTTGGAAAAGTGTATAGATTTGGTCCTCCCTCTAACGATCATAAAAATTCCGTTAAATGAAGGACATTTTTGTCCTTTCATCGATTTTTTTGTCTTTTACTGAATCAAAAACCACAATAACCAGAATCATATAATTGGTTTTGATTGGGTAAAAGACAAAAAAATTGATAAAAGAATGAAAATGTTCCTCATTTAACGGAGTTTTTTAACGGCTATTAGAATGAGGCACCAAATTTGGACCTTTTTGCAAACCACAATAGCCATCTTGTAATTTCAAAACTATAAGAATGAAAAGTGTTATTTTCGACAAACCATGCGGACCAAATTTGTAGTTTACTCTTATTTTACTTCGTTCTAAAATAAGTATCTACTTTCTTATTTTACCCTTAATTATGACACGGAGAAAATTCTTTTTCCCTCTATTATTAAAAGTAAAAGTGTCATTTAGTCAATTAAAAAGTGTAATAATTACACATTCCCAAAAAGACCAAATTATGTGTCGTTTCATTGTGGACATTTATTTTTGGATGGAGGGAGTATAACAAAGACTTCCTTTTTCTTAATCAATGTAATTTTAAATTTTCCCATCTAATGGAACAAAGTTCAGAAAATATTATACTTTTTACCCATTTTGACCGGTAGGCTGCTGATCTGTAACATTTGATGACATGAATGTCAAGTTAATGTCCACTTCGCCGTAAACCCTTTCATAAACTTTTCGTAAATGGGTATTCACGTCATCAAATGTTACACTAAGGGGCCGTTTGTAAGCGCTTACAGCAAGAGTCACTACCCTTACTTATCTTATTGGGTGACATTTCATCAAGATGGATTGTTGGTATGCGTCTTTTACCTAATAAGTGCTTACCGGGTAAGAGCCTTCTTTCTTACGTACCACGTAAGATTTTCAGTCCTTCCTATGCCTCTTACCTAAGATTCTCGGTCCTTGTCATGATCACTCGGAAAGGTCAATGACACCCAGTAACCGGTTGGTAAACGGACCCTTTTTTTGGTAACCGTGGGTGTTCGGATCAGCTTGTGCACACCTCAACTAATCCCATGGGGCCTGAAGATAACAGCCAGGAAAATCCTTGGTAACCCTAAGGAGACACGGAGACCTATGGGGAGGAGTCCTAAAGCCTAGCATTCATTTGCTGGTTTGAGCCACAATTATCTTTGACACTTATCACACCAACTTGTGTTTGCAGTATCCACGTTACATTACACAATAAGATCTTTCTTAATTCAGAATACTTTCTACCATTTCTCTAGGATCATAACCTTAAGCATTTGATATGTTAGAATCTCACATCTGCTAGACTTGGACCATTTCTCATCGGCTAGAACATAGTCAACATACCTACATTCTGAATTCCTAAATCAAAATCAGACTCCAATTGTGATACAGATGACTAACATATGTTGTAACTTCAATTCTTTAGTGAAATGACAATTAAAAATAACTCAATTCCATGATAACAGGATTTCAGTTTCCAACATACGACTCTAGAATCAACAAGCAAAAGTATATATGAGACAGTCGGATAGATAGAGGATCAGAATATACCAAAAGGTCATTGGCCCAACGGTACCCGGCTTACTGGTAGATACCAACCTTACCGGATGTCAAGGTTCCAAGCCTCACAAAAGATGCGGAGAGTGTGTGTGAGCATTTGCCTTACATAAATATCTTTCAAAGAAAAGGGAATATATATATACACACACACACACATACCTGGAAGAATGCATTAGCGCGAGCTTTACAGGGCCGCGTTCGAGTTCGGCCCACCTGAGAGTACACACGTTTATGCTGAAAACAAGATCTTCTTTGTAGAATCTGGCAGCTTTCGGTACATCTTTGGGGCAATTGCAGCATCCACCTGAACAAAGCCGCCCAATGTTCTGTAGAATGGAATTCAATTCCATTCCAAATCATACAAACCAAAGATTCCATATCCTTTCATGAAATCCAAATTGCTCAAAAGCATTCTGTTAAACCAAACGGGCCCTAATGGGTTAGATTTCAACATTGAATTTTTTAGAAGGTCATTCGACTAAATAGCCCATTTTACAAACTTTTTTCGTCAAAAAATTAAAATTCCATGTGCAAACAGAAGTAGAAATGGCATTTCACAAGGAACCAACAAGTAGATTCATGAATATGAATAAAAGAGTACAAATTGTGAGATTCCACGTTGGTTGGGGAGATGAACAACAAACAAAGGTTGCCTTATAAGAGACGGGATACAGGATACCTCCTCTTTCAGACGCGTTGTAAAACCGTGAGTCCATGTGTTGATAAAGAGAACAGTATCTGATACGGTTGGTTTGGGATATTACAAAATGTATGCTATAAACCATTCAAACAAACTAAAACCCAAAATCCCACAAGTTCCTAAACTTCGATCATTTTCCCCTCAAATTTAGACGATGAAAAAACTTGTCAAAACAATTATTAGTACCAAAAATACGTCAATTTTTTATAGAATCTAACTCAAAAATTAGATCGCTTCATTGCAAGAACACTTCTCATTGTCAACAAGATGAAAGCAAACGTTGTCACCGTATTGCAGAATAGGGTAGTCTCTAAAATCCTTCGTTCTTTGACACATATGCCCAATTATGTTGTATGTTCTGTTTATAGAATCATATGATCTTAATACCATCACAATGACCATTGATGAGCTGAACCGAAGTAGGGCTCTAACTGAGAATGTGTATACACCAAGTAGTAGCTTCTGGAATTCAAAATGTATATCGTGTGTTTGATGAAATCGACTGATTACTAGAATCACTTGGTTTTATACAGCCATTTGACAATATGTTTGATGGATTCCATCTCTATATCCATAGATTTCTTCCATTTTCACATTTTACGTTCTCCTCAATCCCGGATGGATCCATACTAATAGAAGAATTGAACATTACAAAGCATATGTTTGTCATTTCATCGAACAATTGCTAGAAGTTACTACTTGGTGAATACGCATTCTAAAATCAAAGCCCTACTTCAGCTCTCTGAATGTTCACTTCTAGTATATATCAATCCACGTTTGAGAAGACTGTAAATTGTGAAAAATGGAGGAAATCCATGGATTTAGAGGTCGAATCCGTCAATCACATAGTCAAATGATTATACAAAACACAAATTTAGCACACAATATACAGGAAACAGATAGACAGATAACCCCCAAATTGCAAGAGAACTTACCAGTAACAAGAGAGACCACCGGAAACTACGTTTTTTTCTCCTCCACAGATCGGGAATTTCAGATTTCAGTTTTCCGGCAACTTCTCCGATCTTCCCCAAAATAAAACTTATAACAATGGGCTTTTTTTTGGGCCTCTTATTTCATCTGTTATAATGGTTCTGGAATGGATCAAAACTTTATATTTATACTATATTATAAAATATTTGAAAAAAAAATTTAAAAATTATTTTTTTCATGAAGTATTATATATTGATGTATATTACTTAAAATTCAAGATTACAAATGAATTATGCATAAGTACAACTTATTAAAGCTTCATTTTTGAATTTATGTAACTAACTGCAAATAAACATAATCAAATAGAGAATAAACATTTTATTTTAAATATAAAAAATCTAAAATGTAATTAGGATAATCATTGAGTTGTAACAAAATACTTTATTATTATCTTTATAAAAAAATTATTATTAAACCAAAAAAATGAATTAAAGAATTATAGAAGAAGAAAAAAAGAGAAATATTAAATAGTTTGTTTCGTATTAATATCAACATTTTTTTTTCAATTTTTTTATGATATGTTCATATTTATATTTTATTATTATTTTCTCAAAACCACATAAAACCGTATTATAACATCAACCAAGACAAAAGAAAAATAAAAACGAAACATTAAAATCGAGATGTATCTTATTGCATTTTGCGAGTACCCTTTTAGTTTTCATTAAAAGAATTAAGTATCAGCAATTCTAATCGCACCCACACATAATCCATCCTTTATGTATTCATTGTAATTAAAATTCCTTCTGTATCAAAAAAAAAATTATAAAGTAGCATTGTCGTATTATGTATTTTGTCTATTAATGGTAGTGGGCTGGCAAAAGATTCTAGAACCATCTGTCAGCTCACTACCACTAAGGGGAAAAGCATTCTGTATAAGACAAAGCTACTGTACAATTTATTTGGTACAGAAGGAATTTCAATTACAGCTAACATCATGAAGCATATGTGATGAGGTATTTCAAAGTTGATTCAATGATTTAAGCCCAACAGAGAGACTTAAGCCTGTATTCCTCATGATCTGAACTTGAACTTGTGTATTTAAATAAAGTCGTCTCATCCTTTTGTCAACTAAGTTACACGTCTCATCCCCTTGCGGTCACGGGGGTTCAAATACGGTGACTCCGGGTTATCTGCAAAGCAAGTGGTCGCCCTGGGATTAGTCGGATCGCATAGCGGGTTAGATATCCAGGTTAATAAAAAAAATGAGAATCAAATCTTAAAAATTAGAAAAATTTATGAATTCAACTGAAAAACCGAAAAAAGTCCCTCTGAATACGATGGAATTCAGCTAAAAACACATCAAACTTAAAACGTAGTCTTGCGTCTTCTTTACAAAGTCGATTCTATTTGAGAAAATGTATTTCATTATTTAAGTAACATGTATCAATAAACAGTACTTCATGCATAAAAAATGATTTTTAAGAATTTTTGTCAAATATTTTATAATACAGATAGAATAGAGAATAAAATTCATTTATATCATAATTGGAATGGAGTGGAAAGTGGTAAAATTACCTATTATGGTTTGTATAAATGAAATGGAATTGTAGAGATAAAAAAATAAGAATACATATACAGATAAAAAGAAATAGAAATAATATGTTTCGAGATATATAACCGGTCGGAAATGAAGACTTCAACAAAACGACAACACGAATATAATTTTCTCGATCTGTTTGAAAGATATTGTACTCGGTATCACGTGAATTGAAAACTATATGGATTTTTTTTTTGTACGATACTTAGGGGTTGTTTACTTAGAAGATGTTTGGTTGGTTTTCCATTAAGTCATTTATGAATAAAGTTGTATTTGTGGATTAATACATCTGTATAAATTGAGAAAAAAATTTGTTTGCGACAGGTTTTTCATAGATGGAAGGATCATGATTTTTAATTTTGGAGAGGCGGGTTTCGGAAAATATAGTTTTATGCATAAAGCTCCTCCTAGAAGCTTTATGAACAAGTCATTTTTTATATCATTAAATCACTATCAAATAGTCATATATAGTGGAACGAATAAGCTATGAGTCTCATTAAGCTCATTAACCTGCCAACAAACATACCCTTGAACCTTAATGATCTTAATGGTTTGGACGATTTATTCGTTCAACCATACATGAGTGTTTTTTTACAGCTTAATCGTTAAGCCATTAAGATAAAATGGCTATATGGAATAAGTCAAGATCCCTCACCTGTTCCCAGTAAACCATATCAAACAAATTAATACCAGAAATGCCTGGAAATAATTCAACCCTCCCTCTTTGCCTCCTACAGACTGATCGATCTCATATATTTCATACAAATAAATTTATCTGGACAAATAACTGGAAAAAAGAAAGTAAACAACCTGTCACTCGTGACATTTATTACAATTAAGAAAGGTTCGACGAAGATGGTTTCCACTTGACTTACAGTTGTAGCTAAGAGTCATGGTTTAATAGTCTTTATCTGACTTATTCAACGTGGCATAATTCTATTTAAATACAGAATAACGATGGGTTTTGTATCTGTTTTCTTGTTTCGACATTTATAATTATTAAAATATATATAATATAAAAATTCGATTGTGTTAATAAAAAAATAAAACCTAGAAAATAAAAATTTTGGAGATATTTGTCTTTAAGTGGTTTTTTTTTAGTTTTTTTTAACTAGAAGGTTTTTGTGCAATGTATCGAGATATATCTTGATTTTTATGTTTCATTTTATTCTTTGTCTTTTTTTTATGTTATTATATAATTTTATGTAGTTTTGAGAAAACGACAGTGTTTTTATTTTTGAATAAAATATAATTTTGAAGATATTATAAAAAATTAGAAAATATATATTGATATTAATATCAAATTAATAATTCAAAAGTTATCATTTTTCTGTAATTTTTTTAATTAAATTTTTTAATATAATTTAATTTAAGTTTAATAACAAACTTTTTTATTTTTGTTTGAAAATCTAACTTTTTATGAAAATAATAATTTTAAGTATTTTATTATGACTTCATGTTTATCCTAATTATATTTTATATTTAAATGATATGTTTATCATATATTTAATTATGTTTATCTACAACTGGTTACAAATTTTAAACATGAAATTTTAATAAGTTATACCTATGCGCAATCTACTTGTAATCTTGAATTTTAAGTAATATGCATCAATAAGCAATATTTTATTTTATGCATAAAAGATGGTTTTTAAGAGGTTTTGTCAAATGTTTTATAATATAATATAAATATTTTGCAAACCAATAAGATGTGTTAATATTTTATTTAGAGTTTTCTTAAAATGTATTAAAATGATAAAATTATAAAATATTGTAATTGTGAAAATATATGTATAACTCCCAGATCAATTTTCAAAAGAGCCCTTGAAGAAAAATGACAAGTTTTTAACATATAAATTGTTAAAGTCTAGCCGACCGGGAACTCCAACACGCCCACTCCAACACAGACTGAATGGATACAAATTGTCTAAAAGTGTCGAGAGAGGACTAACCGAGTGTCGTATCCCTAAAGTGACAGACATTGACTTTGATATCATGTGAGAATATTTGGAACACCCATATCACAATCCAAAAATGCATATGAGAAGAAAGAGGATATTCCAACATATATACAGGAGAAATGATCTAATTCTAGCCGATGTGAGACTCCAACATTAATAATATATAATTAAGGGCAAATTACATGAACAAGTAACGTACTTTAACTTTACATTTGTTTAATCTAAAATTAGTTTTTTTTTCCAATTTAAAATTAGTCTTCAACCAGTTACTCGGGTACTTAAATGTTTAAAACTTTACATTTTAGGTACCAAAATGAAAGTTTTGAAAATAAATTACCAAAAATAGAAATCAAGTTAAAATATGTTATTTTAAAATTCTGAAGATGCTCTACATTTGTTTCGCATAATGTTTTCTAAAATACTGAAATCTGAAAGAAATTGGAATGAAATGTTATCATGTTTGACCAAATGTTTGGTTGTCGGAAAATGAAATGTAATCTCTCAAATGAATTGTAATATGTCTGTTTGGTTTACAAAAGAATTGGAACGGAATAATGAAAATGATAAAAATACCGTTTCTTTAATATTTTTTAAAATTATAAATAACTATAAAATTAACATTTAATGTGACAAAAATATGTAAATAACCACTTATTAAATCATATATAAACATAAAACATGTAAAAGACTGATATATAATCATAAACCAAACCATTCATACACGTTACCACATTAAATACATACATAAATATTGTTATCAAACTAGTCTTACACATGGTTATAGGTTGCAGAACCATAACATCGAAGCAATAAATACCAAAAACATTGTTTTAAAGCAAATCGGTCGTTGGTCCAACATAAACCAGATCCAAGAATAAGTACCAGATGTGTACTCCAAACAATAATTACCACCAACCAAATTTACAGTTTTCAAAACAAACCAATCATTGTTTCAAGCATATCACATAACTTTTAAAATATCTTCCATTCATCTTAAGATGTGATGTGCAAATAGTATCATTCTCATTAACATACTATGTAATATGGGTGTTCATGGGTTGGGTTGATCGGGTTGAAGACATTTGAACAACTTAACTCAATGCTTGGGGTTTGAAAAATCTTAACTCAACCCAAACCGTACGGGTTGGTCGGGTTGATACTTTAGTGCATTAAAATATTCTTGTAACCTTGAATACGTTATTTATCTGCTCATAATTTTTTTCATCGTCAACCATTTGATATAACTTATCATACTTCTTACATACATCACATTCAATTATTTATCTCAATTTACATATATATGTTCACAGTTACTGAACATATATACGAATGTGTTATATAGAGATGTGAATAGATTGAAAATATGTATATATGAAGAACATACGTGATAGAGTAATTATCTAATGTATATATTAATATAAATTCAACAATCATATTAAATCCAAGAAGTAAAAGGATATCGGGTTCATCGGGTTGTGTTGGGTTCAAATAATAGTAACCCAATATCAACCCAATACCTACGGTTTCAAAATTTTACAACTCGATTAGACATCGGGTTGTTTTGGATTGAGTAATTTTGAGTTGGGTTGGGTTGAGTTGATCGGGTTTTTGAGCACCCCTACTATGTAATATTGACTATCGATCCACATTTAACAAAGAATATCAAATACATAGCAAAATAGAAAACGTGAACCCATATCGATTAAACTAGTGAAGGAGACTGAACAAAATCGACATCCAAAATCGTACATTTGTATAGCAAGTTGTGAAGCATTCGTATAGCAAATCTTGAAAGAGGCTCAACAAAATCGACTTCAAATCAGTGAAGGAGACTCGACAAAATCGGCATCAAATCAGTGAAGGAGACTCGACGAAATCGGCATCAAATCAGTGAATGACATCCAACAAAATCGACTTCAAATCAGTGGAGACTCAACAAAATAGACTTCAAATAAGTGGACTTAACAAAATCGACTTCAAATCAGTGAAGGAGACTCAACAAAATTGAAATCAAATCAGCAAAGGAGACTCAACAAAATCGACTTCAGATAAGTGAAAGAGACTCAACAAAATCGACTTCAAAAATCATACATTCGTATATCAAATCTCGAAGGAGGCTCAACAAAATCGAGTTGAAAACCGTACATTCATATAGCAAATCGTGAAAGAGATTCAACAAAGTCGACTTCAAAATCGTAAATTCATACAGCAAATCACGAAGCATTCATATAGCAAATCGTACATTCAAAATCGTGAAACATTCATATAGAAAATCATACACAAAATCGACTTCATACTAGCAAAATCGTAAACAAAATCAATTGGGAGACCATTCATACCACAAATTGTGAAGGGGACTCGACGGTAGATAGGGTTACGATGATGTAATTGTGAGAGAGTCTTGAGAAGACTGGTCGTGAGAGAGTCCAGACACAATAACGGCCACGGTATTATGATTTAATGGGGGTATTTTTGTCATTTTTAAAATATTGATCGGAATGGAGTTCAAATATCTTTTATAAAGGAATGATGAGATCCACATCTGACTTCATTTAATGGATAAACCAAACGTCGAAATGAAATTTAATCAATAAAATTGGTCATTCCAATTCCATCAGATTTCGTTGAAACCGACGAACCAAACTCCCAGTAATAATTCAAAAGGAATGATTTTTACTTATGAGTTGTTTTGTTTACCTCTTAATAGTTCCATTAAGAAGCAATCTCTAAATCGTTAAGAGGTGAATCTTGTTTGACAAAAAAAAAATCTACCTTTTAATGGTTTTAAAATCCTCTAAATGATTTTGTATCTTGGGCCTCTCTTAACCATTAAGAGCCCTAATTTCATCGTAAAAAATTATCAAACAATTATATTTTGTTTTACACTATATCATAAGAGCCTCTTAATCATTCTGACCACTTAATGATTTTGCACAAAACCATTCAGCAACTGACAAACAGCCCCTTAGTGGGTCAAAACAAATCAGGTAATCAACATTTTTTAAATATATTTTTAGACCATGTTAACATGTTTAATTTATCTGATCAAATTTTAGATCTTGTTTGTTTCTTTGTTTTTGAAAGACAACAACATTTATTAAGAAAAAATCAGTAAAATATAAGTAACAGAAACGAAAGCACGATGCTGTTTTATTCATTTTACGCATTAAAAAAACAGAGTAAACTACGTTTCGTCCCTATAGTTTGTTAAATCGTTCAATATGGCTGTGATTTTGAAATTACAATTTTCATTTTTATTTGTTTGCATTTCATTTTAATTTTCGTTAATGAAGCTAAGAGTTATTTGTTTACCTCTTAATAGTTTCATTAAGAAGCAATGTCTCAATCGTTAAAAAATGAATCTTGTTTGGCAAAAAAAAATATTTCTCTTAATGGTTCTAAAACTCTCTGAATAATTTTGTATCATGCACTACCCTTAACCATTCAACGTTCTAATTTCGTTGCAAATAATTATCAAACAGTTATATTTCATTTTGCACTATATCATGAGAGTCTCATAATCATTCTGATCACTTAATCATTCTACACCAAACCATTCAGTAAGACAGTAACTAGTCAACTACTAAATATCCCCTAACTTCTACATTTAAGTGTAAGAGATAAAAGCAATAATAAATCGTAAATCACATAAACAAAAACAAAAAACGTAAATAAATTGTACATTATAAAGACCAAAATAAAAATTAATTATAAATCATTA
Organism: Cynara cardunculus var. scolymus; assembly: GCF_001531365.2. NCBI lineage: Eukaryota > Viridiplantae > Streptophyta > Magnoliopsida > Asterales > Asteraceae > Cynara > Cynara cardunculus. The sequence goes on along the minus strand of NC_037541.1, from coordinate 13,540,571 downwards.
TAAGGGTATTCGCGCAATATAGCGAGATACATCTTGATTTTAATATTATTTTTTATCTCAGTCGATGTTATAATATGATCTTATGTGATTTTAAAAAGGTGATGATCTTTTTATTTTTGAATAAAATATAAATTTGAAGATATAATAAAAAACTGACAAAAATATATCGATATTAGTATCAAATTAACTATTTAAAATTTCTCATTTTTGTGTAGTTTTTTAATTCAATTTTTTATTATAATTTAATTTATATTCAATAACGAAGTAATTTTTATTTGATTTAATAATATAATTTTTTTATAAAGATAATAATTAATTATTTTGTTAGAACTCGCTAATTATCCTAATTAAATTTTAGATTTTTTATATTTTAAAATGAGATTTTTATCTTATATTTGATTATGTTTATCTATAGTTAGTTACACGAATTCAAGCATGAAGCTTTAATAATTTGTACTTATGCATAATTCACTTGTATTCTTGAATTTTAAGTAATATACATCAATATACAGTATTTTATATATAAAAAATAATTTTTAATAATTTTTATCACATAATTTTTATCACATGTTTTATAATATAGTATAGATCAGAATAAAAATCATAACCTTAAAAAAAACAGATACAAACGAAAATAGAACAAAAGGGCAAAAGCGTAATTTACTCTATTTCTTTTAACAGAATCGAAACATTTGGTGTTAAAATATACGAAAAGTGAGGTGGCATGCGGGTCCCACTGCAACACCTTGACCATGTGGTGTGGCCACTGGCCAAGTTAACCATCCCTCAACCACCACTAGTTTTCCGTGGGACCCATTATCCACTTCTTTTTTCTCTTTTAAGTAATCATAGTTTTCTATTAATAAAAAGATTTAAATGCATTAAAAATGTTGGGTTCATGTGAAATTATATTTTTACATTTGAAACTTTATAGCAAAATATTGTCAATGTAAAAAAATTCAAAGATTTACAGCAAAAACATTATAAAAGTTGTTTTCACAGTATTCTACTGTGAAGTTTCAAATGTAAAAAAGTTGTCTCATTCTAAATTTGTATTAAAATGTAACAACGTTTGTATTGGTTTATAAAATATTAATGATAATGTTACGAAATTTTCTCTTTAATGTAACAAATTTCACAATCTATTTAACAAAGTTCGAAAAAATAGTTTACATGGTCGTTTACCAAACACTTACTGGATGAGTGAGTGTCATTTACCTTTCGGACAAGGTTCTAAATGATGTGAGACGTGGTGTGGCCGTAAGGTCAAATCTCAAGTCTTACAAGTTTCGACGAGGCCGCAACGTTTTTCAGTGCGTGCCCTAAAGCAGCATATATATACAGACAGTCACACACACCTGTATATGTTAGTGTTTCGTTTATAGTAATAAAACTAAAAAAATATATAAAGCTTATAGAAAATGATATCAAAAGGTAAAAATCGAGATTAGATCTCTTGAATCTCTATTCGTTACTTTTTTCAATTTTCAAAGAATTCGTATTCGACTTTTTCGTGTGAGATAATGTGAATAAGTATTTACCTATTTAAGGTTTTAGGCCATAACATGTCATAACGTGTCGTAACGCGCCATAACGCGTTACTATGCAAACCAAGCGTTAGAGTGAAGTCATAGTGGTTAACGTGGCGACGAACCCAAGCCTTGGTGCCATAACGAGACCATAACGAGTTATTTAGAACCATGCTTTCAGGTGAGCATGACAAGAACCCAAAATCTTACCCAGTAAGAGGTATAACAAGGACCCGGGAATTTTACCTGATAATTCAGGGTATATATTCTTACACGATAAGTGCTTACCGGGTAAAAGTTGTCTACTAACAATCTATTTTGATAGCTGGGAATGTTATACGATAAGGTAAGTGAGGGTAACGCTCGCTCTTGCTGGTAATTTCCAGTAAGCATGTGGTAAACGACCCTTTTAATATAACATTTAGTGACGTGAATGTCAAGTTTATCGTTCTGCTTGCCATAACTATTTCGTAAGCATTTCATAAACCTTTCATGAATAGGATTTCATAACGGGGGATGTTACTCAAACCGGGGCCGGGGATCCTTGGTAGAATCAAACTAAATGATGCTATTTATGGGGTTTGACCGAGGATTACTAGAGATTTGACCGGGACGGGATGATAATCCTGTAACCGCCGGAGACCGGGGCCGAGGGACATTACTACAAACCGGGGCCGAGGATTACAAAACCCTCTCAAAGACCAAAACGAAAAGGGTTTCCGAGATCTTTAGGAAGAAAGTATAAAATTTTATGGTTTTTTGGAAAATGAGACATTTTGACTATTTGGAGAAGAAGGTATTAATAATGCCAACCGGGGTGCAAAGGGGTCACGTAGGTAAGTGATCTTAAATGAGTTTTTAATTAAATTCATGAACTCCTGACTTTTATAAGGAAAAATGGGTTTATATTCATTTTAAGGTTTTTTTCCAGGATACATATTTTTCTTTTCTATATACTATATTATAAAATATTTGACAACAGCTATTAAAAACCATTTTTATGCATGGAGTATTGTTTATTAATACATATTATTTAAAATTCAATACTCCAAGTAATTTTGCATATGTACAACTTATTAAAACTCCATTTTTAAATTCGTGTAACTAACTACAAAAATAATAATCAAATACAAGATAAATATTTATTTTAAATATAGAAAATTAAAATATAATTAAGATAATCATTGAGTTTTAACAAAATATTTAATTATTATCATTAAAAAAATTATATTATTAAACATAAATTAAATTACTTCGTTACGTTAAATTAAATTATAAAAAAATTCTTTTTTTGCGAGCCTTATTTGAGGTGTTGAGCTAAAGTGGATAAAAGTTCTTTAAATTTTAATGTTAGTATTTTCTTTTAATGATATTATATATATATATATATAAATTAAAATTAATATATATATATATACATATATCGGGCCGGGCCAGCCGGTGATCACCGCCCCCGTCCACATATCTGTTAAAATCGCTGAATATGTCCCCGAACCCGACCCGAAAATTTCGGTTTTTTTTTTTGCCATCTCTAAGGACCACTGCCATCTCCGAACAAGACTTTTCCTAAGTGATGGAGTTAGGCCGAAACGTTTGTGCTGAATGGACCAGTAAGGCTTATATGGACTTAGAATGGAATATTTCTTTTTCTTCAAGTTTTAAAGAAAAGATACGAAACATAAGTAACGTATCTGACCACAAATTAGTATTCTTTCGAATTAATGGACGAGGCTCGATCGAGATAATGCTTTGAAAAGAACGACAAGCAAAAAAGACAAATATAAGGTGACGTTTGTTTGTTAAGAGGTTATTGTACTTTGTGTGTAATCTTAGGCCTTGTTTGTTTTTTTTTTTTTTTGAAAAACTCTCTTATTAGCCTCTTATGTCTGATTCATTAATAGGTAGGGTCATTCACACTGGGTTTTTTTTTTCTTTCTAATTTTTCAAATGCATTTATATCTTATTGTCACTTTATTTGGTAAGAGATAAACCAACATCTTATTTGCCTCTTATTGTTCTCGAAACCTTTAACAACGACGTTTCTCAATTGATTAACCTTAATCGATTATTTCTCTTAATGTGCTGTATTTTATAAGGATTTAAATGTATTACATACTTTTAATGACATATTTTCTTTTAAATGAGTGCTAATTATATAATTTAAATATAAATTTCGTAATGATGATGAATAAACATGTGAAATTGTATAAATTTATCTATAAATTCAACATTATAATTTTCTAGTCGATAAAATAGACAATTTAAACAAATTTAAACAGTAATAGTTTACAAAAACAAACAGTCTTATTGATTCAAATTTCAAATTTCGTATTTCAGCACCATCTCTTATTAATCAAAAGTGGAATAAGACTTCAGATTTTATAGGACCAAACAACAAAGTGATAAGATGTTCTTGGGCGTTTTAACGAGTTTAATAAAACATTTTTAAAGTAAAACACCGTATTAACTTACATAATACTTTTAAGAAGTGTCCTATAAACACATTTTTTTATAAGACACTTGTTTTTATAAGACATTTTTTAAATAATGTCTTATAAAACAATCAATACGACGTTTTATTTTAAAAAAGTGTTCCAAAAACACCCTATAAACTTATTACAACAGTCTTAAATAGGAAGTCTTATTGTTTGATCATATAAACTTAAGTCTTATAAAATAGTCTATTGGAATATTTATACATTTTTGACGTTTTGTTAACTTAGTTTTGTTGCAGTGGTAAGAGTCGTCGCCCTCACTTACCGGGTAAGACTCTTGATCTTTGTCTCGCTCTTACCGGGTAAGACTCTTGATCCTTGTCTCGCTCTTACCGAGTAAGATTCTTGGTCCTTACTATATTCATCCCGTGTGGTAATATTACATGGTAAGCGCTTACTCAAGTAAGCGTTTGGTAAACGGCCCCTAACTTTCAGATATATTTTAACAGGTTAATGATTATACAAATCATCAGTCAGAATCCAATGATCAGATGAATTTTGGGTCTTAAAAGAAAGTATGCAACAAATTCGATTCGATTCTATTCAATTTGTAATTTTAGGTACAGAACTAGTACTTAGTACCTACTATCTTTATCGCATAACAAACGTAACATCCGACATTTATATATGACTAGAAGTGTGATAGAATATGAAAGAATAACGTACACTTTAAAGGAAAAACATTATACGTAAGTGCAACCTGGGAAAAAGCTGTTTAACGCAATAAAAGCGTTTTTTACAAAAAAACGTTTTACACATAAATAATAATGCAAAAATGTAAAACTCTGAAGAAAACGAGAAACAATACATCAATATAGAATGATTTATTGATTTGACTGATCTGTTTTTCCAAGCCCACCATGGGCGGTGTCCAATTGGTCTGAGCATCGGCTACAAAGGTCAAAAGTGTCTGGAGGTCCCATGTGTCGAATCCAATGAGAAATAAAAATACTCTTGTGGCCACGGAGGTTCAAATGCGGTGACTCCAGGCTACCTGCGAAACGGCTGCATTACTAGAAAACAAAGTATCAGCGACGAAAAAAAATCCCTCCCTGATTCTACGTAACCCATAACTGTTATGCACTAATGATATGTGGTTAATGTTTCATAATATTATATTATTAGCTAAGGGTTTAAACAAGAACGATGTCGTTTTACGAGAAAATAAGAACATCTGAAACAAACAACCATCACATGTAGTAAATTGGTGATGCACACATGATAGGTAACAAAATCAAGTCGTCTGCACACTATTACGTTCTCATAGAATATCATATATGATGGTTGCATGTTCATATATTTTTGCATTTTCTTAATAAAACAATGTTCTCGCTTGAAACTCCACCGATAATTATCTGAATAAATAATAAGATAAGTATAAATCAAAATTTTAAGTGGGGAATTCCGTCGTCTTTGGTATGCAAATTTCAAGCTGATTGGTTTGAGCTTGGCTTCAAAGGTCAAAAGTATCAGGAGGTCCCAAGTTCAAATCCAATAAGGAATACAAATCTTCATGTGACTACGGAGGTTCAAATGCGGTGACTCCGGGCTATCTGCAAAGCAGGTGTTGTCATGAGATTAGTCGACTTGCATATCGGGTTGAATATCCAGATTAATAAAAAAAATCAAGCTGATACTGTTTTGATATAAAGTTATATGACTATTTTTCAAGAGAAATTGACTGAAGCAGTTAATCTCCCAAATCAAGTTCATTTTTTTATCCATTTTTTAAGCCAAATCCTCATTTTAGCCGGAGTTTACACAAATAGATTATGCATTTGTGTAAAGCCTATTTTCAACCTTCAATTTTTTTTTTCTTTATGCTAATATGGATCCTTAAGCAAATTTGAGGGACACTTTTTTAATCTGAAAACCATTTTACACGAATGCGTTAGACATTTAAGGGTTGTTTGACAGTTATTGAATGATTTGGTGCATAATCATTAAGTGGTCAGAATGATTAAGAGGTTCTCATGATATAGTGCAAAATGAATATATAAATGTTTGGTAATTATTTTCAACAAAATTAGAGGGCTGAATGATTAAGGGGAACCCATGATATAAAATCATTCAGAAAGTTTTAGAACCATTAAGAGACAAATTTTTTTTATCAAACAAGATTCATTTCTTAACAATTCAAATGTTACCTATTAATAGAACTATTAAGAGATAAACAAACAACCATTTACATAAATGCTATCTAAATGGAAATTCAATTAAAAAGTGGTCAAAAAATGAATTTGACCAGAAAGATCGGAGAAATTGACTAGAATAGTCAATTATTACTTTATAACCGCTTTTTAAAGCAAATTCCCAAAATAACCACAGTTTATACAATTGGTTTAGTCAAATTGTGGTTATTTTGGAAATATGCTTTTTAAAAGATGATATAAAGTGAATTCAATTGAACGAGTAGTTACTTTAGTCAATTTCTCGGGAGATTGACCATTTGGTCAATTTCGTTTTTTAATTGCATTTTTTTATATTTTATTTACTAAAATAGTTTTAAATAAAATATAATTAATTACTCCATCTGTTTTAAATTAAATATTTTTATTTTTATTTTTATTTGTTCCAAAATAA
>NC_037541.1:13532639-13533798 GCF_001531365.2 Cynara cardunculus var. scolymus | reverse complement strand
TAAATTATATATCATTTTTATCTCATATATATATATATATATATATATATATATATATATATGTATGGTTGGGTTCATGTAAGACCACTTTTTTATACTTGAAATTTATAATAAAACGCTGTGAAGGTAAAAAAAGCCGAACATTCACAACAAAAATATTGTGAAAGTTACTTCACAGTATTTTGATGTGAAATTTCAAGTATAAAAAAGTGGTTTCACAGGTCTCATGAAAACAAACTGGTTTATGTGATCTCACGTCTATGTATATATATGTAAGAGACTAATCAAATGAGAACTGTTTTGTGTGTGGTAACCGTGAGATCCAATCTCAACCACAAATCAAAGGTTAAATTAGGAAATTAATAATTTTGATAATCTTAACTTAAAATATTAATTAAGGACATTTTAGATATTTTATAAATATCCTCTCTCATCTCTCATCTTTTCTCTCTTCGACGAATCTTATTCCGATGAACATTATGTGAACACAAAATACACGATCTGATACCTACAAACAATATTCGCTGTGATACCCATATATACATACAAGATGCACAATGTAACACAATGACAATAACGAAAATGCACACTATGATAAATTTCATAAAACAAAGAAAATACATTATGATAGAGGTGGAACATTGTGAACGTTATCACTATGATACACTTTGATTCACAATGTTTTTAAAATATGATGTATATTTGGTAATTGATATACTAGGTAATTAATTTTAATTAAATATTTTCTTTTAAAATGTTTAATTAAATATTGTGATTAGTTGTAAAAAATAGAATTTAATATATTACTTTTTTAGTTTATTTAAAAAATATCCTTAAATATCTCAAATGAATAGTTCATATTAAATCTCATAGTTACCACAAATTAATTAGTTGTTTATATATATATATATATATATATATATATAGGGCCAAGATTAAATGTTAACCAAAGTTTTTGTGTTAACTTTGTTAACCGATCTTGGTCATTCAATCTTTTAATAAACGATTGTGATTAATCATGATAAAAACTTATTTTTTAAAATTTAAAATTTTATAAAGATAAGTGAACAAAGTTGAAAAAGGTATTTAAGTAAAAAAAAAAATTTATGTAACTCCCATATAATTAATTGGGAGTTACAAAATCAAAAAAAAATTATGA
>NC_037541.1:13506460-13531791 GCF_001531365.2 Cynara cardunculus var. scolymus | reverse complement strand
AAAATGCTGTGAAGGTGACTTTTTAAAACCTTCACAGTGTTTTTGCTGTGAAGGTTCGACTTTTTTTAAACCTTCACAGTGTTTTTGCTGTGAAGGTTACGTGTAAAAATGTGGTCTCACGGGTCTCACGAAAACAGGCTGGTCTCACGTGAACCCAATCCTATATATATATATATATGGGGTCCACTAACAGGTGTTAGGTCCATTTAAAGTGTGATAGTGAAAAATAGCTAGTAATTTACTTCGTGGCAAAGTCACTATGCATGCCAGCTGAGTAGTTATCCCCTGCTTTACACCCCCAACGTCATCCAAGATATTTTCCACCATTTTCAATCTCAACCGTTGATTTCATCTCCTCTTCCTTCCTCCTTCAATATCCAATATAACTATTGGCAAATGCCCCCTGTTTATTAGGGTTCAAAAAACCAGATTCTCTCTCTCCCTCTAAACTGCACATTGTGTTGTTTATTTGTTTCTTATCTCCATACAAATTATTGTATTCATGTGTGAAGATTCAACGATGGTTTCTTCTTCCAATGGTGTCGTTGAAGGTTCGTTTTCGTTTTCCGTTTTGCATTTTTCGAATTCTCGTATGTTTTGCTTCGATTTCGTGTTGTTTATTTGGGTTATAAGTCGATTGAGTTGTTGATTTGATTTTTTTTAACTGTTTGAGTCGTTCTTCATTTCCTGTTTGTGGTTTTCGAGATTTGATTTGATTTGATTTGATTCGATTTGATTGTTTGAAACGTTCCATGGTTGTGATTTTGGCAATGCTGTGGAGTTTAGGGTGGAACGGTCAATAGTGTTGTGAAATTGGGTCAAAAGCTAGGATTTTCTGTTGAATTTTGTTTTTTTTTTTATTGAACCAGATCTGATCTGTGTGGTTTTAAACGATCAATCTTGTGTTTCTGTCTGGTTAGTTTCTGGTTTACTAGGAATGATGATCCTGATTCAAGGTTTATGATTTGATTTTTTTTGTCTATAAAAAGGAAAAACTTTAAGCTTAATAATTTATTGGTGAATTATTGTTCCATAAATGGAATATACTATTGGTTGAGTTGTATTGAAGCTAGCTTAGGAGGTATTTTTCATTTATTGTATGTTATCGGTTTAAGGACGTAAGGTGACCCTGCTTTTTCAGGGTAAGAAGGGGTAGAGAATAATCAAAAACGGAAAGTGTTCATTTATTCATTAATGAATATAATAGTGAATAGAATAGCATATCATGTCGACAAGCCTATTTGTTTGAGAGTTGAATGGTCGGCCTCCTTAATGTGTTCCCTTTTTAACCTCGTGCATGATCATGTTGTACTTAATGCGGTAATAATTGTATCCTGATATTGGGGGTACAAGTTTTAATGCATGAGTTACAATGTGAGATACAGGATTTGGATGATAAGGGAGCAAATGGTCCCGACTTTGCCTAATATGGTTAGGTTTTTTAGATATTACTTACCATATGTGTTTATACCAAGTTTGAATAAATGAAAATCAAATCATAAGCCTTGAATAAGATCACTGTTCCTAGTAAACCAGATCGGAATTAGACAGAATACGAGATTGATCTTTTCTAAACACACATATCAGATCTGGTTCAATTGTAAAAACAAAATTCAACAGGAAATCATAGCTTTTGATCCAATTTCACCATAGTGTTCTGGGCAGGGGTGCTCAAAAATCCGACCAACCCAACCCAATGCAAAAGCTATGATTTCCTCATTGGGTTGGGTTGAGATTTTTCAAACCGCAAGCATTGGGTTAGGTTGTTCAAATATCTTTAACCCGATCAACCCAACCCATGAGCACCCCTGGTTAGGATGGACCCAGTGTATTGGATACGGCGGAACAGGCCACAGCTTTGTTCCTCCGTCGTAGTGTGAAAATTATAGGGTCTTGAAAAGTGTCATTGTATCAATTTATTGTGTGCTACTGTATATATTTTGAAACTACAATGAGGATAAAAGTCTTTCTTAGTAGAGTTGGTTTGCAAGGCTTTTCTTCCACCTTTGACCCGATTTCGAATTCCTTTAGTGTTATTTTATTAGTTTTTAGCTTTTAATTTTAGATTATTATGTTTCTGAATTTTTTTTGTAATAAAAGACTTGAAAATAGGACCTCACATATGAAAATCAATGAACTAACCAACAAACCACTGATGATTTCTTGAAAAATATTCCTATATTTGTTTCTTATATAAATGGTGTCACCACTTCAAAAAATTTCTAAGTTTGTTTCTTCACTGTTCCTTCCTAAACTCAACAACATTGAAAACCACAAACAGGAAACAGAGAAAGACTTAACCAGTCAAAAACATCAAATCAAAACAGACACACTAGAATAGCTTTTCATCAACCAGAAACAATAGCTTTTCATCTAATTTCACTACCCATAAATTTAACACTGTTCCTTCCTAAACTCAACAACATTGCCAAAATGGCAATTGTGGAAGGTTCAATGCATGTTTGCAATGTGATCTACAAAAATTGAATTTGGGGGGGGGGGTTGGGTAAAGATGAAAAGGGAGAGATGGTCCCCTATGCCTAATATGTTATAATGATTCAGGTATTACTTACCATGTGTGTTTGTACCAAGTTTGTGAAATTGGTTGATTTTTGTATATAAAAGATGAAGTGTCAACATTCATACTAGCGTAGAGCAAAGTTTTCTAGTAAATGCGGGTGAAAGCTTGAGTGTCAAAATTCACTAGGTAAGCCATAACCATAAGTATGAAAATGAAATACCAACATAAGACCTAGTTTACTCCAACCAATCTCCATTTGCTTAGGAAGCCAGCCTGTGCTTATCACTCAGTTCGATATCAAACCAAACTAACACAATAAATCCCATGTAAAGGTAGAGTCTGGGGAGTAAGATAAAACAAGCGAGTAAGGTATAGGTGAGAGCGTGTACAAGTAAATATACAATGTACCAGGACAAAGGAAAAAGACATAGTTACACAAACAAGGGGATTGGGGCACATGGCACAATATAGACAACAATTACATGAAGAAAATCTAGGACTAATGTACAACATACGAGTAACAAAATCTTGTGGGTTTAGCTCAACTGGCAATAAGGCTTGGGCCTTGGGGGATCCTCCATAGAGGTCACCGGTTCAAGTTTTGCAAGACCATCAAGGCCCATGGGATAGTCGAGGTGCGGAAGCTTGAACGGGCACCTATGGACTTATTTTCTTTTATCACTAGCAATTATACAAATCACCAACATAATTAAGCCTTTCATACTTGCAAGTTCTTTTAAGGTTCTAGTTCCGACTTTTTTTAGCAAGCTTTATACTTTCTTTTCACACACTTTTGCATAAGCCAAAGGTCTTCATGTAAACAACTGCTCTGCTCTTTGGAGTAGAGGTAACATTTGCCTACATCCCACCCTTCAACCCCACTTCTGGGTGGGATATACCGGGCTTGTTTGGTTTCGCCTACAAGATTAATACCTAGTAGCAACTATTAATTTTTGTCCTTTATCAAGAATTTAGTTTGGTGGTATCTGACCTCATCCTATTCGTAGTTATATGACAAATGTCACCGGTTCAAACTCTGCTTTTGCCATTGCTTTCTAAACGAAAAACCATCCAATTGTGTTGTTAAATGCGTACCCAACCCGTGAAGTTTTTCTATCAAAATTTGATTTTAATGGAGTTTTGTCGCTATTTTATTGTTTTTTTCTCATGTTTCTACTTTCGGATAACTCATAATATAAATGAAATTAACTAGTTTAGGCAAGTGGTCATGCATAGCTCTTAAGAATCTTGTCTTAACTCTCAAGGGTCGTTTTCGACATGTTGCCTTCTTAATTATCTTGTTATATTTTATACCCGTTTGGCCCGCTAAACTATCTAGTAACGCGTTATTTAGCCGATTCATTAAATAATAAATACTCACATGCCCCTGGACCTAATATTGGTTGTCAAGATGCTTGTCTTTTTCAATTATAATCATATGTCCATTTCTTGGTGCAATTATTGATAATCTTGTTTTGCATCTAATTTAGTCAAAGGGGGACCCTTGATGCCATATTTTGAACTTATTTTGCATCTCTTTATAGTTAATAAACCATGTGAATTAATTAATTGTGTGCTGGAATTCATATGTTTTCTGCTATTACTTGTATTGGAAATACTAGTGGAATAAGCCAAGCTTATTGAAAAAGCTCCGTTTGGTTAGCGTTTCAATAAGTTTCCTGCCCGGGGTGTTCTTTTCAACTTTTCTTCCTTCTAATTTTTCCCCCTTTTATTTTTCCAATTAATCTTTCACACATGTTCTTTTAAGTCATTTTACATTGTCATCTAGTTTATCAACCATTCCGCCTTTCTGAAATAACTGTCTACATTTCTATTTTAGTTTGTCCCAAAATAAAAGTCCACTTTCAAAAGTAAGTGTCTACTTCCCTGTTTAGAGAAAAATTTTCTCTTATAATTAAGGATAAAAGTGTCATTTAGTTAATGAAAAAGTGTAATAATTATGCATCCAAAAACTGTGTGACATTTTTATTGTGGACATTTATTTTGAGACAGTGAAAGCAGTTAATTGTTTATAAACAAACATGACTGGTCCATCTCAGCCAACAGTTAACTTATTAGCCAACAACTAACTTATCAGATAGTTTACCAAACATAACCTTAATCTATGGAACTAAGATGACTCATATGATCATACAACATATGATTTTCTTTTAGTTATTTAATAGGGAAATGACCAAAATAGCTAATCTTCTCAACAAAATTTACTTTTTAGCCATTTTTGAGCATCAAATGCCCATTTTAGCCAAAGTTTACGCAAGTATTTTCTTGAAAAATGGCAAAAAATGAATTTGGTTGGGAAGATTCGGTATTTTGGTCAATTTCCCTATTTAATAATATAAATAATGTTGAAATCTTCCAAATATAGAAATATGTAATTCTTTTTGGGGTTCTCTCTTTTGAAAAAATTATAGAGAATCTGTTGCAGATACTGACTTGTAACTTCTCTCTTCCAGTTTTGAATTCAACAGATGATGGAAAAAAGTACATATCGTCCGAAGAGTTACAGAAACACAACAAGCCGAATGACCTTTGGATCTCGATCAAGGGAAAAGTTTACAACGTTACCGAGTGGGCTAAAATACACCCGGGTGGCGATATCCCGCTCTTAAATCTTGCCGGTCAAGACGTAACCGATGCGTTCATCGCTTTCCACCCGGGATCAGCATGGCAACATCTCGATAAACTCTTCACCGGGTATCACTTAAAAGATTATCAAATTTCCGATGTCTCCAAAGATTATCGAAAACTCGCTTCCGAGTTTGCAAAAGCCGGAATGTTCGAAAAGAAAGGCCACGGTGTGATCTACTCGCTTTGTTTCGTTTCCTTGCTTCTTTCAGCATGCGTTTATGGTGTCTTGTATTCTACAAGCTTCTGGGTTCATATGGTGGCCGGAGCCGTTTTGGGTTTAGCGTGGATGCAAATTGCATATTTAGGACACGATGCCGGGCATTACCAAATGATGGCGACTCGTGGGTGGAATAAATTCGCCGGAATCTTTATTGGAAATTGTATTACGGGTATAAGTATCGCGTGGTGGAAATGGACACATAATGCACATCATATTGCGTGTAATAGCCTCGATTACGACCCCGATCTTCAACATCTACCGATGCTAGCTGTTTCCCCGAAACTGTTCAACTCGTTGACGTCCGTTTTCTACGGTCGAGAATTGACGTTCGATTCATTGGCTCGGTTCTTCGTGAGCTACCAACACTACTCGTATTACCCGATTATGTGCGTCGCTCGGGTCAACCTTTATCTACAAACTTTACTATTATTGTGCTCAAAGCGAAGAATCCCCGACCGTGGTCTCAACATTCTCGGAACCCTCGTCTTTTGGACATGGTTTCCGCTTCTCGTTTCCCAACTTCCGAATTGGCCGGAACGGGTCGCGTTTGTGTTGGTCAGCTTTTCCGTCACCGGAATCCAACACGTTCAGTTCACATTGAACCATTTTGCGGCTGATGTATACGTGGGCCCGCCAAAGGGGAATGATTGGTTCGAGAAACAAACGAGCGGGACTATCGATATCTCGTGCTCGTCCTACATGGATTGGTTCTTTGGCGGTTTACAGTTCCAACTCGAGCACCATTTGTTTCCGAGGCTACCACGGTGCCATCTAAGGTCGATTTCGCCGGTCGTTAGAGAACTTTGCAAGAAACACAATTTGCCATACACGAGTTTATCGTTCTTCGATGCCAATATAACGACCCTGAAAACGCTTAGAACCGCAGCTTTGCAGGCTCGGGATCTCACGAATCCTGCTCCCCAAAACTTGCTATGGGAAGCTTTTAACACTCACGGTTGAGTCCGTTTTCATCGGGCTCGATATCAGGGTACTCGGCTCGATTATTCGGTTTTCGTTACACTTTTTCGTATTTCTAATACTAAACATGGAATCTATTTATTTATAGATTTTGCATTTTGATTGTAATCTATGTTTATATATCATATGTTGATTTGGGTTTTTGCTCTTCAGATTGATATCTCATCAAAGGTACAAGTCTTGAAGCTTGTTGTACTTTCGAGTTTTGGAGTCGAGACGTGGAAACCGTGGATCAATGGTTCGAAAGTTTTCTATTAACGGTCATCGATTTGTTAGTTTTATACGTTAACTACTGCGATTCTTGTGTTGTAAATAGGACATGACATGACAACTGTTCAATGTTTGGTAAGATAGAACTGAACTGGTAGAATAACCAATTTACCCCTTATGAGTTGTTTCCATCGTTTTAAATATTTTGATTAGTTTATGTAATTTATTAAATAGTAATAAAATAAATATTTTAATTACAAAATATATCATTAAAAAGTTTTTGTCAAGATGATTGAAATGAAACTAAGATATAAAGTTTATTAATTTTCAAATTTTATCTTATACCTTCTTTAAATAAATAAATAAATATATATATATATATATATATATTATTTTTTTATTAGAAGAGTACTCGTGCAATGTAGCGGTAAACATCTCGATATGTTATTCTATTATTTGTCTCTGTCGATGTTATAATTTGATTTTATGTGGTTTTAAGAAAATAATAATGATTTTATTTTTGAATAAAATATAAATTTGAAAAAATATCAATGTTAATAACAAATCAACTATTTAAAAGAGTGGTCTCATGGGTCTCACAAAAACAAGTTGGTCTCACATAAACCCAACCCTGTAGTTGATGTATATATGTATATAATAACAAGTTGTCACTTAGAGGGTTAAGTTAGTCTCACATAAACCCATCCCTGTAGTTGATGTATATGTCCATCCAATATTCATGTACTCATATGGGATATCACATAATTAAAATGCATATGCTTTAGTTTACTTGTCACATGGGTTTTTCTAATTATTCAATATCTCAAAATCCCTTTATTTTAATAAATACAGTATTTAACTTGACATATAATTTAATAACAACGTTTCATTCAAAACCCGACATCAAAGACATTCTTCCATAAACATACGAAAACGATCTTATAAACCAAAGTTGATGTTACTCGTATTTTATGACGACACTCATGAGAAGAAAAATTACTGAAAATTTACTCAGAAAATGTAACCAAACGAACTCAATATATCTAACGTGAAAACTTGGTTTTGGAGTGAGATGTACACAAATCTGTCTTCTATCCAAAATGGTAGAGTGAATGTTTTCATAACGACATTAGACTTGCGAAAAATATGCCAGCGAAAAGGTTACGGACAAAAACTGATAAACAATAGAGTAAATCAGAAAATTACGTTTTTCGTTCCTATGGTTTATTAAAAATTATGGATTTCGTCCCAGTGGGTTTGTGGAGAGGTTTAAAAAGAATGAATTGTAGACCATATGGATGAGAAAATCAATCATAAGGATGAAAACGGTGATGAATTATACACCATGGAAAGGAAAATCGTAAAATTTAAAATCACAGGGAGTAAAATAGAAATTTCAACAAACTACATGGACTAAAAACATACTTTACCCTAAATAGTGTGTAGTAGAAAAAACAAAAGCAAGTAGGCATAGTGATATACAAAAGGTAAAAAACACTTTTCAATTATACCCGGATAAAACCTTTAGACGTGTAGCTCAGTTGGCAAAGGATTAAGTGACCTTGCATAAATATATAACAGATTCAAGTTTGAATCCCATAAGATTTAGGATTGAATCCTCTGCTTGCCTTGACCGTTGAGTCAACTCATGAAATGTCTCCTTACATGTGATGCCCATAGGACGGGTTCCGTGCAGGCCCGTTCCTGGTATTTTATGGGTCCTGGGCGAGCGATAGAAAATGGGTCCTCCATTTGAACGGAGTCACAGACAAATCTGAAATACATGTTTTCTTTATCATTGAAAGTAAAATTGCATACAATAAATAATGATACTTCATGCAAGACAACTTCTTCGAGTGGAGGATTAGGAGTATTAAAAACAATCTATGATAAAAACACTATAAAACATATACCATATACACAGTGCCCAAATTGTTGACAAAACCACTGACCATTTGGCATTTTGATAATAGCCACTAGCCGCTACATATAAACAAAAATACTGCAGTATGCTAACAACCCACAACTCAACTCTGCCCTAGAAGAACTTCTAATCAAAACCCTATGTCCACAGTTCAACCTTGGTTTTGATGGACTGGTAGGTTGAGTACCTTAGTTGGCAGTCAAAACTGGAACTCCTTTTTCAATCTAATTGGAGTTCACAACTGGAATTGAAAATGAATGGAGAGATCTGTTCGGTAAACCGACTTAAGAGGGCAAAAAAGTGATGTTTTTGAAGCCAGTGGATTCCTAATGTTATGGACTTATTTTTCTAGTAGTTGTAAATGGTCCAGACACAATAGTCATACACACAAATTGACAAAAAAAACATACACCGTTTTCTTTTTATTAGATTCAACAACTGAAGTTTGAAACTCAAGGTCTTTCAAATCCACAAACAAAAATACAGAGAAATTAACAAACACATCAAATTAATAATTAACATTTAAGTAAGAGCTTACCTTCCGGACAAAAATCTTGATTTCGATTTCTCGATCTCTTCTAGTGAAGAGCAATTGAGCATGAAATTGGCTATTAAAATCACAATATGAAATCGGAAATTTAGAACCAAGAAGTGAGATTTGAGAATTCAGATGTTGGAGACTGGAGAAAAGTTATGCCAATCCGTCAATATCAAATCGAACTTAAAAGATATAAAGAACCATAATTTTTATATATTAATCTGGATATCCAACCCGCTATGCGCCAACTAATCCCAGGACAACCACCTGCTTTGTAGATAACCCGGAGTCACCGCATTTGAACCTCCGTGGCCACAAGGGGTTTTTTATTCCCACTTGGATTTGAATCTGAGACCTCCTGGTACTTTTGACCTTTGGAGCCAAGCTCAAACCAATCAGGCACCACCCTTGTGGTTAAAGAACCATACATTAAAGATTACCATTGCAAGAAAATCTATGGGATTTTCCATCGTGATTGAAGACGGTTGCTGGAAATTGGAAGGTCGGCATCGGCTTGAGCAGATTTCTCTGATACGTGCATTGCAAAGTAGAAGGAAGATGAAGAGATTTTCTTGGTTTCTCAATTGTTACATCTTCAACCTGATTAGTTAGATCTTCAATTAAATTTAGGGTTGGGCCCAAAAGCTTTTGGTGCGTTTGGTTTGCAGGAATGTTTCTGAGGGATTTAGATTTGTAGGAGGGATTTGGATTTGGAGGGATTTGGATTGGATTGGATTGGATTTAAAATCCATTCCTGTGTTTGGTTTGCAGGATTTGGATTAGATTTGAAATGAAGCGAGAGGAAGCGATGGGAGGGAAGTGAGGTGAAGTGAAGCGGGAGGAAGCGATGGGAGGAAGCGCCTAGGATTTGGATTTCAAATCCCACCCCTTTGCAAAGGATTTCCAAATCCCATGTTTAATGGATTTTAATGAAATCACGGGATTTCAAATCCTGACAATTTGGCAAACCAAACACAGGATTGGAATGAATTTTAAATCCAAATCCCCCCAATTCCATTCCATTCCTGCAAACCAAAAGCACCCTTCGTCTTACAAAGGTTGGCCCTAATTTTATAATAGTAAACATTATATAACATATAACACATAACTATTTTTTTGGGCCCCTATTTTCCATAGGCCTGCGCACAAGTCCAACCCGCCCTTCCTCATGAACGGGATTGGTTCCGTATGAGGCCAGTTGAGGTTGCTGATCCAAATAAAGAGATAAATTTTCTTCATTTCATTATTAAATTTTAGAATTAAAAAGTAGACACTTACGAAGATGAACACTTATTTGAAAGAAACTAAGGGACTCTTTAGTTCATTTTTTATTAAGACTTGTATTTTCTATTAAGACCTGTATGGATAAAATTGTCTGTATCAATAATATTGTCTTTATAATAATACATACATTGTTGTTCGATTGTTGTGCTGAAAATTTATCTTAAACGATAAGAATTAATCATCAACATTTAAGAAAACAACTTAAAAAAATTAATCATTAAAAAAAGAATTGGATTTTAATACTCCAAAATTGTCATGTTCACTTGCAACCAACTCTTCCTGCCTTTGCTTTCTGTTCAACAAACACACTTTCTCTTGTTCTTCTTTCCCCCATATTCTTTCCTCACCAAACCCTCAAATTTCATATCTAATCAAACACAACCCACATTTGATTGCTTCCCAAATCGCCTTAATTCATAAAATTATCCCAAATTCCAAACACTCATTTCTCTAATTCGCATTTCGGAATCGAATCTGAGGTTTCCTTTTCGCCATAATTCAAATGAGCAAATCCTCGTGAAATTTCCCCAATTTGTTGGTTTAATTTCGTGATTCGTTGTTTGAGAGAAGGATTCATGGAAGTGGAACAATCGAATCAAGCAATGGCCTTCCATGGGGCGTCAATGGAGCAAAGCATTGGGTTCGTTAAAGCCCTTCAGGTTTTTATCTTCACTTTTTACTTTCGATTTCCCCCTTTTCATTTCGTATCAGATCTGGGTTTGCTGTATGATTATATATTATTCAGGAAAATTTATGAAATATGGTTGACTTTTCTGTAATTCCTTCACTGTTTGATTACTCTTATGTGCACGAATTGATGTAATACGAGCTGGAATTTGACTTTGGGAGTCAAGTTGTTGATATCTAAACTCAGAATTGAGATGGCAGATGTTCATCAAACTTTATGACAAATAATTGGAAATGGAATGTAGTCGGTGTTAATTGCCTCAAAATGGGTACTAATTCTGCATTTTAGAAGGCTAAATAGCGTGAGAAGGTTAGAAGGAAAGGTTCATATGTGAACCGTTGAAAAAATCCATGTATATGTGAACCCATATGAATAATCTATAATATCAATAAAAAGGGTGGTGCCTGATTGGTTTGAGCTTGACTCCAAAAGTCAAAAGTACCTGGAGGTCCCCGGTTCAAATCCAAGGAGGAAAAAAAATCCCCTTGTGGCCACGGAGGTTCAAATGCGGTGACTCCGGGCTATCTGCAAAGCAGGTGGTCCTGGGATTAGTCGGCTCGCATAGCGGGTTGGATATCCAGGTTAATAAAAAAAAAAATATCGGTTCAGATATGCATAATCTTCGAATATTTTATTTTTGGGATTTTTTTCAATGATTCACATATGAACCTTTCGTTCTTACCTTCTGACGATATTTAGTCTTCTTATTAGAACCGACCTCTATAGAAATGAGAAAGTATTGGATAGGGTGATTGTTTTCGCTGGGTTTTTGACGATGATTGTACATGTAATGCACATGGTTAAAAGGGGTTTATGGATTTCATTTGCAGATTATATGGTGTCAAGTTGGCCTTTTTGATCAAATTGCCAATTGTCAAGTTAGATTTAACTTTTTTTTTTCTTTTTCTTGATTAACCTGGATATCCAACCCCCTATGCGAGCCGACTAATCCCAGGGCGACCACCCGCTTCGTGGGTATCCTGGAGTCACCGCATTTGAACCTCCGTGACCACAAGGGGATTTTTATTCCTCCTTGGATTCGAACCTGTGACCTTCAGGCACTTTTGGCCTTTGGAGCCCAAGCCCAAACCAATAGCGACCACTCCTGTGGTTTAGATTTATCTTATTTTCTCCCTTGTCTTGTGGAAATTGCATCATTTCTTTGGAATTACCTCTTTTCCCATTGTCATTGTTACGTTGATTGTGGGTCCATAAGATTCATGCACATTTAAGACATTTGACAAAGAAATAGACAACTGTTAGGTTCAATAATCACTTACACTAGCGAGTGTTCAAGCCAGTTTGCACGCAACTCGACTAATCCCATGGGGCACTGAGATAACAGCCAGGAAAATCCCCAGTGGCACAAAATCGCAACCATCTTGGCTTTGATCGCCAATATGCATGACCATGTTTTTTTTGAAGTATATAATATTTATATACGGCAAATAGAACAAATAAACTCATACACCCTCCTCATCTTTGGTAACTAGTCATACACTAGTTGACTCGCATAAAACCATGTGCTTGGTCAAACATTGTAATTTTCTTGAGATAGAGGAATATTAGTTTATGTAGTATTCCGGAGGGATTGATTATCTGAAATTACGTAATCAAGGTAGATGTTCAGGGAAATGTATTGGCTTTATGTGGTTTTTGCGAGTTTTTAGATGTTAAATCGTAGCTAATTATCTCGTTGCTAATAAGGTTTTATGCTTGTTTTAGGAACTCAAACATCTACGGCCTCAACTATATTCGGCGGCGGAATATTGTGAAAAATCTTATCTTCATAGTGAACAAAAACAAGTGTAAGAATCGTCTAAAACATGATATTTTCGCCTAACTTTTTGGTTCTTTACGTTGCTTGGTATTCAATTCTTCCCATGTATTTAAGAAAGTTCATAATTTCACCGTGCGAGATTTTTGACAATTAATGGTACAACAGTAAATATGCTCAATGCTATGAAGCGTTTGCACTTTTACCCCTTGTTGAATCTATACAGGGAAAAATGCAACAAAGTTTGTTTTAGTTCCTATTTAATAAAATGATTTTATTTTCTGTAACGAAGTTTCAAAATTTTCTATACTGTGTACCACCCATTTTGACCTGTAACATGCTGATCTTGTAACATTTGATGGCGTGAAGACCGGTTTAAGAAAGGTGTACGATGAAGTAGATGATAATCATGACATCCACATCATCAAATGTTACAAGATCAACATGTTACCGGTCAAAATGGGTAAAAAATAGAGAAAATTGAAATTTTGCTACATTAAATAGGAAAATATGAAACGTTGTTATATGGGAAAAAGAATCCTTTGTTACATTAAATAGGAACTAAGGCAAACTACGTTGCATTTTTTATGCAAAATGGTCGATCTAAACGTTGTTCTTATGGAATATTGTACTCATTTCTTGTAGGGTCCTTGATAACTTGAAAGATTATGCCGTACGAGCCCTTGTAAATGCCGTTGACCATCTTGGCACAGTTGCTTACAAATTTACCGACCTTTTAGACCAACAAGCGTTAGAAATTTCAACAACCGGTTTACACGTGACATGTTTGCATCAAGTAAGTTATATTGCGGGTTCTTTTTCTTTCTTGAAAATCTTTCATGCCGACGTTATTGATGATTGATTTTTGTTGGTGATAAGCAACTTCTTACATGCCAAACGTATACGGATAGAGAAGCTCTAAGGCAACAACAATTGCTAGCGGTTGTACCACGGCATCACAAGCATTACAGTTTGCCGAGTAAGAATATCGGTTCTCTTTTGTTTATAGTAAAATTTGAAACTTTATACATCGATTGAGAAAAGGGTTCTTCGTTACACCAATTAGGAACTAAACCAAACTTTGTTTCATTTTGATGCATTTTTCACGGTCGGTAAATGACCTACAAAATATCGGGCTTTTTGGAAATAAGTGTCCGATTTCTTCGGATAATAGATTTTTCATGACCTTACCCTTACGGCTTCTTTCAACCTAGATTCCGTCAGCAAAAAGGTCCATTTTAGTCCACAGATTCAAACCGCTGCAAAGCAGAGTCATTTTCAATCACGGCCTCGACAATATACTTCAGGTAACACACATATATATATATATATATATATATATATATATATATATATATATATATATATATTATTTTTGCATCGTTCATAAAGTTGTAAAACGTTTGATTCGATCATACTTAACACCTTGCCTTTAAAATAGGCACCCCGGCTGCAAATACTCTTTGTTGGCATCTAGCATCGGAAACCAAGTCGACCCTGAAAGGGAATTCACGCCCAATGAGGTTTCGTAAACTTATCCATTACCTGTTTTTCAACGAGTGATTAACTTTCCGAACCATCATTTTTGCAAAAATGCAAAAGGAACACCATAGTCAAGACGCTTTATTTGAAAAGCGTTCTAAAAACTTGTTAGGACGCCCAAAAGTGTCCTATCAACTTATTGCAACACTTTTACATATGAAACACAGTTGTTTGGTTTTATAAAATTAAGTCCTATAAAGCAGTCTATTAGGACACTTATACATATTTGGCGTCCTATAAATTCGATTTAGTTGTAGTAACATCTTACCCCTCCCAGACCCCACCTCTGGGTGGGATATGTTGGCTCGTTTGGTTCAAACGCCATTGTTTGGGTAGGATGGTTTTACGTCTTTTATCTTTTTGCATTTTGGCAAGAACGATGAGCCAAATATGATGGTTAGAAAATCGAATCAATCGTTTTCAAAATGAAAAAAATGTCTGGAAGTTCCTGAAAAGAGCTGTAAGTTGCGATTTTGGTTATTATTTGCAGCGTTGATGATCCCAAAACTTCTGGCCGCGCTCCTGTGTCGTTTAATGCATCAAGTACGTAATCTCTTTACTACGGTTGTTATTTGGCTGAATCAAAATTGTATTTCTAATACTCGTTTATGTAGATGGTGATAACGGGATGCGGACAAAATCAGCCGAAGCTCATCTTCAGCTGCGTAACATGGGCCCCGCTTCAAGCGCTGCTATCCGGACACTTGGAATCTCACGACAGGTAATTTCAAATTCCACAATAATTCAACTTAAACGTCACATTTCTTATTATTTCGGAGGGTCGGTCAAAATGAGCCAACAACACGAGTTCAGAGGATCGTCCAAGAGGAGCCAAACTTATTGTATTTTTTATTTCTTTATATTCATATACCGATTTATCGTATACAACTGGTCTACTCTTTGGGGTAGAGGACAAATCTGCATACATCTCATCCCCAAACCCACCTTCGGGTGGAATATATTGGGCTCGTTTGGTTTGCCTTTACTTCTTGGCAACGGCAGACCCAAGATTTTTGACGAGCGGATGCACCTTTAAGGTGGATCAAAACCCCGCAAAGTCACCCGATGTGTTGTTAGCCGAACTCCACCATTTTGAGGGATTTGTTTAAGTTCAAGTTACGGAAATCGATGATTCTTCTTTTTACAAGACTTGTAGAATTACGAGCGGAATCTCTTAACTGAAAGAGGAGAAACCCCGTTATATGTAAGCATTTGGTTTGTTATGTTAGCCTCGGCTTTTTCTTGAACCATGAAACTAGGAAAAGTAAAACCAAACGAGCTCAGTATATCTCACACAGAGATAGGTCTGCAGGTTTTCTACCCTAAGAGGTAGAGAGGTGGTTTCCGTGAGCAAAATGCAGCTAACCAAATACCCATCTGGAATATGTTTTTCTTTTGACAGGATTCCGCAGAGGGTCCGAAGCCGATGATGCCGTTCCGCTCGTTTGATAATCCTAAACATGAGATTACCCACGTCCCTCTTCGCAGCAAAAGTGTGTTATCGGCTTTTTTTGTCAAACAAAAGACACCGAAACTAAGGACAAGCGCGGTCTCATGAATCCTTCATCATCCCGACAACATTAAAAGACGATCCCTAGGGAACAATCCTCGAGTCCTAAACCCTGAACCCTAAATCTACACGATCTCTTGGTCCAGTGCCATCGTTGAAGACCTCGTTTTATGTGCCCACAAGACTACGAATAATGAGAAGTGTATACTTTGTGTTTGTGAAACTTTTGTATGTAACATGAGTCCTCATTCACCATTTAATAAAATTGTACGAATATTTTTATTTTCTTAAAGAGAAAATTATGTTTTTCATCCCTGTAGTTTATTGAAAATTACGATTTTTGTTCTTGTGGTTTAGAAATTGCAGTTTTCGTCCCTATGGTTTGTAATTTATTACTATTTTCGTTTTTATGATTTATAATTTATTACTGTTTCGGTCATTTTAGGTTTATAATTCCTTACTATTTTAGTCCCTTATACTTAAAGATAAGAATTAGTTCATGAACGATAATAACAATAAATTGCAAACTATAAGAACACAAATAAAATTTGCAAACCACATGGTATGAGATTCCAAATTATTAACAAATTACGAAAGATTAAGGGCTTGTTTGTTTACCTCTTAATAGTTCCATTAAAAGACAACCTCTGAATTGTTAAGAGGTGAATCTTGTTTGTAGAAAAAAATGTTTGCCTCTTAATGATTCTAAAACCTTCCGAATGATTTTGTATCATAGGTTTCTCTTAACCATTCAACGTTCTAATTTCATCGTAAACAATAACCAAACAATTATATTTCATTTTGCATTATATCATGAGAGTCTATTAATCATTCTGCATTAAATCATTCAACAACTGTCAAACAGTCCCTAAAATCGTAGTTTACTGTTTTCTTAATAGTAAAGTTCATTTTTGGTCCCTAATATTTGTCATTTTCAATGATTTTTGTCCCTCAAGTTTATTTTAACAGATTTGTCCCTCACATTTGGTACCTCACAATGATTTTCATCCCTCCTCCTAACGACCGTTAACTTTTTCAATTAATGTAGATATCATATTTGGGGTATGGTGGGTGCCATTTATTTTGGGCAAATCACATCCATCGTCACGGTAAGCCACAAAAACCCAAAACTCCGGCCATGAGTTGCCGGTGTTCGCCGACGATTTGGTCCCGACGATCTTGTCCATGTGTTTGTATGTAGATGTGTATATATATCAGATTAAAGATAATTACATAACATGCCCCTGAAGTTTGATCGTTTTGTAAAAAACAAGAAAATTAAGAAAACAGGTAAAATGACTAAAATATTCCTCATTAAATTTGACTTGATGGAAAAAGTTAACAATCATTAAGAGGAGGGACCGAAATCGTTGCAGGGTGTCAAATGTGAGGGACAAATTGATTAAAATAAAGTTGAGGGACAAAAACTGTTGAAAATGAAAAACGTTAGGGACCAAAAGTGCATTTTACTCTTTTTTTTTAATTAACCGCAAAATTATTGGTACTACCGACGCACTACATGCGTACGTTAGCAGAAGCCACCGCATTTTAGATCCAATCGGGGATCCGCCATTGATAGTCACTCCATAGCTTCACACTCAAGCTCTCTCTCTCTCTCTCTCTCTCTCTCTCTCTCACTCACATACTCACTTCAACTACACACACAAACACCCCAAACACACTGAATTTATGCATCCATCCTTCAATTGAATCAATCCGCAGGTTTTTGCACCCAAATTCAATGTCACCAACGTCGTCACTTCATCAGAGATCACTTCACAAACCCTACAGTTTGTTATTCCACAAATCATCAACTGATGGTCACTCAAAACCCTACTCCTTCTCAATGCTTTTCAATCGGACCACGCTTTTGCTCCTCCTCACTCTCCTCATAATTCTCGGCGTCTTCTCTCCATGGATTGGTGAACGTTCGACGTTTTTCTCATCATTAGGTAATTCTAGGGTTTCTTTGGAAGCGAAATGGAGAGCCTACACGCTCCCGGAAGCGGTGTCGTATGTGGCGAAGAATGGTAGTACGGTGATTGTGTGTGCGGTGAGCCATCCTTACTTGCCGTTCTTGAATAATTGGTTAATTAGTATTGTGAGGCAAAAGCATCATGATAAAGTGCTTGTTATTGCGGAGGATTATGCGACGTTGTATACTGTTAATGGAAGGTGGCCTGGTCATGCTGTGCTCATACCTCCTGCACCTGATGCTCAAGTTGCTCATAAGTTTGGCTCTCAGGTGAATTTCTTTAGATGAAATTATGATATTTTGAGCTTTTTGCATGTTGGTGGCTGGTTTTTGATGAATTAGAGTGAATCTTCGAAATAGAATATGATCGGTCTTTAGCATTATGGATACTGGTTTGATAGTGTTTCTAGGAATCCTTTACTGTCGATAACCTTCAAAGTTGCATCAATTTGCTGTGCGTTATAATGGTAAATGTCAAAATCATCTTATTCGCCATTGTTTCGATAGCAAATTGCAATCCTATCTGATATGTCACTCCATTGGTGAATTGCTTTGCATCCTATTTGAATCATATGATAAGATTCTTTTGATTTTACAGTTGTGGATCCATTTGTAGAGCTTATTAATCCAAAATTAACATTCGCGGGATTGTTGTATGTATAGGGCTATACATCGCTTGAATAGCTGCTTGTTGTGTTGAAGTTTACTCGCATGATTGTCATAAATTATTTTAGGGATCTTTTAATTGAATCTAAGATCCTATTTGATTCATGATCGGTGAAATTGATATAACCATGTTCATTCAATTCACAAAATATATGGATTCAAGTATTGGTGATCATCCCCCTGTATATGAACTTTATAATAGTTTGGAGTTGTATTTTGAGAACCCATGATGCAATAGGTTTTATAACCAATTCAAATGAGATTCGTATATTTTGTAGACCTAAATTTACTTATTATGTGATCAGCAAATATCGGATCTGAGTGAACTATTGTAAAACCTAAGGTGTTTGGGATAATTGGTACTTCCCGAAGAGTGTTTTTGTATCTCTACTGATGCTTATGAAAAGTAAATTAGGGCCTTCCCTTTCCTCGTTTCCTTCAGTTTTTCATATTCGTTCTGTAGATCCTTTCTCCATGATGTGAGGATATATGGAAATGAGAGTTGCAAAATGGACATCAGGAAGATGGTCTAAAAGAAATAAATGATGAAGGCAATCTGCATAAACAAATCAGCATCATCATATTAGTTCAATTTCTGTTTGTTTGTATGAATAGTATGTGGGAATATCATGGTTGACTTTGGGATGAATGGTGCTAACTTGAACTTTTTAGAGTAAGGACCTAAATTTTGTATCTTAAGTTCAGTTCTGCCAAATGTGTAGTGTGATCATTGATAGCAATGTCGGTATACAATTGGCATTGAATAACCTTTTATGCCATTCTACAATACAAGTATTTGAGTTTGACATCAAATAAATTGTAGTTTATTATAATTCATATTTACGTTTGTGATGCATCATAACTATTGGAGTGCCACACTGAAATAACTTGACATATAATATAACTAAATTTGCAATTCACACACTTCATATGGATTGTTGTTAGGGAAACTGTAGTGGTTCAATTTGCTTAGTCACCTTATGAGCTAATCTAAACCAAACGAACCCAATATATCCCACTCGAAAGTAGGGTCTGGAGGGTTGGTATGTATGCATACCTTATCTCAACCACTAGAATCCGGAGGCCGTTTCCGTGTAGACTCCCCAGTTTGTGGCAACGCAAAGGTGTGTGCAAACATGCAATAAGATAGGTAAATATAGC
This sequence comes from Cynara cardunculus var. scolymus, assembly GCF_001531365.2. Classification (NCBI taxonomy): domain Eukaryota; kingdom Viridiplantae; phylum Streptophyta; class Magnoliopsida; order Asterales; family Asteraceae; genus Cynara; species Cynara cardunculus. Next base: position 13,512,148 of record NC_037541.1, on the reverse strand, counting down.
AGGGTAATCGGGAGGTATAACATGTAGAATAATGTTTCAATTGTGTTTAAGCATACAATGTAGTCAGGAATCACCTTATGAGAGGAAGCTAGTTGGCTATCAAAATGAATATTCTTTAAGAACTTAAAATATGTTGTTACTGAATGTGTAGATTCAGAGTATTCATATCAAAAATGCATGATCATATTTACTTTTTGTTGCTTGTAATCTTTTTCCAACTATGTCACATAGACCATACTTCTGTCATTCATCCTTCATGGTTAACATGTTGTCTAGAACACCATTGACATTGAAATTAATGCTTTTGGACCCATTTGCAGGGATTCTTTAACTTCACTTCCAGAAGGCCACGCCATTTACTGCAAATACTAGAACTCGGATATAGTGTAATGTACAATGATGTCGATATGGTCTGGTTAGCGGATCCATTTCCTTACTTGAAAGGAAAACATGATGTGTACTTTATGGATGACATGTCCGCTGTACGTATGCTGAATTTTCTTTTCATTGATTTTGGAAAATTGCTTTATTGTTGTTGATCTCACTATTTTCTCCTGACGGAGGTCTTCACGGAAACAGTTGCTCTACTTTTTGGGGTAGAGGTAAGGTTTGCATTCATCTTAGAGCATCTCCAACAAATTCTCCAAAATGGATAAAAATGAGATTTTGGAGTATTTAACCTATTTTTTCTTTTTTTCTCCAAACTTTCTTCAAAATGGAGAAAATAGGAAATAGGTGATAAAAAATCTCCATATTTGAAGAACTCTCCAAAATTAAATGTTGAAGAGAGAGAAGTGTTTTTTTATTGTTCCCATCAATGAAGTCGAACGTATTATCATTTCATATTGTGAAGTTCATTTAAAAGTTTCTTGGGATATTAAATCTATTGAATATCTTTGTAATATAATTTATGTTGAAATCTCCAAAATGAAGAAATTGTTGGAGATGAATGTAATTTTTTTTCCGATATTTTAACTTGTACTTCATTTTGGAGAAATGGAGAAATTGTAGAGAATCTATTGGAGATGCTAATAACCCCCAATGCGACCTCCAAGTGGGACATATTTATGGCCATTAGATGTGTTTCTGTTTTATAATGATGCAAACCTGCTCTGATTTGGTCTCGTTTTCATGACCAGGTAAAACCACTCGACCACCCTAATGTCTTGCCACCTCCGGGGAAAAAAGGGCGGACTTACATTTGCAGCTGTATGATATATATGCACCCAACACCGGGTGCAAAATTAGTCATGAAAAAGTGGATTGAAGAGCTTGAAGCTCAACCATGGTCTAAAGCAAAGAAAGCTAATGACCAGCCTGCTTTCAACTGGGCATTGAACAAAACAGCAGGGCAGGTGCATTTCTCGTACCTTTTTGGCTGTTAAACTATTGTGCTAATCATGAGTCAGTATAGCCAAGTACAATATATATATATATATATATATATATATATATAGAGAGAGAGAGAGAGAGAGAGGTTCAAGAGAAAACCCCCAAAAAAGGGATAACTAAGGAACACTTTGGTAACCATTCATCTAGACGGTATGCACATGTGCATACAAGTGATTGAAGTTGTTTCTTGGTTTCTATCACTTGCATGCTGGACGAATTGCTTGCAAATTAATTATATGCACATGTGCGTACCATCCAGATAAATAGTTACCTAGGCGTTCCTCAGTTTTTCATTTTGTTGTAGTTTTCCTCTGAACCTGATCCATGTCTGTGTGTTTGCACATGTGTATCTTTAGTGTGTCGATTATTTAAGGGCAAAAATGTGATAAGTAGATACATAATTTCGAGTGTGGGCAGCTGTTCACTGTTGGAGCTCGCCAATATAACTATAGGATGGCAAAATAGATTCTTGCTCAAATGTTCGCTATTGAGTTTGAGCCAAATTTTAGCATTTCATGTATGCGTTTTTAGAATTTGCACAATTCACTATTTAGTAGCAAGGTAAAATGTATGTGAAAAAAGGTAACAAGGCCTATCTTTACACGTTAATCAAACACTTAAGAGTCTGTAGCCTAACTTATGCTATCCTCATAAAGGAGTCTTAAGACATTTCCGAGGACATGATTTTTAGGAGCATCTCCAACAGATTTTCCAAATTTGAGAATTAGAATTCAAAATCTCTAAAAAACTTACATTCAACTCCAACAGCATCTCCATTTTGGAGATTACAAGAATAATTACATTACTAAAATATACATTTGACAAAATATTATTTCTCTCTTCTAAACATTTGGTTTTAAAGTTCCTTGTTGGTGGAATCTAATAAAAAAAATACTGGGGGAATTCGCTCTTACTTTTCATCAGTCTGGAGGAAAAGTATCCATTTTGAAGAATCTGTTGGAAATGTTCTAATAGAAGTTCTTGGCCTCCATACCCTACGTGTCCGTGTGTGGTCCATTGATCGATAAAATCGAACCTAATTGTACAACTTGTTTCGTGGATCATAGCATGACGAAAAATAAATGGTTGCAGGTTGATCTATACCTGCTCCCTCAGGCAGCATTCCCGACGGGTGGATTATACTTCAAGAACCAGACATGGGTAGAAGAGACGAAGGGAAAACACGTCATCATTCATAACAACTACATCCTCGGCTTCGAAAAGAAGATAAAACGGTTTCACGACTACAATCTTTGGTTGGTCGACGATCACGCCTCCGAATCCCCACTCGGCAGATTAGAATGAATCACCCAACTAGGTACACACCATGCAATCTATATCTTCTTTGTTTTCCTTCATCATTCCTTCTTTTTTGTGATGCGGTACGTCTTCATGCCTTTTTATTAACGGAAACCCACAAAATGAAAAAAAAGTACTAAGCGAGCGAAACAAATAGAACCATAACTCGATGGGAGTCGATCCGACCTGCAAATATCGCCATTTTCGTTTGAGTTATCTTCTTGTTAGATATAGGGGGTGAGCCTGTTGTTCTTTAGAGCCTGAAATCTCAGAAAAACTAGATGCCTTATGTATTATCCTTTTGTAGAAAGTTTGTAAGTTTTGAACTGCTTCATTTCTAATTTCTTGTTTACTCTAAATACATTCAACAATATATGAAATATCTAATTTTTTGATTAAAACTTTAAATGATCAGGTTCGAATGTAACCGACTTATAAATCATTGGTTTAGGAGACGTTTACCAAACATTTATCCAGGGTAAGAGCTTACCAGTAAAGTTCAACACTATCACTTACTTACTAAGTAAGATTTTAGTCCACCAAAACGGTATCGTATGCAATAATTTAGCCGGTAAGCACTGACCATGATAAAAGTCGTCGCCCTTTACTTACCAGGAAAGACTCTCGGTCCTTGCCTTTGCCTTCACTCTTACAATGATATACAAATTCCTGATTGTAAACCATTTTCTCTTGAAACTATATATCTAATAAAATTTTAAGATGACAAATGCCATATTGGTGTGATACACAAACAAGCAATATGAAATCTTGATTTCTAATATTGAAAGACAAAATTCAAACCTTTCTTCTCATTGCTATATATATATATATATATATAGAGAGAGAGTAGCGTTCAAATGAAAACCACCCTCATTTGTACAAACCACCCTCATACGTCGATTTCATTGTTTAATCTTATGAAAAATTTTCATGAAATTGTTTAATCTTACGGGTCTCGTGAAAAACCTTTGGTCTCACATGATCCAAGTCTATATATATATACACACACATACAGAGAGAGAGAGAAAGACTTGGTATCACGTGATACCAGCCTGTTTTCGTAAAACCATTTTTTTACACTTAAACTTCACAGCAAAACACTGTGAAGGTAACCTTCACATTGTTTTTGCTGTGAAGGTTTGGATTTTTTTTTTACATTCATAATGTTTTGTTGTAAAGTTTCAAGCGTAAAAAAGTGATCTTACGGGTCTCACGGAAACAGTCTGGTCCACGTGAACCCAACCCTATATATCTAGGGGCCTAATCAAATGAGAACTTTGTAGTTTATGATAATTGTGAGATCCAATATAAACCATTCATTTGAGATATTTAAGGATATTTCTTCAATAAAGTAGAAGGGGTAATTTATTAGTTATTTTATTAATAACAACTCATCAAAAAATTTAATTAATTTTTTAAAAAGAAATATTCATTTAATTTTAATTACCTAATATATCTATTGTATTTTAAGGATGTTTGTGAACAAAGTGTATCACAGTGATATATTCACAATGTATCTGCGTTGTTATGCACACCTTCTTTATTTTTGTTGTTTTACAAAGGGTATCACGATGTGTATTTTTGTTATCTTAGTTGTTTTACAAAGGTATCACAGTGTGCATCTTATATGTATATCTAGGTATTATAGTGAATATTGTTTGTATGTATCTTTTCTTAACGATGTTTTTAGGTATCACAATGTGTATTTCATATTTGCATAAGGTTCGTTTGAGGGAGGAGATTTTTAAAATCTCTAAACTGCCTTTAATTAATATTTTCAGTTGGAAATCACCAAAATTATTAATTTTTTAATTTAATCTTTGATTTCTGGTTAAAATTGTATCTTACGGTTATCACAAATTACTGAGTTTTCCTTGAATGACCCCCTATATATATATATATATATAGGGTTTATTTCAAATACAACTCATCGCATTTGTACAACCAATGTAACCCAATAAATTTGGATATTTATGGAAATGATTAGAGTTCATTTATTATGATTTGAATATTTATGAAAGATGAATATGGTTCATTAATTATGATCGATACTTTATATTAGGAAACAATAAAAACTTCTATGAAATCACATATTAATCAAATGAAATGAACGGTTGAGATTGGTTTGTATTGGTTGCACAAATGACAAGGGTTGTATAATAACCAACCTATATATATATATATATATATATATATAGAGAGAGAGAGAGAGAGAGAGAGAGAGGAAGGAGGATCAAACGAGAATGATACCTATTTAAAAGAATAATTTTGAACCAATCATTTCATAAAATAATACTTTAAATAGAACTTTCTTAAAAATCATTCAAAAGGACGGATATATATATATATATATATATATATTGATTGGTTATTATACAACCTTTGACATTTGTGCAACCAATACAACCCAATCTCAACCGTCTATTTCATTTGATTAATATATGATTTCATAGAAGTTTTGATTGTTTCCTAATATAAAGTATTGACCATAATTAATGAACCATATTCATCTTCCATAAATATTCAAATCATAATAAATGAACTYTCATCATTTCCACAAATATCTCAATTTATTGGTTGCATAAATATTCAAATCATAATAAATGAACTTTCATCATTTCCACAAATATTTCAATTTATTGGTTGTACAAATGCGACAGGTTGTATTTGAAACAAAAAAAAAAAAAATATATATATATATATATATATATATATATAGGTTGGTTATTATACAACCCATGACATTTGTGCAACCAATACATTTCAATCTCAACCGTCCATTTCATTTTATTAATATGTGATTTCGTAAAAGTTTTGATTGTTTTCTAATATAAAATATTGATCATAATTAATGAACCATATTCATATTTCATAAATATTCAAATCATAATAAATGAACTCTCATCATTTCCATAAATATCTCAATATATTGGGTTGCATTGGTTGTACAAATGCTACAGATTATATTTAAAACAAACACTATATATATATATATAT
>NC_037541.1:13475981-13505365 GCF_001531365.2 Cynara cardunculus var. scolymus | reverse complement strand
AATTAATTATTTAAAGTATTATTTAATGAAATGATTGGTCCAAAATTATTTTCGTATTCTTTTAGGTAAGTGTCATTCTCGTTTGATCCCTCTATGTATATAGGGACTTGATCATTTGAGAACCCATAAAATTGTAATAACCTTGAAAACTTGTGTATCATGTGTTATTTCATATGATTTTTTTTCTATTTATACATAGTATTTAATGTATTGAAATGTGAATCGAGTACATATGAAATAAATATATATATATATATATATATTAATCAATATTTCAAATTCTAGTCCTAAATCAAAAACAAAATTAATATAAAATAACATACAATATACAAGTTCTCAAAGTTATCACAATTTTATGAGTTTTCATATATGTATATGAATATGAGACCCACAAAATAAAATTTTAGCATACTCTTGTTTATTTATTTGATTTATAGTTTTTTTTATTAACCTGGATATCCAACCCGCTATGCGAGCCGACTAATCCCGGGACGATCACCTGCTTTGCAGATAACCCGGAGTCACCGCATTTGAATCTATGTGGCCACAAGGGGATTTTTATTCCGCCTTTAATTTGAACCTGAGACCTCCTGATATTTTTGACCTTTAAAGTCAAGCTCAAACCAATCAGACACACCCTTGTGGTTGATTTATAGTTCTTTATATCATAATCAAGTTGAAATGTACCTAAAACATGGCATGTGGTATTAACTAGTTGAACTTTTAACGACCTACTCGATTCTGAGCTTGAGCATAATAATTGTCAAGCTCGAATCAATCTCGAAAGCACGTTAAAACTCGTTTAACTTAACGAGCCAAACTCCATAACACCAATATTCTTCGACTCTACTCGTTCAAAAGCTATGGAGGTTTTAACGAGTCGAGTTTTTCACTAGCTACTTCAGCTCGAGCACCTTAAATAATTCCCGAGCTTTAAGTCAATCGCGAACGCCCAGTAAAATTCATTTAACTTAACGAATCAAGCTCAATAACACCAATGTTCGACTCAGCTCGTTTTAAAACACAAGTAAATTTTTCGAGTCGAGTCACACCATTCGAACACACTTTTTCGAGCAAAAAAGGTTCATAAATTATACAATTACGATACAAAAATTATCGAGGTCAAGCCAAAAAGCAAGCGAAACAATCTCCACTTTCAGCTTATAAAGGAGTATCAAGCTCGACCATTGAAAATATATTTGACCTCGAGCTCGAGCCTTATTATGAATAAATTATTCGAGCTCGAACCTCGTAATAATTTTTCGAGTTGAGCTCGAGCATAGAAAATATACTCGACCTCAACCTCAGGCCCTGCTGTGAAAGAGTTATTGTAATAATTTTTCGAGTTGAGCTCCAGCATAGAGACCTCAGGCCCTGCTGTGAAAGAGTTATCCGAGCTCGAATCGAAACTCGACCCTGGTAATAATTTTTCAAGTTGAGCTCAAGCATAGAAAAAATAACCTCGACCTCAAGCCCTGCTGTGAAAAAGTTATTCGAGCTCAAATCGACCTCGACCTTGGTGATAATTTCCCCAACCGAGCTCAAACAACCTGCAACTCGGCTCGTTAACACCTCTAAACATAACTACAAAAACACATATTGCAATTACAACTTGTACATTAACTTAAAAAGGCCTTGGAGGCTTCTCTAAAACACAAGAGAAAAACACCTCTCTATCATCATCTTTATCCATTTTGGGTACAACCACCCATTTATGCTTCTTATATCTCAACATCTTGAAACCCTCCAAATAAGCCTCTAAATCTTGTTTCAAACAAAAGAAACTATCTACCCATAATAACCCTCCTGGCCTAAGTACTCTATCCCAGTCATAGAGTATAAACTCCAGGAGGACGAAATCGATCCACCCGTCGAGAAATCTCGACGTATGGATCAAGTCCAGCGTGTTATCGAAGAACGGTAAACGTTGGTTTACTGTCAGATATAACGGTACGAGTCCTCGGAGCGCGATCATCTCGTTGAACGGTGCCCCGAGGTTGATGGCGGCCGAGACGATTGTCACGTTACGTTCCCGCATCCTGGCGGCGAATGTACCCGTGCCGACGCTGAAGTCGAGGCCGACCCGAATCTCGTTGGGCTTCAAATCGAGGACGTCGGTGATCCGGAAGTCAGGGGTGGAATTTAGGATCGGGTCGGGGAAAATGGGTACGACCCATCTTGGGGATTCGTGGTGGGTTAGATTGAAGCAATCTGAACATTTGAAGAAGCCTTTGTTTGTCTTGTTGTTGGCAAGACAAGCAAAGTTTTTGCAACGGTATTGACTCCACCGGACGTTTTTATCGTCCGGGAGACGCCAGATTGACTCGTTGATCGGTAACGGTTTTGTGTAGAATTGTGGGGCTCTCGAGAAGCATCGTCGTCTCGGCAACGGGTCACACCCGTGCACCATTAACCGTTGAGCCAACCTCCAATCGTCGTTGCAGATCTCACCCACGTCGTAATTCATATATTCTTCGAGTTCTTGCTTCATCGAGAAACAAGCGTGTCCGATGCTCGTAAAAGTACCGTTGGCTCCCATGAAGTTCTGTTTTCCTAATCGGTTCGGTTTCACCCGCACGTATTTCCGAATCTCTTCCGTCAAGAAGAACTCCGGCACCACATGATCAGTAGACCGCAGGCCAGTCAAACCCGAATCCGAACCCATGGCCGTTAAACCTTCCGATGGTGCACCAACCCCGGTTTCCACAAGAGCCAACTTTACAGCCTCGATCGGACCCAAAATATCCGCAAGAAACGAACCATATCTCAACGCATATAGACTATCGTTGTGTGAATCTCTAATACCGACAATTTCTTGCTCGATTTTCTTGACAACAATCTCTAACATCTCGATTTGAGGACGATAACTAACACGAGAGTTCGTACCAAGGTTGCATCGCATATCCAAAACGCGAAATGACTTGAAGGAGTAAAACTTCGAAAATAAAGCAATACAAAGAAGCGAAAAAACACCCGAAACGAAAACAAACCTCGGTATTCCTCTCCACATTCGAAACTTCATTTTCCCGATCATCAATCTCTCAAAAGATTCAAATATACATCCCACTGTACAAGAACAAAAATCAAACCAAACCAAACCAATCGAACCGACCCAGTAAACCCCAAAACGAGCGGAAAACTACAACTTACAACGCTTCATGAACCGATCGTATTCGTATAACACAAGATTTTCAAGATTATATGCTTTTAGTAGCTTCATAAGTTGAAGAACTCATAGATTTTGCTTGGGTCAATATTAGATTTTGACTAAATTAAGCAATAATTTAATAACAAATTGGGATCAGATTCAAGATTTGATTTACAATAACGTTAAGCAACATCAAGGTCTCCCCCCAATAAACAAATGCAGCCATGAATTCTGTACCTACAAGTCATGCCAAAAGAAAAGCCATAAATGAAGGAAATCAGTATTCGGGTTATCAGTAAAGTCCAACCTTTTTGAAGGGTCAAGTTTCGTTCTCGGTTTTGGGTGTTTGGATCAGCTTGTGTGTACGTCGACTGATTTAAATGGGCCCTGAAGATGACAACGATGAAAAATTGAAAATCCCAGTTGGTGAGGAGACTCAAACTGACGACCGAACCCTGATGTCTGGCTTTTAGTTGTTAGTTGAAGCTCCTCGGTCTGTGTTTATACATCCTTTTTTTTACTTAACGGATGACTCTAATGGGTTTCACTTATTTTCACATGGTATCAGAACCAAAGTCTATTACTCTATGGATTTGACACTCTTGGCATAATTTATGCATGTTTAAGGGGTGTAAATGATACGAGACAACTTGTGAGTTGCTCGAAATCGACTCGGTCAAAGCTTGGTCAACACTCCACGCGAAAAAGTTCGACTTGACATACTAATGAGTCAAGTCGAGCTACTTAATATTCGACTTTAGTCGAGCTACCTAATATTCGACTTGAAAAGCTCGTGAGATACTCGGTTTTTTTTTTATATAATTGGTTTTATAATATAATGTAAAATTTTATTAATAAACTTGCCAATAAAAATGTTGTGTATTATTAGATAGAATAAGGGTACCCACACAATACAGCGAGATATATCTCGATTTTAATGTTTCATTTTATTTTATTTTGTCTCAGTTGATTTTATAATACAATTTTACGTAGTTTTGAGAAAGCACTAATGTTTCTATTTTTGAATAAAATATAAATATGAAATATCATAAAAAAATTAAAAAAAACTATTGATATCAGTACGAAACTAACTACTTTTTTTTATGTATTTCTTTAATTCATTTTTTTTTGTTTAATAATATATTTTTTATAAAGCTAATAATCATATATTTTGTTAGTACTCAATGATTATTTTAATTATATTTTAAAATTTTTATATTTAAAATAAGATGTTTATCCTCTATTTGATTATATTTATCTGCATTTAGTTACACAAATTCAAACATGAAGCTGTAATAAGTTGTATTTGCACACAATTTTCTTGTAATCTTGAATTTTAAGTAATATGCATCAATAAACAGTATTTCATCCATAAAAACTGATTTTTAAGAATTTTTGTCAAATGTTTCATAATATAGTATAGATTTGATAAATTTATACATCTTTTAACTATAAAAATTAATCAATTATTTTTAACGTAAACACAACAAAAGTGGTGAGAAAGTTATCCCACGTTAGATCAGATATAAGTAAAAGAAGGGTAAAAAGATGTTATAAAAAGAGATGTGAGTTTGTACCTCTGTTATTTTGATGATGAAATTTAGGCACACCCTTGAGTTTTATGAAGTTTCAAAAAAACACCTTTAAGTTTTATAATTTATAAAAAATACCTAAAATTCATAAATTTCAACATATGAGTTTGGTTCGAGCTCCAAACGACTTCAAGTTAAAAAAGTTGCATTCGAGTTCAAGTCAAGTTTCGTTTTTAAGTCGAGTTCGAGCTAATTTGGAAGGATGAGATCTCTACTGCATCCCTTGGTCAGTGTGCCACAACTAGGATTGTTAACGAGTTGAGCTATTAAATGAGCTCGTCGAACTTGTTTATCTCGAGCTCAATAATTACCGAGCTCAAATCGATCTCGTACACACTAAAACTCGTTTAACTTAAGAAGTTGAGCTTTATAACACCAATCTTCGACTTCATTCAAAACCCCGACTCATTTTTTCGAGTCAAGGGAAGTCGAGTCGTTCGAGCATACATTTTTCCGAGCCAAACATCATACTTTCATAAATCATATAAACCAAAGTATAAAATTTTCAAAGTCGAGCCAGTAAGCGAGCTAATCAATCTTCAGTTCGAACCCGTAAACCGAGTATCGAGCTCGAGCTTGAACATCGAAAAAATTATTTGAGCTTGAGCCCGCCTACTGTAAAGTAGTTATTCGAGCTCGAGTCTGGTAATATTTTTCCGAGTCGAGCTCAAATCACCTGCAACTCGACTCGACTCGACTCGTTAACAACCCTAAGCATTCCTGAAATCATCAAATCCCAACAAAAATCACACGAAAATATGAAGAACTCAATCAACGATTTCACTTCCAATCTGTTCAAATCAAGATCACAAATCCAAGTGAAATTTTGAGATATGAAATCGAGCTCCAAATCGCAATAAGAACAGGGATTTTGAAATCTGAAAACCTCAAAAACGATCTTAGAATCACTGGTCAGAAAACGAGATCTGATACAGCGGCGTTGGATTGATCTGTTACCTCCGGCGGTGGCCGTCGTAATACTGTGAAAGAGGAACAACCTCCGCCAACGGCGTTGATAATGGCGTCGGAAGCGGAGAACTCCGGCAAACAGGACAAGTAGCGTTAAGCTTCAACCAAGCATCAACACAGATCAAATGAAAACAATGCTTACAATCAGGTAACATCCTCATCATCTCTGCATCTTTATATTCGCATAAACAGATCGAGCAAATTGAATCGATTCCGTTCGTCATTTCCTTCGAGAACGGAAATTTAGGGTACGAATTGATAACTGATTGATCTAGTCCAACGACGGCGTTTTGTTCTTCTTCTCCATCGTCGTTGTTGTTTTCATCGACGAAGAATATGTTAGGGAGAATTACGCCGTTATCGTTAGGGTTTTGGAGTTGAGGTTGGTGATGACGGCGGCGGTGGCGCTGGTTGTGGCGGAAGCAGATGTAGGAAGCGAGGAGGAGGGTGGATAGGAGGACGAGAAATCCAAATGCGATGGCGATGGCATAGCCGAGGCCGATGTTTGTTAGGTAGGTATGCGTGGTGCTAGTGGTGGTTGGTGGTGGTGGTGGAAGGGTGGACATTGAAGTGATGGTGGTGGGTGGTGGTGGTGATGTCCATTTGGAGGGGAGGAGAAAGGGCGGAGATGGTGGTGGTAATGGGGGGTTTTAGAAGTGGGTGGATGGGTTGTTGAGCTGCAGCATTAAATGGGTAAAGAGAGAAAATGTCATTAATGGGGGGTAGAGAAATCAAAGCATAAAAATGGCGGATCGCCATTGAAGAACCTTTGAAAAACCTCAACGCTCCTCTCTTATTTTTATTCCAATAATCTCATTTTTAAACATGTTTTAAACTCAATACAAAATAACAGCGAAACTTCACAAAAAAGGTACAAAAAAATATCAAATTTTTACAACAATTTATTTTTAATTATATTTAGATTTTTTATATTTAAAATAACATGTTTATCAGGTATTTGATTATGTTTATCTGTAGTTAGTTACACAAATTTAAAAATTGAGCTTTAATAAGTTGTATTTACGCACAATTTACTTATAATTTTGAATAAGTAATATTCATCAATAAACAGTACATCATGCATAAAAAATGATTTTTAAGAATTTTTATCAAATGTTTTATAATATAGTGTGTGTTTGTGTGTCTATATATATATATATAGAGAGAGAGAGAGAGAGAGAGAGAGAGAGAGAGTGTGTGCGTGCGTGCGTGCGTGCGCGCGTTTAGTTCAAATGTTAATTTAAAGTATTGTGTTAATTTTATGAACTTTTTCAACTTATCACAATTCATCTTAATATTAGGTTCTACTTTATCTAAGAATTTAATGTTAAGGGTATATGAGTAAAAAAAATTGTAACTCCAAAATCATTAATTGGGAGTTACAAGATCCATAATCTCATGATTTTTGCATTTTTAATACTGATCTTGTGATTTTTTTTATTTTTTAATATTGATCTTCCATTTTTAATATTTATATATTTGTGATTGGTGGAGGAGAACCGCTAGTAAAGTGTTTGTTATCATTCAAACAATTATGAATAAAGATATTGGAAAACAACACGACAACATTGGGAAAATTAACCAAAGGGCTTTGGCCTAGCGGTATGTGTGTCATTGGCCTTCTAGGAGGTCAAATGTTCAAACTTCACCAAAGGTGAGCAGAGTATGTGAGTTTATTTATTTTATTTATCGTATATAAATATTATATACTTCCAAAAAAAAATCGAGAAGATTAAAATCGTTTATGGCGACAGTCGAAGTTCGAGATCGGGAAGTGAAGTAATAATCAAAACGAGTGTCTTGGTAATTATGAACACAAATTGACATGTATACACCCATATGAACATAAATTGACATATATGAACATTTGTGACAATTATGAAGACAAATTGAGCATATATGTGAACACTTGTAGCAATGATGAACACAAATTGAACATATATGAATACTTGTGGCAATTATGAACACAAATCGAACATATATGAACATTTGTGGCGAACACAATTGAACATATATGATTTCTACTGTTTGTAACCTATGATATTAATTGCACCTCCCCTTTTATATAAATACTCTTGAGCTACTATGTTCACATATGTTTGTGAGATTATAAGGGTAATAAACTAAATTTATAATATGATTAATCTCAACCCTATATTTTAAAAATCAATGGTCATGATTAGCAAATGATTTACTTGTTACTAATATAGTCTATGTTCTTCTTTAGACCCTTTTTTCACTCCGGTAGTATCGTAGATTGCATCAATGCAGAGGAAATGAATGCAATTGTATACTATTAAATTCAATATGAAGTTAAGTGAACTAGATCTTACGAAGCCTGCTCATGTATGACATGATTCATATCTGATCATTGAAAAGATTCTCTTCAAGCGAACCAACCTATCCTCTGTATGAGCTTATGTGATGGCTGTAGCTAATACGTTAAGTATCTCGCCTGGGGAGTACGTTCGCCACAATAATTTGGGTTAACAAATGAATTTGCCCACACAGACACAGACACATACACATACACACACACACACACACACATATATATATATGTGTGTGTGTGTGTGTATATATATATATATATGGGGAGAGAGAGAGAGAGAGAGATGAAGGATCGTGAGAATATGAACATAGAGGGATAGAGACCTTTAATCACTTTTAATCTCACTCTTATCCCATGAGTTACAGTTATCATGAGAATTGATCTAATGCATCTCGGTATACCGCATTAATGTTGATATTCTATTATGATTGATCCAAATGTGGATATCCTTGCCCTTCTCACCATAATTTTCATTATCACTGGAACTTAACCTTATATATCTATATTATATTATAAAACATTTAACAAAAATTCTTAAAAACCATTTTTATGTATAAAATATTGTTTATTGAGATATATTACTTCGAATTCAAGAGGCTTAATTTGACTCAAGACGGGGAAACTTACCAGGGTCAGACATAGTCGCTAGTCGGGCTTGGGCAACCGATCGTGCTTCGAACAAGGATCAACGAATTGTGCGTGATTACAACTTATTAAAGCTTCATACTTGAATTCGTGTAACTAACTGCAGATAAGCATAATCAAATACATGATAAACATCTCATTTTAAATACAAAAAATCTAAAATATAATTAAGATAATCATTGAGTTCTAACATAATAACTAATTATTATCTGTATAAAAATTAATGTTATTAAACCAAAAATAAGTTACTTCGTTATTAAACTTAAATTAAATTATAATAAAAATTCGAATTAAAGAAATTACACAAAAAATGAGAATTTTTAAATGGTTAATTTGATACTAATATCAAAATATATTTTTTCCAAAATTTGATGATATTTTCAAATTTATATTTTATTAAAAAATAAAAACATTATCACTTTCTTAAAACCACATAAAATCGTATTATAACATCGACATAGACAAATAATAAAAACGAAACACTAAAATCTAAAAATATCCCGTTGCATTGCACAAATACTTTTCTAGTATATATACGAAAGTACAGGTCATGTTAAAATAAGAATAGTGATCAAATAAGAGAATATGAGAACAAACAAATCACATGTGATTTTATATTAAACACATTGTACGTATAAAGTCACATGTGAATATGGGCAGCGGTGGACATATGTATGTCTGAGCAGGCTCACGTGCACCCACTTGGTCTATTTTCGCAAATAGGATTTTTTTTTTAGGTATGAGGTCCCGCTAAACTTTGAGGGTGCTCTGCAATATTAGAAAATTAAAGAGCATCAACCAAAAAAAGAAAAAAAAAATATTTTGAAATAAACAAAAATCTCTCTCGAATTCGGCCAAAAATCGAAAAAGTTTCTTGAAATCAATCAAAGACTTCAAAAAGAAACCCTCGAAACAATGGAATTTGGTTAAAAACATATTGGACGACTGGAGCCTTTGATCCACCTTAAACGGGCACATGCTCGACAAATATTCTGAGTCCTCCACTGATTATGGGCGACATTGGCTGTAACCCAGGTTGCATTAATTGTGCTTCATAATCGATGTGATTTCAATGCAAAATCACATATTATTTAGTTGTTCTCGTATTTTTTTATCTTGACTTTGTTCTCGTTTGATCCTTCTTCTATACGTATAATATACAAAATATATCATTTTGAAAACTTCCAAACGCTTTAAAAACATCCACAATGGTATTAGAAAATTCATTAAAAAAAATTCTTAAAATAAGACCCACAAGTTTAGGTGTCCAAGAAAAAAAGAAAAAAAAACTTAGGGCCGTTTACCAAACAATTATCCGATAAGTGCTTACTGTTAAATTTAACACTATCATTTACTTACCGGATAAGATTTTAGTCCACTAAAACGGTATCGTATGCAACAATTTACCCGGTAAGAGCTTACCGTGGTAAGAGTCGTCGTTTTCACTTACCGGGTAAGACTCTTGGTTCTTGTCTCGCTCTTACCGGGTAAGATTATTGATCCTTAACATATTCATCCGGTAAGGTAAAATGACTTGGTGTTCACTTACCCGAGTAAACGTTTGATAAACGGCCCCTTACTTAAAAGTTGTGTAGTAATATGTTGTGGCTTTTCATATAGCTCAATTAGCAAAGGGATGAGATGATTTTGTCCAAAATACGATACATGTCTCAAGTTCGATCCCTGTCCCCCCCTCCCTCCCAACCGCCCCGTCCCGCCCCGCTCCGTCCCGTCCTGCCCCGTCCCACCCCTGCTAGCCTTAGCCGCTAAATTAGCAAAAAAATGCCTCCTCGGTGTTTTTGGAGGAAGGTTGTGTGTAGGGCTGGTTAAGGTTGCAGATAGTTAACATTTTGCCCAAATATGACGTGACCTCCAAAATGAAATAAAAACGAGGTTTTTGGTGTAATTTTTTACTCCAATAGATTTTCTTGGAGAAGGACAGTAAAATTTCTTAAATTTGAAGAACTTTCTTAAAAATGATTGTTTAGGAAATTTAAATGATTATTTTTATCATTTTTCACTGATAAAAAATCTTTAAAATTAAATATATTACATATTTTAATAATATAATTAGATTTTTGTGAATGTAATTTTTTGTGAAGATTTTCAGATGTCTAATATTTATATTTAAATAAATTATAAATAATTTGTTGGATATGTTTTTATTTTATTTTGTATATTTTTATATAAAAAATATGTAGTGGAATTAATTATAAAAAAGAAAAGTTATAAATATATAATGAAAAGCAAAATAATGATTAAGAAAGACAAATTAATAATAATGTTGATATTAAAAAATAAACCATGAGATTAGTATTTATATTTCCGTATGAATGTATTTAATTGTACATGTGTGTACAGGGTTGGGTTCACGTGAAACCAACATGTTTTCGTGAAACATGTGAGACCTTTTTTTATACTTGAAAATTCACAGCAAAACGTTATGAAGGTAAAAAAAAGTCGAACCTTCACAACAAAAATTCTGTGAAGGTTACTTTCACAGCGTTTTGCTGTGAAGTTTCAAGTGTAAAAAAGTGGTATAACGGTTCTCACGAAAACATGTTGGTCTCACGTGATCCCAAGTCTGTGTGTGCGTGTATTTGTGCGGATGGATAGAGGATAATAGAGTAAGAAATCGTGTGTTTGCGTACATGTATTCTATAATTTTGGTCCTTATGGTTTTTTATTGGATAAAACCGTAAAAGACGAAAAAGAAAAGATAAAAAAAATGAAAAAGTTACTCATTTAACAGAATTCTTTAACGTTCGTTAAAGTGAAAGATCAAATCTGGACATTTTTACAAATAATGACAGCCAACATGTAATTTCGAAACTACAGAGACGAAAAGTATTATTTTCGACAAACCATAGGGATCTGTTTTGTAGTTTTCTCTGATATAAATGTTTAAAACCTTTAATACTAGACTATAAATTACAAAATTTCAACCACAAGAGTGGTGTCTGATTGGTTTGAGCTTGGCTCCAAAGGTCAAAAGTATCAGGAGGTCTCAGGTTCAAATCGAAGGAAGAATAAAAATCCCCTTGTGGTCACGGAGGTTCAAATGTTGTGACTTCGGGCTATTTGCAAAGCAGGTGGTCGTCCTGGAATTAGTCAGCTCGCATAGCGGGTTGAATATCCAGGTTAATAAAAAAATTACAAAATTTCCATCATTAAAAATAGAAGTTACAATTATTTTTTATTTTATTTCATATTTACACTGATTTTCTTGCTCTGCTATCCCCTGTCGATCCGCACAAACACACATACAAAACATGTACAATTAAATACATACAGACGTGGAATCGTGTAAGAATATGAGTTAAGGTGAGAAGCATAAGAAGCGATTTGGACCCTTGATTACTTTTAATCTCACATTCACCCCATGAATCGCGTTTATCACAAGAATTCATATAGTACATTTTGGTGCACCGTATTAATGTTGACCTTCAATTGTGATCGATTCAAGTGTGGAGATATCTTATTACTCTTCTCACAGTAACTCCATTCTCATCGAAACTCAGCCATATATTAATACAGATCTCGGGTTAGGTTCCGATGAAAAGTAGAGTTAAAGTGAGAAACATAAAAGGGATTTGGACCATTGATCATCTTTAATCTCAAACCCACATATGAATCAAACTTGATATGACAATTAATTTGGTGCATCTCAGTGTATCACATCCTAATATGCATCCAAGGGTGAAGATTTCTTCTTCCGCTTCTCATTTTAACTCTTATTCTCATCGAAACTTAATCCTACAAATCTGATGGTTTATTTTTTAGCATCAAACTTTATTGTTAATTTGTCTTTTTTGATTATTAATTTGCTTTTCTTTATCTACTATAACTTTCCTTTATCATTAATTTCACAGCATAATGTTGGGTTGAGTTTATGTGAGGCAAAATTGTTTTTGTGAGACACGATTTTTACACTTGAAACTTCATAAGAAAATGTTGTGAAGGTAAAAAAAAAAGTCGAACATTCACAACAAAAACACGGTGACAGTGTTTTGTTGTGAAGTTTCAAGCGTAAAAATCGTGTCTCACGAAAACAATTGTGTCTCACATGATCACAAGTCGTACATTTATTTATGTAAAAAAGTTACAAATAAAACAAGCATCAATAGATTATTTGAAATTTATTTGAAATAAATAATAAAAAACCTTTAGAAAAAATTACTTTCATCCCGCATTTTAAAAATTATAATATTAATTATATTATTAAATTATTCAATATTTAATTTCTAAAAGATTTTTATTTAATAAATTTTTTTAAATAAAATCATTTCAATCTTCTAAACAACCATTTTTTAGAAATTCACCAAATTGGGTTCAGATCAAAAACTTCATCTAAAAGTTGATTACCGACAACTGTGGTTAAAAAAAGGTCCCGGGCCAGGCTGGGCCGATTAGTCCCGGTCCAAAACAGTAACAATCCGGACTGGTCCTGATATAACTAGTCCCGGTCACGGGCCCGTCGAAAATACTAAGGCCCGGTTAAAGGTACTTGTAACCGCTTACGGTCCCTGTCCCAGATCGGCCCAAAACCGGTTCTATATAAAAAAGAATTCTTTTTATTTTTTTTAATTTCTTTTTGATAATTTTTTAACAATATTTTAATGTTATTCTAATACACTTTAAAATATCTAATTAAATCAATCAAATACACTTAAAAATACGTTTTATTGTAATTTTATAATTGATTTTCAATCAAATATACTTAAAAACTACGTTTTATTATAGTTTTATAATTGGTTTTCAATCAAATGCACTTAAAAACATGTTTTATTGTAAATTTGTAATTTGATTTTCAATCAAATACACTTAGAAAGCAGGAAATACATATACAAATACATTTTTTTAAATCGGGTCGAGACCTATAATGGGCCCCGGGCCGGGCCTTGTTTTTTAATGAATACCATAACCGGTCCTTAATCAGCGATCCTAAACCGATCTCAATCGGTCCTGGACCGGGCCGGTCCTAAGTCGGTCCCGGTTCCGGTCCTAAGCCAAGTCGGGCCCATTTGGCCATCTTTACCAGCAACCCCACTTGTGCTCCAGTTTAACAAGAGTGGGCTTTTTTTGGGCCAAGCTCAAATCAAGGTTTTTTGTGTTTCTTTAATCTAAATAGAAGTGGGACTCATACATATGTCATAATAAGTATAAGTTTGCATATACCACCAAATATATATAAGTGTTTGACTTCACATGCTTATACAGAATTATGTGCTATATTACACTCGAGAAATACTGATCACGTTATTGATCTTATTTTTCGTACTTCAAAGGTTCATTTAGATTTGTTAAAGTAGTCCGAGAGTGACGGGAGCTTGATCTCACCCTTCTTAGTCACGGGTATGCTGATGTCTCCAACAATCGGAAGATCAACAACGAGGATGACTTCAATCTCATAGTCGATATCCCAATCCATAGCAATATCCTTCACCAAGCTGACCAACACGTTGTGTGGCACCTTAATCTCCACGTCTAGCATGGTGTCGCTGTTCGCCTTAAGAGAACCTGGGTCATGGACTGTCCCAGATCCAATCACGCTAGTTCAACAACAATGAACCCAATGTTAGAAAATTCTAATACCATATATCGAACAAAATCATTATGCAGAAGCTGTAGTTTTAAACTGTATATGTGCATTAAACAAAACCCAAGTTTAATAGGAAACCAGATATAGACAATTAGACACAGATTTCAAACAAATATGCGATCCCATTCATCGCTCAAATCAATTGTCAGATCCTGAAATTTGAATATACACATATGCATGATGACAAACTTACATGTAGGGGTGAACAAAAAACCGTCAACCCGCAAAACCCGCCCAACCCAACCCGCTAACAACCCAATTAAACCCAACCCGTCTACCCGCCAAACCGTCCACCCGCCAAACCGCTAACCCGCTAATTAGGAGGGTTGAAATTGGGTTGAGTCTAGCTCAACCCGCCCAACCCGTCAACCCGCCGCAAATATATAATTTTTATAAAATTATATATATATATATATATGGTTATTATGTATATATATATATATATATATATATATATTAATAATGTATAAATTTTATATAMTTTTTATTGATATTATATTTTGTTTCATTTTAACTAAACGTATAGGTTACCAAAAGAGATTCACGATCAAAGAATGATGACAAATAATTTAATTAATAAGGAAAAATATTGATTTTTTTTGCAACAACAACAAATTGATATGTTGGAAAATATGAATGATATTGATAGATATTTGATGGACGAATCCATCAATCTATGACGCTTTTAAAGAGTTACATTAGAAAAATGTCTTATCTAAAAGAGTTCCAATATGTTTATATGATGGTTTTGGACGTCTTAACAAATTCTATGATGTTTTTAAAATAAAGTGTCGTATTAGTTATTTTATACAACACGACTTGAAAAAATGTCATATGAGCATAGGTGTCCTATAAATAGATGAGTTTACGGGACACTTCTCAAAATGTTTCTATAAAATAACTAATACGACATTTTATTTAAAGATTATTCTAAAACACTTGTTGAAACGTCAAAAAACGTCCTATAAACCTATTGCAACATTTTTAGATAGGACGCTTTATAATATGGTCTATAAACTTAAGATTAATGAATTATTTCATTCGTCAAATTATGTAACTACTAACCCGCCAACCCAACCCAACCCGCCTCAACCCGCAAGGGTTGGGTTGGGTTATACTTTTGAATGGGTTGGGTTGGGTTGAGATTTTCCAAACCGCCATAATTGGGTTGGGTTGTAAAATTGTTGTAAACCGCCCAACCCAACCCGCGTTCACCCCTACTTACATGGTAAAGACCAAAGGGCATTTGGCCTAACGGTATGTGAGTCTTTGACCTCGTAGGAGGTCAGGGATTCAAACCTCATGAAAAATGAGGTGTGTAAATTTATTTGTTATATTTGTCGTATATAAATATTATATACTTCAAAAAAAAATTACATGGTAAAATTACTTTGACTTTTCTATGATACTTATGTATTTCCTTTGTATTTAGAGTAAACTGTGTTTTGGTCCTTATGGTTTATTAAAAGTTGCGACTTTCGTCCTTATGTTTTTGAATTAACAATTTTCGTCTCTATAGTTTGCAACTCGTTATTGTTTTCATCCTTGAGACTAACTTTATCAATTGTTTACCAGTTAATATATGAGAGACGGAGACAACAACAAATTGTAAACACATAAACAAAAACACAATAAATTATTAGGTTTGTACCTATGGTTTGTTTTTGTTATTGTAGTTTGAAAATTACAAAATAGCCATTGTGGTTTGTAAGCATGTCTGGATTTGATCCCTCCCTTTAACGGTCGTTTAAAAAATTTCGTTAAATGATAGGTATTTTTGTCATTTTATCGATTTTTTCATTTTATTCAATAAAAAACTAATTTTACAATTTTGATCCATGTGGTTCTTGATTGAGTAAAATAGAAAAAAAAATTGATAAATGAACAAAAAACCCTGGAAGCTTTTAACGTCCGTTAGAGATACAGACCAAATCCAGACGTTTTGGCAAACCATGATGACCATCGTATAGTTTTCAAATGGCAGGGATGAAAAGTGTTATTTTTGACAAACCACATGGACCATATTGTAATTTACTCTTTACTATTATTAATCAAATATTTAATGTACTTTTTAATAATAAAAAACAAGCTTGCCGACCAAAATTAAGAATACAATATATTAATTTGAAAGATTCCTGCTTTTTTTAATTTTTTACTGGGACAAATTACATGAAAAAATAACGTATTTTAATTTGATTTTTATTTTGGGTAATATATTTTTATTTTGGTAAAGTTTTAAACATTTAAGTACCCGATTAACTAAGCATTGACTGTTTATCATGTTGATATGACGAGTGATGTGGTATCTAACTCAGTATTATTTGCTGGCGTGGTTAGTAACATGAATTTTTTTTTTCTAATCTAAAATCAGTCTTCAACCGGTTACGTGGATACTTAAATATTTACAACTTTATATCTTAGATACCAAAATAGAAGTTTTGAAGTACGTTACCCAAAATAAGAATCAAGTTAAAGTACATTATTTTTTCAAATAATTTACCCTTTTTATAATAAGTTTACCGAACGTTACCAAAAACAGATAAATTTTGATAGCTACAACATCTGTGCCGTGAAAATTTTGAAATATATAATATTTATATTCAGTAAATATATTTATCATATTTGATGAGATCTGCAAAATAATTTAATGGGTTTCTATATTTTTTTTACGTGTTATAAAAACCTTAACATATATATCGAAATCTGATTTCCTTTTTAACTCTTTTGGAAAATAATCTGATATAAATATACGAACATATCCAGTTCAACACCAAATCCCAGATTTTGCAGCAATTTTAATACCAATTCTCTCATACTCAACACTAAATCTTGTACTATTTTGGTGTTGCTGAATAACACAACACCAAAGTCTGTAACAAGTTAAAAGAAACTTGGCGAAAACTCTCAACGGTGTAGCAGATGATTACAATGACTGAATTGTTCACAGTTTCAGTAAAATTCATGTTGTATAATTAACGATTGTCGTACCTACAGTTTACATGTACTACGTAGAAACGTTTGTGAGAATGACGGTTAAAAAAACCAAGTCAAGAGAATGATAGCAGACAAACCTGTCGGCACTTTTGAGAGTGTAACGGATCTCGCCGATCGGAATAGACACACTGTAAGGATTTGTAACTTTGACTTTAGCGACATAAGTGACCGAACTCCAATCGACTTTTTTCAAATCGACCTCAGTCACACTCGCCTCTGGCTTCTCTATGCTCACCACTGAATCCACAACATATTGCTTTGCCTTATCGAGTATTCCGGCCATAAGATCCGGCGATATTTCCGGCAATGTTTATCGATAACAATTTCGAGAAGTAAAGAAGTATGTTTTTGCTCCAATTTAATTGAGATATGATACATATATATACACACACATATATATACACACACATATATATATATATATATATATATATATTATTTTATATACATGGGTTTGGCCCACAAAGTGGGTCACACATGATGCCAATCTTTTATTACGACGGAGTAATAGAAGTAGGGGTGTTTAGATGTTGTTTGACAGTTGTTGAATGGTTTTGTGTATAATCATTAAGTGATCAGAATGATTAAGAGGCTCTCACGATATAGTGTAAAATGAAATGTAATTGTTTGGTAAGTGTTTACGATGAAATTAGGGCTCTTAATGGTTAAAGGAGACCCAAGATACAAAATCATTTAGAGGGTTTTAGAATCATCAAGAGACATTTTTTTTTGCTAAACAAGATTCAGCTCTTAACGATTCAGAGACTGGCTTTTAATGGAACTGTTAAGAAGTAAACAAACAACCCCTTAGAAGGTTTTAGAACCATTAAGAGGTAGATTTTTTTTTTTTTTTTTGGTAAAACAAGATTCACCTGTTAGTGATTCAGAAATTATCTCTTAATAAAACTATTAACAGGTAAACAAACATGCCCTTAGGTTGATTGATTTAAAGACATCTGAACAACCCAACCGAATAATCTCAATCCAACCCAACTCAACCCAAATCGTACAATAATTTGGTACAACTCAACGTGTTCATAATACAATACTTTAATAACAAATATATTTAAAGCATTATTGTTTGATTACAATTTTTAAATTATGCATGTGGTAAACTGTTTCTTATGAGATGTTGACTAAAAATTGTAGGATAAGGGTAATTTTGGAAAAAAAAACATCTAACTTAATGCATTAAGATAAGACTAGAAGGGTACTCATACAATACAGCGAGATAAATCTTCATTTTAATGTTTAGTTTTTATTTTTTGTCTCCATCGATATAATACGATTTTGTATGGTCTTGAGAAAGCGATAATGTTTTTATTTTTGAATGAATATAGATCTGGAGATGGCATAAAAATTTGAAAAAAATAAAATCGATATTAGTATCAAATTAACTATTTAATAGTTCTCCTTTTTTTGATGTAACTTCTTTAATTCAAATTTTTATTATAACTTAATTTAGGTCTAATAACAAAGTAATTTATATAAAGATAATAATTAAACATTCTGTTCAAACTCAATGATTATCTTAATTATATTTTAGATTTTTTATATTTAAAATGAACGTTTATCTTGTATTTGATTGTGTTTATATACAGTTAGTTACATGAATTTAAAGATGGAGCTTTAATAAGTTGTACTTATGCAAAATTACTTATAATCTTGAATTTAAGTAATATGCATCAATAAACAGTATTTCATGCATAAAAAATGGGTTTTAAGACTTTTTGTCAAATGCTTTATAATATAGTATAGATGAGTTGACTTAACATGTTAAGTCAATTTCTTAGTATTAAGTTAAAAACAAACACCTTAATATAATTTAACCAATTAAGCTGATCACTCATTAATCTTATTAAGTTGAAACAAACATCCCTTAAATCTTAAGTATATCGCATTCAACTATTTTTCTCAATATATATATACTAGTTGTGTACCCGCACAATGCGGTGAGAGTTGTGAATTTTAACGATTTTGAAATTTCACTGGTTTTATTAGAGAAGATTTAATGATGATATAAGTTACACTTGGTTTTTACATATTAATACAATTTGAATAAATAAGAGTTATAGTTCCAATTACAGTCTATCGATGAAAAAAATTCAATATATTTAAAATCCAACATATTTGAACGACTCCACAAATGTGTTTGATTTACACCAAGAGCAAAGAATCAACAGATCAAGAGCGAGACCGAGACTTCTAGAGTAATTGGATGAGAAATAAATGGGAGAACTTTTAATAACTCATGGCAAATATCTGTTTTAATCTCACATTGGGATATGAGGAGAAGACATAGAGGTATGAGAGGATGAAGACATGAGTGAAAGATGTCAAAAGTATATTGGAAACATGAAAAGAAAAGATAATAATTTGCATTAATAACTTGTACTATATGTTATTTTAATTGTAGATTAAGAGATTTTAAGACTGAATGCATAAAGTAGTAATACTTAATGCATTTTGAGTTGTTTTTAATACTTTGTGCATAAATGTATAGTACTTTGTGCATTAAAAATTGTTTTTAAGACTTTTCATAAATTTGGTTTATGAGGTAGTATAGACATGATCACATTTACTGAACATATATACGAATGAGCTATATATGATGAAGAAAATATATATATATGAAGAGGGTACATTAATAAGAACTTAACAATTATATTAAATCCAAAAAATAAACGGATAGTGGGTTCACGGGTTGGTTTCAAATGACTGTAACTTCATTCCAACCTAATACATACGATTTGAAGATGTAACAACTCAATTAGACATTAGGTTGCTTCGGGTTGGATTGGCTGGATTGGTCGGATTGGTCAAGTTTTTTAGCACCCTTAACTAGAAGTATATCCACACAATGCAGCGTGATGCATTTCGATTTAAATGTTTCATTTTATTTTTTGTCTGTTGTTGATTTTATAATACGTTTTGTGTGGTTTTGAGAAAATAATAATGTCTTTATGTTTAATAAAATATAAATTTGAAGACCCGTTAAAAATTTAAAAAAATTGTATCGATATTGGTGTCAAATTAACAATTTAATTTTATATATAATATGTTAATTCAATTTTGTATAATTTAGTTTAGATTTAATAACGATGTAATTCATTTTAAGTTTAACTATATAATTTTTTGTATAAAGATAATAATTATTTTAATTATATTTTAGTTTCATTATTTTAAAATGAGATATTTATCATGTATTTGATTATGTTTATCAATTAAATTATATGAATTTGAACATATAGCTTTAAAAATTAGTACCCATGCACTATTTACTTGTAATCTTCAATTTTAAATAATATACATTAATAAACAGTACTTGACGCATAACAAATGGCTTTTAAAAACTATGACTCAAATGCTTTATAATATAATATAGATATAGATGTACAAGCTATAACTGTTATAATAATTTCGAATGACATCAATTTTTATTAAATAAATTAAAATCACATCAACTATTGATATTTTTTTAATCGATATAAACGTTTTAATTTATGTAATAAAATATTTATAATTTTAAAATCAATTAAATAATAATTAACGTTTAAACGAATATGCTTTTGTCTCAACTTGATGGAGATATATGTAAATTTAGGGGTGTTCGCGGTCTGATTTGGACGGTTTAACCCTTCAGACCACAAACCAAACCGTAATGACGGTTTATAAAATTTTCAAACCGAGCGGTTTGACATCAAGTGCCCAGACCGGTCAAACCAAACCACGAAAAGACGGTCTGGTCTGACCGGTTTAGACGGTTTGGGCCTTTAATAGACTTTAAATATTAAACTTAAAAAAACATATATAATTTATAATTTTAGATTAAATATCTATTATGAATATGTTAGATGTTAGGTTTTATGTTGGACTTAGAGATATATTTGAGCATAGTCCATAAGTTAAAAAAGTTAGATTTGCTAATACTAAAATAAATAATTAAACAAATAATATATATATATATATATATATATATATATTTAGCAGTCGATTTGGTCCAAACCGTCCAAAAAATGTTCCAGACTGCAGACCGAACCGGACTGCCCGGTTTTGTAAATTTTCCAAACCAAACCAAACCGCTAGACCGCTTAAAACGCCAAAAATGGTTCGTTTTAACTTGGTTCGGGCTGTTTGAATGGTCGAACGGTTTTTTTGAACACCCCTATGTAATTTAATATGGTGCCTCGTTATTGCATACGTTTTTTTATATTTTTTAATCAAATATCTAAAAGAAAATAATAAATATAGAGTAGATAACAATTTTTGGTCTTTTTAGCAGGGGTGTGCATCGAGCGGGTTCAGATGGAAAAATCAAAAACCCGATCAGATTTCGGATATAGAAGTCAAGTCCCAATTTTTTGATTTCGGGTTTGGGTTCAGGTTTAGTTATAATGCAGAAAATATATATATCCAATGGATTTTAATGATAAATTCAGTCGATTTAGAGGATTGATAAATAGATAGTATACTTATAAATTAGAAAAAAAACACGACCGACTAAAATTTTTATAATTTTCAAAAGATAATTAGATAAATAAGTATATATATATATATATATATATATATATATCGAGTTTTCGAACGGATCAGGTGGTCAAAAATCAAACTTAACCCGAACCCAAATTTTTCCCAAAAGTCAGTTTTTGGATTTTCGAATTTCGGGGCATTCAGGTTTTATATAAATACTTTATTTTCAGTTCGAGTTTAGATTCGGATTTCGGATAATTCGAGTTTTACACACACCTGCTTAAAAAGTTTGTTGAAAAATTGTAATTTAGAAATTGCAATTTTTGTTCTATGGCTTATAATTTGTGGTTTTGGTTTATATAGTTTACAATTATTTACTATTTCAGACTCTTATACTTTAAGACAAATTGCATGAAAAAGTAACATACTTTAACTTGATTCCTATTTTGGGTAACGTACTTTCAAAACTTCCATTTTGGTATCTAAAATGTAAAGTTTTAAAATTTTAAGTACCCAGGTAACCGGTTGAAGAATAATTCTAGATTAAAAAAACTAACTTTAGATCAAAAAAATTCATGTCACTAATCACGTCAACAAATAATACTAAGTTGGATACCACATCTGCATGATAACCGGTTCATGCTTAAACCGGTTACCCAAGTACTTAAATGTTTGAAACTTTACATCTTAGGTAGCAAAATGGAAGTTTTGGAAATACGTTACCCGAAATAAAAATCAAGTTAAAATACGTTACTTTTTCAAACAATTTGTCATATACTTTATGGTAGGAATTAATATGGGGACGAAAATAACAATAAGTTGCAAACCGTAGGGACAAAAACCGTAATATCCAAACCATAATAAATTATTGGTGATTAATATTTCAAAGTCTTTGGATATGATGAATTGATGATTAACCTCATTATTTATAGAATAAACTTCCTTTTGGTTCCCAACATTTATCAATTTCAACAAATATCGTCCCTAAACTATAAAAAAAATTGGATTTGGTCCTTCGTGTTTGTCATTTTATAACAGTTTTGATCCCTTCATTTAACGATCGTTAACTTTTTTTTTTGTTAAATCCAATTAATGAGGAGTATTTTAGTCATTTTTTTGATGGACTTAATAGAATAATGTTTAGAATGACTAAAACACCCCTCATATAATTGGACTTAACGAAGATACCAAATCCGTGAACCAACACTAATGAGATACACCAGATTAATTCTCTTTTAAAGCGCAATTCATGAGTTGGTTTGAGATTAAAAGTGATCAATGGTCCAAATCTTTTCTTACACTTCTCACTTTAATTCATATTCCCATACGATCATTCGTCATTCAACTAAAACTCGATGGAGACGTCAAAATATTCAATAGATCTAAATAAATCTTGTGATAAAAACGGAATAATAATAATAATAACAGTAATTGATGCAGCTTAATGATGGAATGATCAGTGCAACTTCAACATCATCGACAAGAAGGGCCATATCAATGGGATCGCCTTCACAAGTTCAGAAACACTATACCAACATTCAGTCTCAACCTCATCAACTCAATTGAACTGTATCACACAATCACTCTGTGTCAGAACTAGAAATTTGGAATAAGTCGACTTATATTTTTTTCATACGTTTTTCATCAGTGTATATGCATTTATATTTAAGTCCTGTTAGTGAAACCGCCCCTTCGGGACTACACGAGCAGAGATGTTACAAATGTGATATCAGAGCTACTAAAACTCCAAACATAGATTACAAAGCATAATTTACAACTTAAAAGATTACATTCCAAAAGCAAGTTTGAAAACTCTCAAAAATTGCAGTCTCGATTTCAAGTCCTGCCCTATCAATCACTTGGAACCTGCTGTGTCAGAAAACAAAACACGGCTAAGCACAAACTCAGTGAACATATTATAATATGAAATTCGAAATAACAACAGGTAACATTGATAATAAAGCGGAAGACATACAATTCAATTAAGTTAAATTCATAAAAATTAAAACATTTCACAATTCTCGCTTCAAAACATAATTTAAACAAATTCCGTCAATTCTTGTAGTGTTTGTGGGGTGGCCAAACCACACGAACTATCAGGCTGGCGTGCAGGCAGACACCCCAAGGCAATGAGGGAGGAGAGGGGCTACTATGTGGTCATGTTGAATGTTTTTTCTACTAACTTTAATCTTTCGTTTTTTCATTTTTTATTAAATCATATCAGATAATTGTTGGCAGTCAACCATTTCCAGATACATAAATACCTATTTTTAATTACAAATTCTAAGAATATATTTTCTAAAACTGAAATTAAACCTACATTTTGAACACAATTTACCTGTTAAAAAGCAAGTAAAAACTTGTTATAAACCGAATTTTAAGGTAAATATGAAAAAGTCAACTATATATAACTATAATAAAACAAGTAATTGTCGAATTCTAGAAAAACACCTATCTATCAACGAAATCAGATAATGAATAACGAGACGTTAAATAAAAGATAGAAGCAAAAGGGGTACAAAATTTAGAAATGGACAAGGCCCGGTTTTTAGACGTGGACCTTCCAAACCCATTTTGGTAAACAAAAGAACAAACTCTGGATATGGTGGGTCATATTTTTAGTTTTTGGGCTACGCTTTACCCGAGCCTTGAATATTTTAGTAGTATAGAGGTGTTTAAAATATAGTTGCACCATTCAAATCAGTCGAATCAAGTTATATTGAATTGTTTTTGGCGGTTTGAGTGGTCTGATAATCCGGTCCAATTTGAAAAATAGTCAAATGACTTGGTTCGTCCGATCTGCGGTTTAAATGCTCTTTTGAGCTATTTGGACGAAAGCGACCGTCAAAATACACATATATTAATTATATTTAGTTTTCATGTTGAATCCTCAACTTTTATGACCCAATTACACAAAAAAAAAAAAAAAACCGTCCAAGACATTAAGTTTGTAGTTCTTCTCAATTGTCCACATTCCGTAAATCAACAAAATTCCAAAACCCGTTCAAAAATTATAATCCAAAATTTCAAATCGTTCTTCGACTTACTCAATGGTTGTACAAAATTCCAACTATTGTTGGTGGACTTGTTTAACCTTTTTCAATTTGCTCAATGTTTCTTGTATAATTCAATATAATATTATTTTTTTAATAATGTTATATTGGTAGACAATTCAATTTGGTCAGTGTTTCTTGTATAATTCAAAATTCCAAATATTTTTTTTAATAATGTTATATTTTTAAGTTTCTTTTAGTTTAAAAGCTTATAACATGCCTTAACCGCTTACACTCTTTTTTTTATCCAGTTTGGTCACTTGCTGCTAAACTGTTGGGTTTGGAAAACTTCCTGACAGCTATCGCGGTTTGGGAGATTAAACCGTTCAAACTAAACTACGAACACCTCTAATCAATACTTAGCATGGTCGGGAATTTTGCTTGGGCTTGGGCTCCCACTTAATAGGAGCGGGCTTTTATTCGGGCCAAGGCTATTTGGTGTTCCTTTAATGCTATTTGGTGTTCCTTTAATACAAATACATGTGGGAGATATATATAGGGGTGTAAATGAGTCAAGTAGTAGATTAATCGAGTCGAGCTTGAAAAATCAATACTAGGCGCGAGCTCGTTTAACTTTTTCAAAGTAGGCTCAAGCTCGAGCTCGAATATTTTTTGAGTTATCGAACTCGAGCTCAATGCTCCTTTATAGGTTCGAACTCGTTTATCGGATTGAGCTCGATAATATTTATATTTTTGTTGTAGGATTAATGGATATATAAACATGTTTGTCTCGAAAAACTGTATGCTCGAATGGCTCGACTCGGCTTGAAAATTTTAATCGAGTTTTCGAACGAGCCGAGTCGAACATTAGGGTTATGAAGCTCGGCTCGTTTAATTAAAAGAGTTATAGTTTGTGTTCGAGATCGACTCGAGCTCAAGTAGCTCGTTAAAAGCTCGACTCATTTACACTGCTACATATACATGCATGATAACGAGTATAAGCTTGTATATATCACCAAAATATATATAATCGTTTGAATTTCAAATGCTTATACATGACTACGTGTTAAATCATAATTGAAACATATCTGATCATGGGACTGATCTTATTCTCTGTGCCTCAAAGGCTCATTCGGATTTATTAAAGTAATCCGAGAGTGATGGGAGCTTCATCTCACCCTTTCTATTCACGGGTATGCTAATGTCTCCAATGAGCGGAAGATCAACAACGAGGATGACTTCAATCTCATAGTCGAGGTCCCAATCCAAAGCAATGTCCTTCACCAAGCAGGCCAACACATTGTGCGGCACCTTAATCTCGATATTTAACAAGGTGTCACAGTTCCCGTTAAGCGAACCTGGGTCAGGGACCGTTCCTGATGCAATCACGCTAGTTCAACAACAAATCAACCCAATGTTAGAATAATACTTTTAATACCAAATATTGCACAAAATCGTTGTGTAGAATCTATAAACTTTAAACCGTATGTGTAATAAATAAAACTAGAAAGTAAGTTTTGATATTGATGCGTTTAAGGAGGAATTTAGCAGGTATGGGTGTATTTTTTTTTATTAACCTGGATATCCAACCCTCTATGCGAGCCGACTAATCCTAGAACGACTATCTGCAAACCAGAGTCACCGCATTTGAACTTCGCGGCCACAAAGGGATTTTTATTCCTCCTGACCTCTCCTGGTACTTTTGACATTTGGAGCCAAACTCAAACCAATCAAGCACCACCCTTGTGGTTAAGTATGGGTGTATTTAGGAAGTATATGGAAACCCAAATTAATCTTCAAAAGAACATTTGAGAAGAGAGAATATTCCATAATATATAGAAAAAAAATGTTCATGTCTAGCAGATGTGGAACTCTAACATGCCCCCTCCAAGGAAGGTTAGACGAGTACATATTGCCCCACAGTAATAGGTCCCTAGATTTGTGGATCTTGGTTTTGATACCATGTGAATATATGTGAAACTCCAAATTAATCTTCGAAAGAACTAACGAGGAAAGAAAGAAGGTTTCATTATATATAGGGAAGAAATGGTCCAAGTTTAGTCAATGTGGGATTCTAACATTCCCCTCCAACAAAGACTAGACAAGTATACATTATCCCAGAATGTCGGGAGAGGACTAGACGAGTACAGATTGCCCCATGGTAACAAGTCATAGAATAGTAGATATTAGCTCTAACACAATGTTCGACATATTAATAAAAGAAAATTATTCATTTTGGGTTTGTTTCAGATTTGAGTTTACAAATAGGGTTATGATGGTCATCTTATTGTTGGTAAGCACTTACCAAAAATATTTGGTTAACACTCTTACCCGATACAACACTTACTCGGGTCAGCACTCTTACCTGAACAACACTTACCAGGTAAGAATCGGTAAGCAACCCCTAAGAATAAGATTGAAATTTTCAAATCAAAGATGGAAAAAAAAAATCTTTATTGGGTTTGAAAATTCATGTTGCTAATTCAAATATGCTTGTTTTTCCTTCTTTGTAAACCCCTAAATATCAAAATTAAGTTTAAAAATCAAAAAGTACGTACAAGAAAATATTCAAGTACTCAAATATAATTTATTAAAAAGATTAATTATTAATCAAATATTTAAAGTACTTTTTATTTTTTAATAATAATTAAAAAAAAGTAACCTTGCCGACCAAAACTAAAAATAAAATACTTTATTATTTAAGAGATTCTTATCTTAAATTGCCTTTTGATATTTTTTTAATATCTTGTACAATTTAATGTCAATGTCTATTCTTTTATTTTTCAAAATTCTGTTTTTGAAAAGTATATCTTTTGGGTCATACATATTCTAGCCACATACATTTTTCTGTCCAAAAATATATCTATCTATTTTTATTAACTTGTATATCTGATCCGTTATGTAAGTCCGTTATATAAGTCGGGACGACTATTCATCTGGGATCACAGTATTTGAACCTCTGTGGTTTTAAGGAGATTTTTTATTCCTCCTTAAATTCAAACATGATTTTTTTTATTCTTCCTTAAATTTAAACATGCGACCTTCAAACGCTCTTGAACTTTGAAGTCCAAACTCAAACTAATCGACACCAACCTTATATGGTTAAATATTTCTATCTTTGTTTACTAAATTTTGAGAATCTGTTAGTAATCAACTAACAGTAGGAGGCAAAGCAATAACCGAAAGTCTTATTCGGTATGTGGGAGAAAAAACTTATCAATAGAACACAGGGAGGGTTTAAGACCTTTATCAACTATCTATTTTAAGAGCCGAAAATGTTATAAGTGATGATCTGTTCCTTATCACTAAGCTTTGTCTTTGGTAAACGATACCTTAATATCTCTCAAAATGAGGCATATGATTTTGAACTATAGATTTTTATCCATTATTGTCTGGTATAAAATCTCTCATATATATTGAAACCTCCTATTTTTTTCCTCGATTACTCTGTTCAGAAGTAATCCAATATAAAAATATTCCTAGATTTTGATAAACATTTCATACCTTTTGGTGTTGGTGAATGATGTAACACCAAAAGTCTATAATATGATAACAAAGCAATTCTCGACAGTGTAGCAGATCCTTACAGTTACAAGTTACAACAACTAATTTGTTCAAAATTTGAGTAAAACTCCGATTGGATAATTAACAACTTCCATAGCTACAGTTTACATCTACTCTTTAGAAATGTGTGTGAGAATGACAGTTAAAAAGCACATCAGATCGGAAAAAAAATCATAGCAAACGAACCTGCCGGAACTTTTGAGATTGTAACGGATCTCGCCGATCGGAATAGATGTACTGTAAGGATTTGTAACGTTGACTTCAGCGTTGTAGGTGACATTACTCCAATCAACACCTTTCAGATCGACATCCTTCACACTTGCCTCCGGCTTCTTCATGCTTGCCACTGAATCCGCAACAAATTGCTTCGCCTTATCCAGTAATCCGGCCATATCTCCAACAATATCTCCGGCAACGTTTACCGATGGTAACTTGGGAAAGTAAAAGAGAAATAGCTTGTTTGGCACGACGAATATGCTTTTGATCCAATTTAATGGAGATATATGTGATATTTATATATGGGTGGAGAGGGTGATGATCCATGGATCAGGATCGCTCCCGGACCCGGGCCCACTAAGCGTGGGTCACACGTGGCAGAGTTTCTATAATAATTCTACCGACATATATTTATTTTAATAAGAATATATTTTAATAGAAAAACACTCTTATTACACGTATTTCAATACCACATCTTGAATTATATTTCATTTTCTTTAAAATAAATATCTACGATAAAAAACATAAAAATTTAGAAAATTATAAAGATTATATTATTAAACCAAAAATAAATTATAACAGAATACTTGATTAATATCTTTATAAAAATTATCTATATTATATTATAAAATATTTGACAAAAACTCTTAAAAACCACTTTTTATGCGTAAAATATTGTTTCTTAATACATATTACTTAAAACTCAAGATTGCAAATAGATTGTGCGTAAGTACAACTTATTAAAACTCCATATCTGAATTTGTGTAACTAACTACAGATAAACATAATCAAATACATGATAAACATCTCATTTTAAATATAAAAAATATAAAATATAAAATATAATAGAATAATCATT